>NC_079315.1:114210023-114510231 GCF_029931775.1 Euleptes europaea | reverse complement strand
TCAGGCAATGGAAAATTTCTGTGGTTTCTCCCCCCTTCCCTTGATGCCCTCAGCACATGCTTATTTTGCTTAATGGTTAATCCAGTCCTGCGCACCGTGGAGGTTAACAGAATTTAGCAGCTCCCTAGTTCTAATCAAGCTCCCCTTCAACACTCCTGCAATATGGAAATAATACCAGCCTATCTGACAGGGTTGTTTTAAGGGTTAAAACAGAATAATGAGTGCAAAGCACCCTGAATGCAGATGTGGACAGAATGGAGTGGGTATGGAGGAGAGCAACGAGGATGATCAGGGGCCTGGAGACCAAGCCCCACGAGGAAAGGCTGATGTCTCTGGGAATGTTCAGCCTGGAGAAGAAGAGGTTTAGGGGGGACATGATTGCTCTCTTAAAGTATTTGAAGGGCTGTCAGAAAAGGGCAGGGATCTGTTCCTGTTGGCAGCAGAGGACAGGATTCGCAACAATGGGTTTAAATTACGGGCAGAAACCTACCAGCTGGATATTAGGGAGGGGGATTTTAACAGAGTAGTTCAGCAGTGGAATCAGCTGCCTAGGGAGGTGGTGAGCTCCCCCTCACTGGCAGTTTTCAAGAAGCTGTTGGATGAACGCTTGTCAGGAATGCTTAGGCTGATCCTGCATTGAGTTGGGGATTGGACTAGATGACCTGTATGGACCCTTCCAACTCCATGATTCTATGGTTTGAAACAACCCAATACATTTTTTTTCAGAAGAGCTTGACTATTTTTGTATCCTCTGCCAAGATGCTAGCAGCTGAAAGAGAACGTTTTGACTTATATTGGTCTGGTTCACACAAATACAGGCATCTCCTGATCTTCAAAGAAAGAGCATTTGTGAACCAGCCACCATTTACTAGTTACCATATAGGAAGTGATCCTCAACCTTTTTGAACCTGTGGGCACCTTTGGAATTCTGACACAGGATGGTGGGTGCAGCCACAAAATGACTGCTGCTGGAGGTGGATGCAACCACAATAGGGGTGCTGCAGAAGACAGAGCCACACACGCAGAGGAAGCCCAGTGCTGGGGAAAAGGGGGGTAATTTTTAAAAATACACTTGAAAAGAGGAGCGAGAGAGAATAAAGCCACCCCTGTGGTAGTAGCTGCCACAAAAACATAATTTTGATCTGGCCAGCCAATCAGATCACCAGGGGCCAACCAGAAGTGCCTGACCTGGCCCTACCCACTTTCTAACAACACTTGGTGGATGCCAGAAAAAGTGTTGGTGGGTGCCATGGCACCCCTAGGCAACATGTCGGGGGCCCTTGATATAGGATAGATTTTTTGCTCAGTATGTGACAAACACAAAAGTTTTTGGTGTCGAAGATGATTTAGCGAAGGCTTATCATGGGACAAGTTTGCACGCAAACCACACTGAAGGTCCTGTCGGTACACTGAGAGAGCAATTCTAAGTTAAGTTACACCTACCTTTCTAAGTTAATTGACACCAGTGGGTTTAGAAGGCTGTCACACGGATTCAGTTGGAACTGTGTAGGGGCATAACTCATTCCAAATGGCATAAAAAATTAATGTCAGCGAAGTGCTCCCCTGTACAGTCTCCAGTCCTTGATATCAAAAATACAGATATTTAGGTGGGTCCTGGTGGATAACCCCAGAATGAGTTGAGGTGTCTGTGAAGATGTGTTTCAGTTGTGTGTTGGGATGGAAATGCCTTAATTTCATCTGAAATATACAGATCTTTTAAAAAATCCTTAGCCACCTTGATGAAAATAGCTTTTAAAAATTGAGTTTAATCTCTGCCCTCAGCATATATCCAATTTATTCAAGTAAACAGGTGTGTGTAGATTACATGAAGGTCAAAGGTTATGGGCCCATCTCCTCCCTCACATGTTTGGTTGAATATATAAATGCCCAGGTGTATGCTCATGGTGTGACAACTGCAATGGATGACTAGCATGTCTGAAAGGGTTCCCACACATAGAACATTCTGATTGCTTTATCACCTCAAGTGCAACACGGTTTAGGGGAGCCTATTAGCATGGTGCAGTGGTTAAAGTGTTGGACTAGGATCTGGGAAACCCAGGTTTGAATCCCCACTCTGCCATGGAAACTTGCTGGGTGATCTTGAGCCAGTCACCCACTCTCAGCCTCGACCCTGGAAAGAATTTGGATGGGAGACCTCCAAGGAATACCAGGGCAATGGCAAACCATCTCTGAACATCTCTGGCCTTGAAAACCCTAGGGGGTCGGCATAAGTCAGCTGTGACTTGACTGCAAAGAAATTAGTACATTCCTTTGCCCGTCACCACAGACTGGATCAAGCAAAAGGTATGAATGTGTGAATGAGCACTATGTTTCCAGACCAATATTGCACATGCCTGAAGATCTCATCACCCCACCCTCAGTGAAGATACATTTTTAAGACTCTTCTAAACCCTCTGTAATTATACTCTTATGGGATTTTCCTCTAATGAATCTCACTGTTCCCTCCCCCATTAATGGTTTCTTAAAAGTTTTAATGAAAATGTAATTTGGAGGCTGATAGCGACTTGAAATAATGTCATCTGCGCTGCATGACAACTCTGTTTTACCATAATGATTCACGAGCAATGATTACGCGGTTTTTAAAAATTACAGGGAAACCGACGCCTGCCGTTATTCTGGTCTATCCAGCTGCCTATTCTGGCTACAAGGATAAAGAATTCTGCATAACTTGAATTTGGCTAGATGGTTTTGTTAAAGGGATGGTTTCATTTGCTCTGTTTTTTCTGGCTGTCCAAACAGGCATACTTCTTCATAGAGCTGGAAACACGGGTCAGGATTGTACCACTTAAGTCCTTTACACACCTCACAGCAAACACACAAACACCCTCCATCATGTACATCTGTTGGTAAGAAAGAGACAGCACAGGTTCACTTGCAAAAATATAGCCGTGGATTGGAACCTAGATCAGTGTGTGGTTTGAATCATACATTCAGCAGTACCTACTTTGAATGTCACATAAAAATTATTCCACATAAGTTCAAAGAGATATTGTGTGTATACTAACAGTATACACATTTGCGGTAATGTGAACATGGTTTGCAGGTGAGTGATTAGGATGATTGAATGCAACAACAAAAAATCCCTGAGTAGAGAAAATTGCATATTAGGGAGAAGAGTTTTAGCTGGGTTTTCTCCTGGCTGCTCTGGTTTTCTTTGAGCAGGGAATGGGGTGGGGGATATGGAATATGGGAATGTGGAGGAGTTAAATAATTAAATAATTTAAGCTGCTCCCAAGTAGTACGAAGTTGCACAATCCAAACAGCTCATCAGCAACAACTGACTGTGACCTGTCACCTCCTCCTTTTCTACTCACACACACACACAAAGATTAGGATTCCTACTGCTGACCTGGTGCTCTTGTGTTAAAATAATTTCATTTCATTCAGATTCCCCAATCTAAAGTTTTTCTTTCAAAGGCCAGATATTGGCATTTTTTATCTGGGCCAACACACATCAAAGGCTCTAGACATTTCAAATCAGCTTTCCTCCCCTGCCCACACATTTTTTTTCACACAAGTGTGCCTATGGGTCAGTTCACACATTTGAGGGCAAAACTGACCCCGATGTCAACGCACGTGTGAATTGGCTCATTTGATTCCAGTGGAATCTTGCAGATCACTGCACTTAGAACTAGAGTCAGAAATAAAGGAAGAACCCTTTCACACTGATTTCAAAAGGAAATCAGTGGAGTAAGCCGGTTGTAAAGGTAAAAGAGCGCTTTGTCTGCTTAGGATCCCTGGAGTTAAAATCTCAGCTTTTCACTCACTAATATTTTAAATTGACTGTGTTGTGAACCCATCTTTATTGACCTCTGGTTTAAGAAACTGCTGTGCTTAGTTGTACAATTACCAATAAAGAAATCCCAATTACAGGCACAAATATATAGATTCACCAGTCTATTGTAATGGACAGTCCAAAACACACCTTTCCCACCAAGGATGCATGCTGAGAACTACAAGCCTGAATTCTGCATTCCAAACCCCAGTGGTTTTTAATTTCCTCGGAGGGCTGCGATCCTAGCAAGATTTACTCTTTACAGTAAAACTCCAGGAGTTTATATATATTTATATATTTAAATTTTATTCCATGTATAGCCCGCCCTCCCCCAGCTATGCCGGGCCCAGGGCGGCTTCCAACAGCCTACACGCACGGGGGGGGGGCATTTGAAAACCTCTGTCCCCTCTTTCTAGTTCTGAGATCCAACGTCCTGACGCAATGGATCTGGACCAAGGTCTCTTAAGCTTCCTGAAAAGACCCTGACAGGATAACCCTGGGGCATTTGGGCAGTGAGACTCGACGGGAATCAACACGGGCTGGAGTCACGAACGTCGGATTTAACATTGTCCCTGGCTTCTGCTGTCTATCCCCGTAGGAATTCCGGGCCCCATTCGTGGGAATGCTTCGACCCTGGTCACTAGCGTCACGGGAACAGGATCTGGCGAGGTCGCTCTGATAAGTAAGGTTGTAATCTTAGGTATGCATACTCGGGAACAGGTCCTGTTGAACTACTTGGGAATGAACGGACATCGGATCGGGGCCAACAAGCGTGCCTATTAAAATTACGACCTAAGGGGGAAAAGGAAGGAAGGAAGGAAGGAAGGAAGGAAGGAAGGAAGGAAGGAAGGAAGGAAGGAAGGAAGGAAGGAAGGAAGGAAGGAGGGGGCGGGCAGGGTGTGGATCGTGCCCTTAGCGGTTTCTGTTAAAACGTGCCACTACTTTGGAATAAAGTCACCATTCCTCACTGACCTGGAAACACCCTATTTACACCTCTGACACATTTCTCTCTCTCTCTCTCTCTAAAACACACCAACACATGAAGCTGCCTTATACTGAATCAGACCCTCGGTCCATCAAAGTCAGTATTGTCTACTCAGACCGGCAGCGGCTCTCCAGGTCTCAGGCAGGGGTCTTTCGCATCACCTACTTGCCTAGTCCCTTTAACTGGAGATGCCCGGGATTGCACCTGGGACCTTCTGCATGCCAAGCAGATACTCTACCACTGAGCCATGGCTCAGTAAAAGACCGGCAAGTTGCCGCCTGTACCGGTGTGTAAGTGAAGCAATATTTGAATTTTAAACCCAGTTAAGCTCCATTGACTTGCGGGCCTTTTCCCTACTCAGGTTGAGGGGCACGCGGGTAATGGCAGGCACCTATTGCCCAGCAACAGCGCCGTCCTATGCAACCCAGTGATGGGATGTTGGGGTGGGGGTGAGATTGCATACCTTCCAACCACTAGGTCACAGTACCAATTTTGGTTTCAGTTAATCCTTTCCCCAAAACTAACCCCTAAATTTGAGGAAAATACCTTTGCCTTTGTTATTATTATTATTATTTGCATACAAGGGACCCCGATAAGCTCTTCAGTGGGATCCGAATCGCACTCGGCTGTTGTATTTGCAAAGTGGGAACAGCCATTCCTTCTTAATTTCTACATCTTTCGCTGGGGGCTCAGGTGATTCCCAACGAAAGCCGCCTAACATTTCCAGCACCCCCTCCCAGCAATCCGTAGATTTCCCCACCCTGTCCCAAAAACATCTTTCATCTCCGCTCATTTCTTGTTTGACTTAACCTCCAGTCTGCTGAAGAGTTCTGTATGACTGGAAAGTTTTGCTCATTGTCTTGGGACATGTCGGTTGGTCATTGTCAACGGTGTGACACACCCTAGTGTTTTTGATGGACTCCTAGGCATAGTTACCTGGGAGAAAACACTACTGAATAAGGGGGACTTTCTTCGGAGTAAACAGGATCCACAAGCCCATGTAGATAAGGACTGACCACAGCCTAAATAAGCTTGGGCCAAAATATTCTTGTTTGCTTGCTTACTCGGAAGCAAATCTCATAGTCCTTATGCATAGGAGGTTTTGCCTTGGATTTGCTGCTCTGTAGACGCACATTTCCCCCATCCGGATTCTCAAAACTCAAAAATAAGCCCCCCATGTACAGTTTTGAGAACTCAGATGGGGAAAATGTGCACCTAGAAAGCGGCAAATCCAAGGGAAACCTCCCATGCATAAATGGCCATAGAGTTCAGTGGTGCTTACTCGTAGGTCAATATCCCTACGATGTTATCTTTGCTGTGTAAATAGTTTTGATCACGCATCCCTTTTATTTACAAGGAGTTCAAGCCTCACAACCACCTTGTGAGGTAGGCGCCTCTGAGAGATGGGGGTCTGCCCCCTCCCCTCAAGTCATCGCTGAGTAGGGATTTGAACTCGGCCTTTCCAGGCCCAAATTCCCGAAGGCTACCCCATAGTTCTGTTTTTACATTCAAACGCTTCACTCCCCAGGCCTAAAATCGAGGGCCCAATAAGAAATCAACAGCACATGGTTTTATTTAATAATTGGCACGTCCTAACAGGCTTGTGGATCGACTCTTTGCGTGTCCCTAATTATAAAGCAATTGGCAGAAGTCCAAAAAAGCCAGATATGTAAAAATTCAGCTCTTTTTTTTAAAGGGGGAAATTCTAGGCGTGGGGGAATAAAGCCCCATCGATTTCCACGGCAGTCGTCCAACGATTTCAATCCTCCCCTGAAAATCAGTGGGCACTCCCCCTCCAAACCTCAACTTGGCCCGGATCGTGCCCACGGTGCTTGACTCGAGCGCCTTTGTCTTTTCCCGCGAGGTGCTTTTGTTGACGTCCCCCCACAATCTCTCCCCTTTGAAAATCTGCCTATGTACGTCTAATTCCAATGGTCATTTGAATTTGAAAGGGGAAGGCGGAGGGGCTTTTGAAAACCGAAGAGGGTCCCATCTGGAGAAGCCCGGAGTTCAATTAGATCGCATCACTTCAGGGTCTCTCTGCCTCTCTCCACCCCCCCCCCCTTTCCCCTCCGTCGTCTGGTCTCCTGAATAACCTTCCAGGCAAGAAGGAAAAACAAGCTCGGAGCGGCCGGGGAAAGAGGCGGCTGGCGACGGAACCGAGAGAGACCCTTTCCCTCCCATTGGCACTTTGCGCTTAAAAAAGGGGGGTGGGTGGGGGGTTTACAGGCGACCGACTTCGGGGGTCGATGCCAGCCAGGATGGGCGTGTTGGGGAAGCCAGGGATTCGAAGCGGGTAGGTTCCAATCCCTTGCCTGACTTTTCCATTTTTATTTTGCAAAAAAAGAGAGAATCGCCTGCTCCCTTCCAGTGGCCCAAAGAACCCAAGCCCTTTTCCTGCCCGACTTAATATATTGATAGGAAAGAAGGGGAGGGGGGGGAGAGGAACCAGTGGTTGCCCCAAAGATGCCGCTGAGGTTTTGGGTTTCGACAGCGGTTGCCCCAAAGAAGTTCTCCTTCCAGGAAAAGAGACTTCTCAGCTGCCTCCTTGAAAAGACTCCTCTGCCTTCCCGGGTTCTCCTGTCTTCTGCTTCTCTCCCTCTTTTAGAGACAAGAAATGGGGGGGTTCTGGGGAGAGGGGAAGTAGCTTTGATGTTGGGGAAGAGAGCCGGTGCCGAGGGAAGCGTTTAACCCTTTGCGCTTCGGCCGGAGCCTGGGTCTGGGGACTCCAGCGGCTCCCGGACGCCTGGGTTTCGTCGCGGCCGACGGAGGCCTGCGAAATCGGCTTCCAGGGGTGATGGAGGCGCAAGAGCCAAGCCGGGGAGAGGCGAAGCCTTCAGCTTTGGCTTCCAGGCCGACGTACCCACCAGAGAAGGACTGCTGGAAGACTTCCAGCCCGACCCCCCCCCCCGGGCGTGTTTCTCGGGAAGCAAAGGCGCGCTGGATTCAGCTGGGCGGTAAATCCAATCCTGCGCCTCTATACGCGCTTGAATCCAATGAGACTTTCTCCCAGGTAAGCGTCTCTAGGGTGGCAGGTGGGCAAAAGCCGGGGCCTGAAGGCACACTTCACTCGGGAGACGTCCCCACCCAACCCCGGGGACTTACTTCGGAGCAAATATGCCTCGGATCGGGCCGCCGGTCGGCCTGCCAAGAAAGCGCTGGGAAATAATTAGGGGAGAGGATCGGGCGACTGTCGCAGCGACTCTGGGGAGCGGATCCGGCGCTGGCTTACTCGGGAGTAAGCCCGGCCGGTTTCTGGGGCGGCCTTTCCCGTTGAAGCGCGGTGCTTAGTGACTCCAGAGAAGACGGATAGAAAACCCTTCGTGTAAATCACACCCCGGAAGATGCTCTGACCTGGATGGCCCCGGCTAGCCCCATCTCGTCGGATCTCAGAAGCCAAACAGAAGCTAAACTAGTCAAAATGGATACTAGTCATGATGCATCCCTAATCTCTCCAGGATCAGAGGAGCATGCCGAATATATTAGGTGCTGTGAAACACAGGCAGGACAATGCTGCTGCAGTCGTCTTGTCTGTGGGCTTCCTAGAAGCACCTGGTTGCCCACTGTGTGAACAGACTGCAGGACTTGATGGGCCTAGGCCTGATCCAGCAGGGCTTTTCTTGCGTTCTTATGTTCCTAAGCAGGGTCGGTCACAGAATCATAGAGTTGGAAGGGACCACCAGGGTCATCTAGTCCAACCGCCTGCACAATGCAAGAAATTCACAACTACCTCCCCCACACATACCCCAGTGACCCCTACTCCATGCCCAGAAGATGGCCACGGTGCCCTCCCTCTCACGATCTGCCTAAGGTTATAGAATCAGCAATGTTGACAGATGGCCATCTAGCCTCTGCTTAAAGACCTCCAGGGAAGGAGCGCTTACCACCTCCAGAGGAAGCCTGTTCCACTGAGGAACCGCTCTAGCTGTTAGGAAAATTCTTCCGAATGTCTAGGCGGAAACTCTTTTGATTTAATTTCAACCCATTGGTTCTGGTCCTGGCTTGTCCTTGAATAGGAGACCACCCAAGAACACCAGGGTCGCTGTGCAGAGGAAGGCAGTGGCCAACCCCCTCTGTAAGTCTCTTGCTTTGCAAAAACCCCACGAGGCAAGAGGAAAAGGTGTCGAGGGCCAGGACTCTTCTACCCAAGAAGATGGCAACGGGGAAAGAGTCTCGCCCTGCTCAGGTGGAAGCTGCAACCCCCAGCGCGTCCACCTGGGAGGAAGCCCCCCTCGCTCGCCGTCGGGTTTCCTTCTGAGCAAACGCGCACAGGATCGGGCCGCCGGGACGCGGCGGGGCCAGCAGTCTAAACGTTGGCCCGGCTCCCCCACCCCCTGCCGAAACTCCCCGGCAATCCCGGCTCTCAGCCGCACGGTGCTATCTCGGCGCCATCCGTCTTGCCTGATGACCACCTACTGCGTTATCGTTGCTCTGTTCCGACGATTCCAATCAAGAGAATCCTTTATTTACAGTTAACGTTCACTTAAAGCGGGATGTTAATGATTCTTCGGGATTCGCCGAAGAGACTCTTCCGGGGAGTCTCTTTCCGAAGGACTTGGCCAGGCTTGCTAAGGGGGTGGGAAAGAGCAGGCGAGAAATAACAGGGGGGGTCGCCCTGGTTTCTGATGTGGGCATTTGTGAAGGGCCGAGTTCTTAAGAACATAAGGAAAGGCCCTGCTGGATCAGACCCAGGCCCATCAAGTCCAGCAGTCTGTTCCCACAGTGGCCAACCAGGTGCTTCTAGGAAGCCCACAAACAAGACGACGGCAGCAGCATTATCCTGTTTGTCTTCTACAGCACCTAATATGATAGGCTTGCTCCTCTGATCCTGGAGAGAGTAGGTCTGCATCATGACTAGTATCCATTTTGACTAGTAGCCATGGATAGCCCTCTCCTCCATGAACATGTCCACTCCCCTCTTCCAAGCCTTCCAAGTTGGCAGCCATCACCCCATCCTGGGGCAGGGAGTTCCACAATTTAACCATGCGTTGTGTGAAGAAATACTGCCTTTTATCTGTTTTGAATCTCTTACCCTCCAGCTTCAGCAGATGACCCCGCGTTCTGGTATTATGAGAGAGGGAGAAAAGCTTCTTCCTGTCCACTCTCCAAACCATGCATAATTTTATAGACCTCTTCTTCGTGGAAAAAGGTCTCACTAAGGAAGGTGTCGTCGACCTATCAAAGAAAGGACGCAAAGGCCCAGTTCTCCCCCCTCCTCACTGCATGGAAGTTTAGGGTATAAGCCAATGGGAAAGTTAAATATGGGCTTAACTGCTTTCATTGGAAAATCACTGGGGTTGGCCGATGCTTCGCTTTGGGTCGTGCCTTCAGATTTTCTTCAAGGCAAGAGCCTTTCATATGCATCGTACATCACCAAGGGCTTTAGGCTGTGTCTTCTTGAGCCCAGGTACCTGGGACTGGACCCCCAGGCCTTCTGCGTGGAAGGCAGGTCCCTGAAGGCGCCTTGAGACACTCGGTGTACCCTTTAAGGTAAAAGGTACCTTCAAATCCCAGCCGACGCACGGCGACCCCATGAAATTCCACCTCATAGGGTTTTCGAGGCCAGAGGTGGTTTGCCACCGGCCACAGCCTTCCTCTGCATAGCAGCCACAGACTTCCTTGGTGGTCTCCCATCCAAGTCCTGACGCCCTGGTCAACCCCGCTTGGATTCCAGCCTCCGACCAGATCAGGCTAGTATGGGCAGCTTCCAGGTGAACTATGGACCGCCGGAATACAATTTTAACAGGTGGGATTTGAGTGGAGGGGTCTGTTGCCTTGGCTGCTTGGCTGTAAAATAGACCGGCAAATAAAATAGTCACGATGGCCTCCCCCCTCCCACAACGTCGAGAGGGACCCTTTATTTATAATATTAAGCGCAAGTTCTTTTTCAATGCCTCTAGTCTTCTATAGACGCTTTGGTCATATGTGGAGTTCCATAGGCAAAGAAGCATCAATCCAAAATTCCTTCGTCGTTCTTTCACCCCCCCATGTACCCCCTTAGTAGTGATCCTAATAATTGCAATCCTAAACAGAGATACACCCTTCTGAGCCCGCTAAGTTAATTGGACGACGAAGAAGAGTTGGTTTTGATATGCCGACTTTCTCTACCACTTAAGGGAGACTCAGACCGGCTTACAATCACCTTCCCTCCCCCCAACAGACACCCTGTGAGGTAGGTGAGGCGGAGAGAGCTGTGACTAGCCCAAGGTCAGCCAGCTGGCTTCATGTGTAGGAGTGGGGAAACAAATCCAGCCCCCCAGATTAGCCTCCGCCGCTCATGCGGAGGAGTGGGGAATCAAACCCGGTTCTCCAGATCAGAGTTCCCCGCTCCAAACCACCGTTCTTAACCACTACACCACGCTGGCTACACCACGCTGGCTGGAGAAAGGTGCAACTCTGTTTAGGATAGACGTTCAGTTTATGGGACTGGAGGAAACCCGTGACAGGCAGTATTGGGGAACAGTCTGGGGATTTTTAAGGTGCTTTCCTGACCGGATCCTTTCTGCTTTTCTAGGCCTTACGCCGGGAGAGCGCTCTGCCTCCAAGGTGGTACCTCTTGGGTTGAGTATCCTTCGAGCCAGGAGAGGAGGAAAGAGGTCCGCTCTAAGGCAGGGGGACTTTTAATGCAGCAGAGGATGGACGGCTTTGATTGCAGGAGATTCATTCATTATTGATAGACGTTTGCAGTGGTTTCCTGCTTCGGAGAGACCCCCCCCCCCAGTATAAAGGAACTAGGCCTGTGCTTAATTTTTTTTTACTTTTAAAAATTATCTGCTAGGAGGGATCTAAGAACCTGGGTTTTAGGACTATTTGGGTATTAAATCCGACGGATTAAATCAGACGGATTTAATGATCCCGATTTTCCTATTTCGAGAGATGTTGCTCCATCACTACAGGAATCTTTCGCTCCTGGCAGGAACCCATCTGTAAACCAAAGGCAAAGTCGGTCCACTGGGATTCACTGCTACCCTAAATTTCGAATACTGACCGCCTTAAAACCAAATACTTCGGCTTAAAAGAGGTTGTGGGTCGTTCTCTTTTCTTCCCTCCCCCCTCCTGTGTTGCCTCTCCTGTTATAAAATATTTGCTCTTTTTGCATACTAGAAACACATTTGCATACTAGAAACACATTTTACCCGCCTGGGATTTTTTTTTTTTTTTAGGGAAGACTCTATGACTGCAATCCTATTCATACTAACTTGTGAGAAAATCCACTGGATATAGTGTTTAGACTGTAATGTTTTTTGTTTTGTTTAAATTAAACAGTCTCTCTCTCTCTCTCTCACACACACACAGGAAGAGAGGGAGAGAGAGAGAGACAGAGAGACGGCTATAGACAGATACGCTTCCATGCAATTCCAGGAGAATTTAGGTTCCAGTACAAGTTTGTGGTTTAAGTGAATCAAGATACTACCTGAGAGTCTAAATGTGGGGGGGGGGGTTAATTAGAGGAAGTCACATCAACTTCCATGCTGGCTTTTATAGAGGGAACAATTAATGCTTAAAGGGGAGGGGGGAATCGCCCGTGTTAAGTACTTTATAACTTCTTAACGTGCCCAGGAGGGGAACCAAAGACTGGATCCATTTGCGCGCTTACGCGGGAGTCAGCGCCCTTGATCTCGGTGGAAATCAAAGTAGAGCCCGGCCGCCCGGAGCTTCAAACTCCGAAAGCCGGACGTGCAGCCGGGCCCTAAGCACGTTTACTCACAAGTAAGTCCCCGCTACTCCATCTAGGACTGCAGCTTTAAAGAAAAGCGCGCTCTCCTCCCACGCTACGTTAGCTTGATTCTTCTGCCTGGGGCGATGCGTCGGAGCCTTCTGCTGAAGAGGATGGGCGTGAAGCACCCCCGGAGGGCAGGGGTCTCCCCCCTGTAAGAATATAGGACAGGGCAGAGGCGGTGGATGCAAGCTAGCCCGATTGGGTTATTGGTGTGTGTGTGGGGGAGAGAAACCCCCCAGAGGCACCTCTGGGAGGGATGTGGCCCCGGCATTGTTGGCCTGCAGTAAGGACCCGATCCTGCACGCAACGGCTCCATTGCTTCAGGCGGCTAATAGACCAGCCCTGTCTTCCGTCAGCCCTCCCAAATGAAGCTCAAGGCCTTCCCCGTATAACTTGCTTTAAAAGAATATTCTCCCCCTTGAGTTCCTTTCTTCCTGTATTGCTTTGGGCAAGCTGCGCTTCACCCAACCTCTGACTGTACCTCTTTCCGCACAGATCCGGGTCAGCATCTTTAAAACCCAGACCTATACATGCACACCCCGCCTTACCTGTCCTAGATATACCACTTCAGGACTATTTTCAATTTCCCTTTCTTAAGGCGTACTGGTGTCGAGTTGCGTTTGGAAGACGCAGCGGGACCGGGCAGGCTAAGGGCCCGGGGATACCTTTATTAAGAACGATTCCTGGAACAGGCCCTAAACCCCAAGCTAAATGACCGGTACTATAAGCCACAGGGGAACTAGCTTGTGTGCTATTTGGCTAAGGTAATTTTACTCCTCATTTCCCCTGGACAGAAAGGCAAGAGGGGAGCGAGAGTGTATGAACTGTAGCGTTGTGTGAAGGGGTGGTGGTGGGAAAAATACGACCCCCCCCCGAAAAATCTATCCTAAAGTTGTGCAGAAGCCTTTGCTTTTAGCATATATATATATTTGCTATATATGCTGAAATCTATCTGTCTGTCTGCCAGTCTGTCTGTCTATCTCTTCTAGCAGATATATATCCATAGATCTGATTGTGGATCACGCAGATTTTAGCATATACATATATATAGGTTCCAATACAGAATTTAGGTTCCAATACAGGTTTATGGTTTAGTGAATCAGGATACTACCTGAGGGTCCAAATCTGGGGTGTGTGTGTTAATTAGAGGAAGTCACATCAACTTCCTTGCTGGCTTTTACAGAGGGAATATCTATCTATCTATCTATCTATCTATCTATCTATCTATCTATCTATCTAAATCTGTGCAATCCACAGTCAGATCTATGGATATATATCTGCTAGAAGATTTTTAAATATACATTAAAGTGCTATTGCAGTCACTGAGGCCAGAAAGGCTCAATCAGATACTTCCATTGATCTGAGGGTGGATTGCACAGATTTGAGAAGCAGGCTGCGGAGGCTACGGATATGTGCCCAACAACTTGTCAATTGTCCCCGGCAGCAACGCGGAGTACGGCCAGTTATATCGAAATCTCTGGGACTTCTTCCACATTACTCGTCCTTGGGAGCCGGAGGTCGGTATGATAAGGGAATAGGAAGTTTCCGGATACGACCCCGTCCATCGACGACCGGAGAAATACGCTTCTTTCATGTTTACGACTGCAAAATATTTCTGGAACTTCGACTATAGATGATAAATGCTAATCAAAAGAACCGTCTTTTCTTGGGGTTCTCAGGAGGGTGATCTAGGGCAGTGGCGGACCCGCTCTAAAAATATTGGTTGCCAGGAGACAAAGGGGGCCTACCCACAACTATAAGGCTATCATTTAATTTTTATAAGAAATAAATCAAAAAATTCAAAAAACTCACAAGTGGAAAAAAGGTACCATTAAAATTTTCGTTGCATACAGTGATAGTATTGGAACTTCTCTAGAATATTTTCAAGAGACTGAAAGGTCATTTACATTTTTAACATATTGTCTAATGCTGAAGGGCCCCCGCTTCGTCAGGGGCCCACAGGGCCCACTTGTTATGGGGCAAGCTGACCCCCTGGCCAGTCCGCCAGTGGTCCAGGGAGGGTTTTATATGGTCCTGTAGTCCAAGTTTTGGAGAGCATCTCTCTGAACGCGGAATCGGGTGGTGCTGAACGGACAGCTCCCCGCGCCCTGTTTGGCCTGACCCGTAGTTTTCCCAGGCGCTTATCTTTATAGCGCTTGTAAAGACACCCCCATTTCCGTTAGTTCGTTTTAGCCAAAAATTCAGGCGTCCGGCTTGCTGTTTGAGACAGGAATCGGTCAGACTGAGCAGAAGCAGAGAAATATTTCTCTCTCTCTTTTTTCCAAGCCCCACTTGGAGCCAGGAACCAAAGCCCACCAGCTTAGTTGTGAATTTCCTGCATTGTGCAGGGGGGTTGGACTAGATGACCCTGGTGGTCCCTTATAACTCTATTTCTATGATCTTAAGGCAAGGTTAGGACCTGGGACATTAATAGAAAGAGTGCCTCTGAGCATGTACCGGGGCTGTTTTCGTCGCCACCGAGAAACCACCGCCAGCCCCCAAGTACCAGGGATTCTAGGTCACGGAGGAGCCCCTACCCATTAACCCCAATACTTCATTGCCGTTTTTTTTTTTTTTAAGAAATGAACGCACGGAGCCTCTCTCCAAATTCAACTTATTTGCAAGAGTTCAGGCTGTTCTGTGCGGCAGGAATAAATACTCTCGGATAGTTTCCGGGATCGGCACCAGCCCTTCAACAACGCTGAGTATTCCGGGATGCCAAGACAAAAAAATAAAATAAATAAAAAAGACACGTCTTTCGAAGCTGGCCAACCCTTCATAACGACTGCCAATAAAACCCTTAAGCCAAATCACTCCGGTTTCCGTTCCTGCAGTTCTTCAGGCCTCCTCTAATAGCCAAACCGAGTTTCGTCCGCTCAAAGCAACCCAGAATTTTTTAAAAAATCAAACAAACATATAACGGAGACTTGGCAAATATCGTCTATAGGAACGAAGCTGAAATTTTGGAGGGTGTTTGGGTGGGGAAGTAACAGTCTCGGATAACCTCCGCCAAAGCGGTTTTATTGTCAAGTGACACCAGGGTCCTGTAATCAAAGATTAACTGTCTTAATCAAATAGATCCACCCTCAGCAAATTAAGACGTCGCCAGCAACAAATTATAGGGGAATTATAATATCGTCGCGTTGGCCGGGCGATTGGCTGGTAGGCGAGTGGGGTGTAAGGGAGCACAGAGAGAGCGAGAGAGCGAGGAAGAGGGGTGGGGGAAAAAAATCCTAAAATTGAAAAAGAGAAAGAAAGCCCCATAAAGAGAGACCCAGACAGAAAGCCAAGGAGAAACCTATACAGAAACCCCGACGCCTGTTTACTCTAAAGTAAGCCTCACTGCCTTCGGTAGCGCCAACTCAGAGTAAAGGGGTCTTAGAGCTGCAGCCCGAAGGTAGGAAGAGGAGCGTCGGTCCCCATCGGTTCCTGGAACCCAGGGAGGGGTTCGGGGCGGCCGGAGCGAGGGAGCCGGTTTCGAACTCGGCGCCTTTCTCCGCCTCGCCGTCCCGAGCCGGTGTCTCCTCCGGATCCCGTCCCGCGCGGCGTCGGGGGGTGGGTGGGTAGGTGGGTAGGTGGGTGGGTGGGCGGCGGCTTACCTGGGTCAGCGCCGCGGATCCCGCTTCCCGCGGCCGGGGCGAGCGCTCCTGGGCGCGGGGGCCATCCGAGGCGCGGCGTGCCCAGGCGGAGAGGCTCGACGGAGGGGTCCCCCCCGCCCCGGCCGGCTGCGAGTTCGCGGCCGCCTCTGCTCGAGGAACTCGGGAGGCTGGCCGCGGCTCTCGCCCTCCCTCTTGTGGGCTGGGGGGGGGGGGAGAGGGAGGGCGGCCCCCTCTCCTAGGCGAGCGGCGCGTCTCCTCCCCGAGGGCTCCTCCGCTCCTGGATACCCGACCCACCCACCCGCTCTCCCCCCCTTCCGCCCCTCTCTAGACTCCTGCTTGACTTCGGAGCCACCTCTGCTCACCGCTGGCCCTTAAAGCGAATCCACTCCGCTGTAGCGTCCCGATAGGAGCCGGGGGTGGCGTACAGCCTTGCTCAGAAGCAAGCCAACACCCCCCCCCACCCCCGCGCTGAATGCCAGCTCCCTAGCCAGAGATGTTTAGGACTGCCGCCATTCTGAACCTGCCACAAAAACCAACTCTCCTCTCTTTTCCTCGCGGCTTAGCCCTAGCTACCTGCCTCAATCCCTGGGATCGGGGCCATTCTCTACAAGCACCGCTCTTAGCCGCTTTTACTTGGAAGTAAGGAGACCCAAGTAAAAGCGGCTAAGAGCGGTGCTTGTAGAGAATGGCCCTGATCCCAGGGATTGAGGTAAGTAAGAAGACTCAGAACATAAGGATATAAGAAAGGCCCTGCTGGATCAGACCAAGGGCCATCAAGTCCAGCAGTCTGTGCACACAGTGGCCAACCAGGTGCCTCTAGGAAGCCCCCAAACAAGACGACTGCAGCAGCATTGTCCCGCCTGTGTTCCACAGCACCTAATATCATAGGCATGCTCCTCTGATACTGGAGAGAATAGGTATGCATCATGACTAGTATTCATAAGAATGTAAGAAAGGCCCTGCTGGATCAGAGCGAGGTCCATCAAGTCCAGCAGTCTGTCCACACAGTGGCCAACCAGGTGCCTCTAGGAAGCCCACAAACAAGACGACTGCAGCAGCATTATCCCGCCTGCTTTCCACAGCCCATAATATAACAGGCATGCTCCTCTGATCTTGGAGAGAATAGGTCTGCATCATGACTAGTATCCATTTTGACTAGTAGCCATGGATAGCTCTCTCCTCCATGAACATGTCCACTCCCCTCTTAAAGCCTTCTATGTTATAAGAATATAAGAAAGGCCCTGCTGGATCAGACCAAGGCCCATCAAGTCCAACAGTCTGTTCACACAGTAGCAAACCAGGTGCTTCTAGGAAGCCCACAAACAGGAAGACTGCAGCAGCATTGTCCTGCCTGTGTTCCACAGCACCCAATATCAAAGGTACTGCTCCTCTGATCCTGGAGAGAACAGTTGTGCATCATGATTAGTATCCTTTCTTACTATGAATAGCCCCATTCTCCACGAATAGCCCTATCAACTCCTTCCACAGCCCCGGGAGACTGTCACCATCCCTTGATCTGAAGCTGAACGAGAGGCCAAGGGAGTTTGCGGAGAAGTCCCACAGAGATCAGGGGGATTTTCTTCCTCGTAAGTGTGCCGGGGGATCCGCAGGCGCTGCTGACATCTAAGCGCTGGATCCGGGCATCTTGGCATTCATAAGATTGAAAAGTGCAGAAAAGAGCAACCAAAATGATCAGGGGACTAGAGCAGCTGCACTATGAGGAGCGGTTAAAACGCTTAGGGCTGCTTAGCTTGGAAAGAAGGCGGTTAAGGGGAGACATGATAGAGGTCTATAAAATTATGCATGGTGTGGAGAGGGTGGACAGGGAGAAGCTTTTCTCCCTCTCTCATAATACTAGAACATGGGGTCATCTGCTGAAGCTGGAAGGTGAGAGATTCAAAACTGATAAAAGGAAGTATTTCTTCACACAACACATAGTTCAATTGTGGAACTCCCTGCCCCAGGATGTGGTGATGGCTGCCAACTTGGAAGGCTTGAAGAGGGGAGTGGACATGTTCATGGAGGAGAGGAGTATTCATGGCCACTAGTCAAAATGGATACTAGTCATGATGCATACCTATTTTCTACATTCTCAGAGGAGCATGCCTATTGTATTAGGTGCTGTGGAATACAGGCAGGATGGTGCTGCTGCAGTCGTCTTGTTTGTGGGCTTCCTAGAGGCACCTGGTTGGCCGCTGTGTGAACTGACTGCTGGACTTGATGGGCCTTGGTCTGATCCAGCAGGGCTTTTCTTATGTTCTTATCCAAATAATAGCCAGTGGTGAAAATGTATCCTAGTACCCTGCTCTTAAGCTACCCTGGGCACTGTGAACAGATGCAGGTGGTTGAAGGATGTTAACGCAGAAGCCGGTGTTACATGATTTCCAGCTCACTCTGAGAACAAAAGAGCTTTGCCCGATCAGGCCAAAGGTACGTCTGTTCCGGCAACCTATCTGTGGAATGCCATTTTAATTCTAGCCTCCCTCCAAGATGCTTCTGGGAGGCCATGGGATGCCAGCAATAGCCCCAGCGCCAGCTCCTGCCTTGCCCTCTGGCAACTGGCACACAGAGGTAGACTGCCTCTGAACTTGGAGGTTCTACTCGGCTCCTTCTCTCCTTGGAGTTCCCCCCTCCTTCTATTTATCAAGTCGCTTAGGCACTGGACCCCCTCTGGATAATTAGGGTTGCCAACCTCCAGGTACTGGCTGGAGATCCCCTGCTATTACAACTGATCTCCAGGTGACAGAGATCAGTTCCCCTGGAGAAAATGGCCGCTTTGGCAACTGGACTCCATGGCATTGAAGTCCCTCCCCTCCCCAACCCCCGCCCTCCTCAAGCTCTGCCCCCCAAACCTCTCGCAGGTGGGGAAAAAGGGACCTGGCAACCCTACCCATAATAGGCATCTTTCGTCTCTTTGAGACCAGGGCCCTGATCCCCGCCTGGAGAAACAGCTCTGGTTCATTCCTGCCCTTGTATTCTTCACCCTAAACACTGACTTACAATCTCCTTCTCTCCTGCCCCAAGTTTCCCCTAGAAACTGTTCTTGTACATAATTTGCTACTTTGGCAAAGGGTGGCGGAACCACACAAACCAGCACCACTAGGCGGCTGTTTAAAACACACACACACACACACACACACACACACACACACACAAACAGAACCCCCCGCCCCCCCATAGCCCTAATGAGTTCAATTACAATGTGGTAAACACATTGCCTCTACGCTTTAATTAAGCCTGCTGTCCAATTTTAACTCATTAGTAATTCATTAAGAGAACAGCCCTTAGCTGGCTGAGAGGGGAAGAGGCGCAGATTGGGGAAGCTGCATTAACCACGGACCCCGGGAGAGGCAGGAGGGAGGCCAGCCCACTGTCCCCGAACTGGTTGAGGTGGAGGGCCTCTCGCGGTGCCATCACTCGGAAGGAAGGCTCCCCCTGGTCATCCGCGCTCCTGAGGAAGCGCCCATGCTTGGCATGCAGAAAGACACATGAACACATGAAGCTGCCTTATACTGAATCAGACCCTTGGTCCATCAAAGTCAGTATTGTCTACTTAGACTGGCAGTGGCTCTCCAGTGGCTCTCCTCTAAAGAAACGTTTGTGGTGGAAAAGTCTAATTGCATCCCCGGCATCTCCAGTTAAAGGGACTAGGCAAGTGGGTGATGGGAAAGACCTCAGCCTGAGACCCTGGAGAGCCGCTGCCGGTCTGAGTAGACGATACTGACTTTGATGGACTGAGGGTCTGATTCAGTATATGGCAGCTTCATGTGTTCAGAGATCTATTTGGGAAAGGGCCATGGCTCAGTGGTACATCTGTTTGGCAAGCAGAAGGCCCCAGGTTCAACCCCCGGCATCTACGGTTAAAGGGACTAGGCAAGTAGGTGATGGGAAAGACCTCAGCCTGAGACCCTGGAGAGCTGCTGCAGGTCTGAGTAGACAATACTGACTTTGATGGACCAAGCATCTGATTCAGTATAAGGCAGCTTCATGTGTATTCACCCCAGATTTGCATGGCTGAAGGAGAGATCTGTGGTGTTATTCCAGTACATAATATGCTGTCTGGTATTACTGTGAGGATGAATGGCGTAGCTTACTACCAACCTACAGCAGGTTGAGACTTTTTCTTTTTCAAGAATGTTGGGATTGGGAGGTCGATGAGGTTGCTGGGGGCTCCCTGTGCCAGTATCTCATTCTCCCCTCACCGAACTAAAATTCCCAGGATTCCCTAGGGAGAAGAATTGCTTATCTAGGCCGTAGGAGTCACCTGGATTTGCCCTTTTCCTTTAAAAGGTCCCAAGTGATGTACATAGCATTATCTCATCACCTGCAACAACCCTGTGAGGCAGGCCAGCAACATTATCTCATTGCAGATTAGAAGGGTGAGCGGAGCAGTGAGAACATGCTTTCCCCAAAGGCCTAAACATCGATGGCACAGCAGGATTTTAATGGAGGTTATCTGGATTGGAGGTAGGTTCCAGCCAGGAAATAGAAAATGTTTGTTTTGTCAAAGAAAATGTTTCTGGTTGGTTCGCGTGTGCTTGTCTGGAAGGCGCCCTGCGTAGCGAGGGTGCCACAACGACCAGCGTTTTCAGGCGTCAAAACACCAGTTCAAAACACCCAATCCAAACAACAGCCCTCTTTATTTTACATTCACTGGGAATAGATGTAAATGTAAAGGTCCCTTGTGCAAGTACCAGGTCATTACTGAACCCATGGGGTGATGGCACATCCCGATGTTTACTAGGCAGGCTATGTTTACGGGGTGGTTTGCCAGTGCCTTCCCCAGTCGTCTACACTTTACCCCCAGCAAGCTGGGTACTCATTTTACCGACCTTGGAAGGCTGAGTCCACCTTGAGCCGGCTACCTGAAACCGACTTCCGTCAGGATCGAATTCAGGTCACATGAACACATGAAGCTGCCTTATACTGAATCAGACCCTTGGTCCATCAAAGTCAGTATTGTCTACTTAGACTGGCAGTGGCTCTCCAGGGTCTCAGGCAGAGGTCTTTCACATCACCTACTCACCTAGTCCTTTTAACTGGAGATGCCAGGGATTGAACCTGGGACCTTCTGCATGCCAAGCAGGTGTTCTAGCACTGAGCCACAGCCCCCCTTTATTGCAGTACTGCAGCTCATCACTCTGTGCCATGGGGCTATGTACGGACCTCTAAGTATCTGAAGAAGTGAGCTGTGACTCACGAAAGCTCATGCTCTGCTAGAAATTTTGTTAGCCTTTGAGGCTAATGGACTCCTGCTCTTTTCTATTGACCTCTAAAGAAACCTTTGTGGTGGAAAATACAGTCGAATTGCAGCCTACATAGGGCGCCCCTGGTGGCGGTTCAAGGCAAGAGACATTGATAGGTGGTTTGCCATGGCCTTAATCTGGGAAGCAACCCTGGATTTCCTTGGTAATCTCCCATCCAAGCACTAACCAGGGCTGACCCTGCTTAGTTTCCTAGCTCTGATGAGATCTGGCTAGTCTGGGCCATCCAGGTCGGAGGAACGAGGCCTTTACCTGATTTAAGAAGTATAAATTCTTCCTACACACTTGACACTGAGAGACACTGTCCTTCAGTGTTACTCCTCTGAAGATGCCTGCCACAGCTGCTGGCGAAACATCAGGAAAGAAAATACCAAGACCACGGTTACACAGCCCGGATAACCTACAAGAACCAGAAATTCTTCCGCTGGTTGGAATACTGTAGTTTTCCAGTTTCACATATCCTGAGGAAGAGTGCTTCCCAAACGGGCAGACTCCAAGTCCTAAGTAGGTTAGTTCACCCCGCTTCAATACTATTCCCCTTGTGGATTAAAACTGCTCCCTCGAGTGGTAAACTGCAGTACTGCAGTCAAAACTCACGACCTGAGTTCGATCCCAACGGAAGTCGGTTTCAGGTAGCCGGCTCAAGGTGGACTCAGCCTTCCATGGTTAGTAAAATGAGTACCCAGCTTGCTGGGGGTAAAGTGCAGACGACTGGGGAAGGCACTGGCAAACCATCCCGTAAACATAGTCTGCCTAGTAAACGTCAGGATGTGACCTCACCCCATAGGTCAGGAATGACCCGGTGCTTGCACAGGGGACTGTGTGTGTGTGTGTGTAAAGTGCCGTCAAGTCGCAGCCGACTTATGGCGACCCCTTTTGGGGGTTTTCATGGCAAGAGACTAACAGAGATGGTTTGCCAGTGCCTTCCTGCACAGGGGACTACCTTTACCTTTTTTATGCAGTCAGGACGCAAGACTGCTGTAAAGGTGCCAGCAGATGAATGGGCCTGAAGGAGACTAGCGCGGTCAGCAATCCATACACATTTGTATGCCGCTTTCTCGGCGGAGTTCGGAGCAGCGTGCCTTGTTTCCCTGAGATCCGAGAGTCAGTCTTGTGAGGTAAGTTAGGCTGACACAGTAAACCCCACTGAATGGATTTTGAGTAGGATTCTTCTGAGTAGACCTACTTGGGGTTGGCCTGGTAGATACTTAGGAAGGAGTGTTCAACTCGCCTTCTGGAAACATACCCACCTGCCCGTAGCTACCCTGTTTGCAAGGAACCCCGGCTAGCGCAGCAATCCGAAGTAATTTGGGAGGAAATTCCATTGAACTGCATGCGTGGTGTAGTGGTTAAGAGTAGTGGTTAAGTGTAGTGGTTAAGAGCGGTGGTGTAGTGATTAAAAGCCGTCGTTTGGAGTGGCGGACTCTGATCTGGAGAACCGGGTTTGGTTCCCCGCTCCTCCACATGAGCGGCGGAGGCTAATCTGTTGAACTGGCTTGGTTTCCCCGCTCCTGCACATGAAGCCAGCTGGGTGACCTTGGGCTAGTCACAGCTCTCTCTGCCCCACTTACCACACAGGGTGTCTGTTGTGGGGAAGGTAAGGTGGTTTTAAGCTGGTTTGATTCTCCCTTAAGTGGTAGAGAAAGACGGCATATAAAAACCAACTCCTCCTCCTCTTCTTCCTTCGATAAACTAGGATCAGATCGCGCCTTGGCTAGCCTTCCTCGCTGGCTGCTCTTGACATCTTCCGAATCTCCTCCCAGGTTTGCTCTTCTTCTTGCCTCTCCAACCACCGGCTTGCCATCTCTGAAGGGGGAAGGCCGGGCTCTTGCGCCCTTCATCGTAGAGAGGAAGAGAAAAATCTCGGCAAAAAGATCCCCCCACTCTCTAGAGGCTGCTCTTGTCCCCCAAAACACCGTCCTGCGTATCCGCCCTGAGCCGGCTTGCTGGGGAGGGCGGACTACAGATCTGATCGGTGAGGGGGGCGGGTTTCGGTGGTTGGGTCGCTAAGGCGCCCTGCGTAGCGAGGGAGCCGCAACCCCTAGCGTTTTCAGGCTTCAAAACACAAGTGCCGTACGACAGCCCTGTAAAGTAGGCCGGCATTGCAGTTTGAATGGAGAGGGCTTGAGGCTTGCTTCGGGGCTGCCTCGTGAGTTCGTAGCGGAGGCGGGATTTGAACCCGAGACCTTGGGAGGGGGGGAGGATCAAGACTCCCTGTCTTAGCCCCCGCTCCACTTATTTTTCATGAATGATCATCATCGTTATTAATGATGGTTAACACCACATTTGTTTAACGAGGATCTACCGTCCTAAGTCCTCCATTCACAGTTCCATGGGTTGGATTAATTGGGAAAACGGACCGGGAAGGACACGTTTTAGGAGAGCCCTTGGATCTGCGCCAGAAATCCATTTGCTCCCCTATTGCTAGAATGGATTTCCGAAAGCTGCATTTTCCACGCGCGCTTGGCCAAACCGGCCAATTAACACCCCCCCCCCCCCGTGTGTTGCTCTTTCATCCTTGCCACGTCTGTAGCCAGGCAAAAAACAGAATTTTCTAATAGAGCGGTTCCTCAGTGGAACAGGCTTCTTTGGGAGGTGGTAAGCTCTCCTTCCCTGGAGGTTTTAAAGCAGAGATTAGATGGCCATGCTTATTCTCTGACCTTAAACAGATGATGAGGGGGAGGGCATCTTGGCCATCTTCTGAGCATGGAGTAGGGGTCAATGTGTGTGTGTGTGTGGGGGGGAGGTAGTTGTGAATTTCCTGCATTGTGCAGGGGGTTGGACTAGATGACCCTGGTGGTCCCTTCCAACTCTATGATTCTATGATTCAGAGAGAGAGAACCGCCAGACCAAGGCCCATCAAGTCCAGCAGTCTGTTCACACAGTGGCCAACCAGGTGCCTCTAGGAAGCCCCCAAATAAGACGACTGCAGCAGCACCATCCTGCCTGTGTTCCACAGCACCTAATATAATAGGCATGCTCCTCAGATACTGGAGAGAATAGGTACACATCATGACTAGTATCCATTTTGACTAGTAGCCATGGATAGCCCTCTCCTCCATGAACGTGTCCACTTCCTTCTTAAAGCCTTGCAAGTTGGCAGCCATCACCACATCCTGGGGGAGGGAGTTCCACAATTTAACTATGCGTTGTGTGAAGAAATGCTTCCTTTTATCTGTTTTGAATCTCTCACCCTCCAGCTTCAGCAGATGACCCCGCATTCTTGTATTATGAAAGAGAAAAGCTTCTCCCTGTCCACTCTCTCCATACCCTGCATAATTTTATAGACCTCTATCATGTCTTCCCTTAACCGCCTACTTTCCAAGCTATACACCCCTAAGCGTTTTAACCGCTCCTCATAGGGCAGTTGCTCTAGTCTCCAGATCCTTTTTATGGCTCAAATCAAAGAAAGCTCCGCTCATCCCCCCCCCCCGTTCAGTTCGATACCTGTGTGTGCCGTCAAGTCACAGCTGACTTATGGTGACCCCGTAGGGTTTTCAAGGTAAGAGACGTTCAGGGGTGGTTTGCCATTGCTGGCCTCCATATGGGCTGAGAGAGTCCAGAGAGAACCGTGACTAGCCCAAGGTCACCCAGCAGGCTTCACATGGAGGAGTAGGGGATCGAACCCAGTTCATCCAGATTACAGTCTGCCGCTCTTAACCACTGCACTATGCTGGCCCGATACCTGCTGACTCAGAATTAACCTGGAACTTGCTCCTGAGTAAGTAAGCACAGGATTGCAGCCTTGCTGGCATGGCGTCAGGGATGTCTGCTCAAGAGTAAATCCCCATTAGTGTCACTGGGACTTACTTGCGGGAAACGTGCATAGGATTAAGGGCTTTGGGGCAGCTGACGCGCAGGTATGGGGGCACAAATGCCGTTGACTTCTGTGGAACTTTCTGACCAGTCAGAAAACTCAGGATCGGGCTCCAGCTCTGCGCTGAAATGTATCTGTGCACAATCCTAACAGGTGCCTTCAGAAGGGAGACCAGCTGACCTCTGTGATGCTCACTCTCTAGTAATGTTTAGGATTGCACTGTTGGAGCGCATGAGCAGTGGACTGTAATCTGGTGAACCGGTTTGATTCCCCACTCCTACACATGAAGCCAGCTGGGTGACCTTGGATTAGTCACAGTTCTCTTTGAGCTCTTTAATCAGACCAAGGCCCATCAAGTCCAGCAGTCTGTTCACACAGAGGCCAACCAGGTGCCTCTCGGAAGCAAACAAACAAGATGGCTGCAGCAGCATTGTCCTGCCTGTGTTCCAAAGCACCTCATATAATAAGCATGCTCCTCTGATCCTGGAGAGAATAGGGTTGCATCATGACTAGCGTTCATTTTGACTAGAAGCCATGAATAGTCCTCTCCTCCACAAACATGTCTGCTCTCCTCTTAAAGCCTTCCAAGTTGGCAGCCATCACCACATTCTGGGGCAGGGAGTTCCACAATTTAACTATACAATTTAACACACCTCTTATGCTTTAGTACAGGGGTGGGGAACCATTTTTCCGCCAAGGGCCATTTGGATATTTTAAACATCATTTGTGGGCCATACAAAATTGGGTGGTCCTAACAGCTCCATAGCTTATGACTCTTCTGCAAGGGGGAAAAAGGTTCCTTTTCTCAGCAAAACAAACTCACATCTGCCTTGAATAGAGGCTATTCCTGTCCATGGGAGGAGGTGGATCACCAGTCTTAGCTCCTTTTGAGCTAGAGATCTGCCAGGACCCACAAAGGGCCAGACCAAATGATTTTGCGGGCCTTAAACGGCCCCTGGGCCTGACGTTCCCCACCCCTGCTTTAGTAAGACCAGTCTTTGGAACCAGTAGCCTGTCTTTTCATCATCTGTGCTGGCTACTTTGCACCCAACCTATCTTTGATATAGAAAGTTTTGTTGCCGGCTTTCTCATTTCCGGTTGGAAGGAAATAAGAATCCCTATGTGTGTGTGTGTTTGTGTGTGTGTGTGTGTGTGTGTGTGTGTCCCTCATTTATCGGACCAACTCCTGGCTCAGGCAGTGGAAAGACTTCTGGGCCGTGATAAATCAGGCGCCTGCATTATGCATGAAATAATTTGACATATGTAATTTTAATACCACATCATTACTTCTAAACTGAGCACTTCTCTGCGCGGGTATTTGGAATGACACACATACTGTGCTGTGTTTATCTGGGAGTTGGGCAGCAAATGTAGTTAATATTGCAGAAAAGGACTGATGGGAAGCTCTCAATTACTGGATGATATTTACCGACTGCGAGTCCTCTGAGTCAGAATAGGACCTTTCTCTGTGTGTTTCTGCATGTTAATAAAGCACGGTTTTCATCCTGCTGCTCACTTGCATCCTTGTGTGGTATAGTGGTTAGGAACGGTGGACTCTAATCTGGAGAACTGGGGTTGATTCACCACTCCTCCACATGAAGCCTGCTGCGTGACCTTAGGCTAGTCACAGTTCTTTCTGAACTCTCTCAGCCTCACCTACCTCACAGGGTGTCTGTTGTAAGGGGTGGGGAAGGGAAGGTGATTGTAAGCCAGTTTGATTCTCCCTTAAGTGGTAGAAAAAGTCGGCATATAAAAACCAACTCTTCTTCTTCTCCTTCTTCTTCTCCTCCTTCTCCTTTTCCTTCTCTTTTTCCTTCTCCTTCTCCTCCTCCTCCTTGCCATTGGATGGTCTGCCATTTAGTGGAGGAGCATCTGCTTGGCATGCAGAAGGTTACAGGTTCATTCCTTGGTATCTCCAGCTAAAAGGAGCAGGTAGAAGTGATATGAAAAACCAGACTCCCCGGCAAAGCCCTGCCAGTCTGAGTGGACAATATTGACTTTGATGGAACAATGGTCTGGTTCAGTATAAGTCAGCTTCATTTTTAAATTCAATACACAAACGAAACATATAAACATAAAACATAAACTGTCATATCCATACAATTTATGCTGAGCTTACTTTTTAAATTTACATTTTAGTTGTTCACTTCGTTTTGAGTTACATTACTCTATCTTCTCAAAATCCCTTCGTATCTAACAACACATTTGTTATAGAACAAGTATTACATAAACCTTTCTTCTTCTGTTTTAATTTAATGCTATTCTTAGTTTTCAGCTTTATAACTAAAGAAGGCATTCCATTTTTCCTGAAATTCTGAAATTGGTCTATCATGTATAAAGGATGTTAGTTTTGCTATAGTCGCATATTAAGTTAACTTATTCATCCGTTCAAATATAAGGCAACTTCATGTGTTCATGAGATAGAGGAAGAGAATTGCCTTCTCTACGCTGAGTCAAGGAACCGCAGCTAGACAGAGCAGAGGCTGTAGGTTGCTGGGACCTTCTGCATGCCAACCAAATGCTTTTCCAACTAGCCATTGACGTCTGTCACATCACCTTCTACCTGGACCTTTTAACGGGACATGCCAGGGATTGAACCTGAGAACTTCTGCATGCCAAGCAGATGCTCTGCCACTGAGCCACAGCCCCTCCGCTATGCATACTGAATCCGACCATCAGTCCATCAAGGTCAGTCTTGCCTACTCAGGCAGGCAGCAGCTCTCCAGGGTTTGAGCAGGAGGTCTTTCACATCACCAACTACCCAGTGCTTTTAACTGGAGATGCTGGGGATTGAACCTGGGACCTTCTGCATGCCAAGCAAATGCTTTTCCAACTAGCCATTGACATCTGTCACATCACCTTCTACCTGGTCCTTTTGACTGGAGATGCCAGGGATTGAACCTGACAACTTCTGTGTGCCAACCAGATGGTGTGCCACTGAGCTATGGTTTACTACAATCAATTCCAGCTACCACCACTGCTCCCACTACAAGTAATTACATTAGTAGTTTCAAGAATAAAATAATACTACCTTCAATAGTAACTTGAAGAGAACGTCACTGTCCCGTTAAACAATATTAGTGAAAGGTGGGTGTCATAATTGGCTAGAGCATAAGCTCTGAGCTGTTTAATCCAGGATAAAACGACATATTTACTACAACCCCACTTCAACCATTTTTATTCTCATGGCCACATCATTACTACTATTACTCACTAAATGCATCGAGGACACCATTTAAATGAATAAGACCATGAGTTTTCCCTAGCAACTGTCTGAGCTCTGTGACATCAGGGAATGTTCACAAACATTCCAATTGCTGAGATGGAAGGTTCTGTCATGCAGAGTTGACAAGTAAAGCATAGAATCATAAATTCATAGAGTTGGAAGGGGCCATACAGGCCAGCTACTCCAACCCTCTGCTCAATGCAGGATCTGCCTAGAGCATCCCTGACAAGTGATTGTCCAGCCTCTGCTTAAAGACTGCCAGTGAAGGGAGCTCTCCACCTCCCTAGGTAGCTGGTTCCACTGTCGAACAAGTCTTATTGTAAAAAACGTTTCCCTAATATTCAGCAGGTATTTTTCTGCCCACAATTTAAACCCATTCTTGCGAGTCCTACCCTCTGCTGCCAACAGGAACAGCTCCCTGCCCTCCTCCAAGTGACCACCCTTCAAATACTTCAAGAGAGCAATCATGTCCCTCCTCAACCTCCTCTTCTCCAGACTGAACATTCCCAAATCCCCCAGCCTTTCTTCGTAGGGCTTGGTCTCCAGGCCCCTGATCATCCTCATCGCTCTCCTCTGCACCTGCTTGATTCTGTCCACATCCGTTTTGAAGTGAGGCCTCCAGAAGTGCACACCATACTCCAGGTGTGGCCTGACCAATGCTGTGTACAGTGGAACTATGACACAACAGATGCTGTGGCATTGAGTATGGCCAAGAAGCAGACAGAGAACTGAGCCACTGTGCTGAAAGCAGGCCTAAGAAGCTAGAGAGAATTAAAGAATCCTCGCCTCCTTGAGGCTGGGTTGGCAAAGAAAGCAATGTAGAAGAGTTAGTAAAGCCTGCTAGCAACATTATTTTATCTGTCAAATCCTCTGTCATCCCAAAGAGATGGGTTTATTGAGTCCTTCGCAGGCCACCGTACACGGTCGATTGATTGAGTTTAGCTGGGCATGTCAGGTCTCCATGCTCTTTAAAGCTTAAAGGGCCAGCTTTAAACAGTGGTTAAGAGCAGGGGACTCTAATCTGGAAAGCGGGGTTTGATTCCCCCACTCCTCCACATGAGCGGTGGACTCCAATCTGGTAAACTGGGTTGGTTTCCCCACCCCTATACATGAAGCCAGTTGGGTGACCTTGGGCTAGTCACAGTTCTTTCCGAACTCTCAGCCCCACCTACCTCACAAGGTGTCTGTTGTGGGAAGAGGACCGGAAGGAGATTGTAAGCTGCTTTGAGGCTCTTTAAAGGTAGAGAAAAGCAGGGTATAAAAACCAATTCTTCTTCTTCTTAATTAAACAAAAAATCAGGGCATGCATCTTCTATTCGGCACTTCCTGTTTCTCTTCTAAGGAACAGGAAGGTTGGCCCTTGAGAAGACCAACTTTAAGCACAATTGGGGATTGATTATTCAGTCCCATTTGCCCAAGGAAAAGGTATGTTTCGGAGTGGTTTTCAAAATGAATATTGATTCCCCTAAAATTCATGCTGCCTTCATCAGTTTAACTGTTTGACAAAAACTGCATTATGTCAATAAGCTGAGCGGGGTGGGGGTGGGGGTCTGAGCGGTATTAAAAACCTAACGGAGCTGAGAAAATCACCATCTCACAACAACTAACAATTGCTAGTGAATCTTGGGAAGCTGCTGATGTGATATATTCTCGGGGGGACAGAGATTCTGACCCTGAAGAATGTCAAGGGCCCACCACAAGGATATGGTGGTGGAACAAGCGAAGGCTTCTAATCAAGAAAATGGGGAAAATTCATGGGACCCAACCCATCACTCCATGGGGGGGGGGGTCAGTCATGAGTAGGGTTGCCAACCTCCAGGTACTAGCTGGAGATCTCCCACTGTTACAACTGATCTCCAGCCGATAGAGATCACTTCACCTGGAGAAAAAGGCCGCTTTGGGAATTGGACTCTATGACATTGAAGTCCCTCCCCTACCCAAACCCCGCCCTCCTGAGGCTCTGCCCCAGAAACCTCCTGCCGGTGGCAAAGAGGGACCTGGCAACCCTATACGGGGTTGCCATAAGTCAGCAATGACTTGACGGCACACAGACACAGGGTAGAGAAAAGTGGAGTGTAAAAACCTACTCTTCTTCTTATTGGCAAGGCTGTTTGACACTTCAGCCTGGGAGCGTCAGTAGCTCACGGGCTGCCCTGTGAGCATGGTGAGTCAGCCTCTACGCTTAAACCGAATTCTGCTCTACTAATTAACCGGCTGGGCCTTGGCCAGCTCTTTATGTCTCTCTTGCAGGGGCCGTTTCCACTGGTTTCCAGCAGACAGTCTTACTTTAAGAACCCTATTGATCAGGGGCCATCCTAACCGGGCCGGAGAGCTTCTCTAGGGAAAGTCTCTCGCGTCTTGAGAGAGCGCAGTTACTCTCCTGACTGGCTTGTAAACAGGTTTTAATGGGGCTATTAGTGTAAAAGGACAGGAAACTTTCAAAAACAGGCTTTTAACTATTCATGAAGATGTTTAATCCCCTGCTTAATCACCACTGGTTGTTTGCACATAGCTGAGAGGGAGTGGAAGCTGACAGCCGACGCTCCGCTATTAGCCAGTGACGGGGCATTAATAAACGCTTTTAGACGGATGATGAATGGGGAAGGGGACAACCATTGCTGTTTTTTTTTTTTAAAGCAGCACAAAAGCCTTCTTTCGCAGACACCTATGGAAATACCTTGCATCCGTATGAAGCTTCTGTGAGTTCAAAGTGCTTCACGTGCATTATCTTGTCATCCACATAACACCCCTGTAAGGTAGGCTGGTATCATAATCCCCATATTGCAAATGGGAAAGCTGCATTTGTGTCAGAGATGAGATTCAAACCGGAGACATCCTAATGCAGGGGACACATGAACATATGAAGCTGCCTTATACTGAATCAGACCCTCAGTCCATCCAAGCCAATATTGTCTACTCAGACCAGCAGCGGCTCTCCAGGGTCTGAGGTGGAGGTCTTTCACATTACCTACTTGCCTGGTCCCTTTAACTGGAGATGCCGGGGATTGAACCTGGGACCTTCTGCATGCCAAGCAGATGCTCTACCACTGAGCCACGGCTGCTAACCTTTAAACAAAAACTTATTTGTATTATTATTTAATAATAGAGAGCAAAAATATAGAAAATACAGAATAGAAAACATAATACAAACAAAAAGATACAGAATACATACAAATATAAAATATTAATAACCTGCAAAATATACTTTTCACCTAAAATATTATACTTACTTTCATACATTCATTTACTCTAGTCTACCTTTGCATAACTTAACATTGCTCCCTATACATTTTTAGATTGTTTTATATTTCTAAAGAAATGATACTTTATATATTCTGTCTTTCTATGTTTAACTCTATTCCTATGTATTGATAATTTCTGATTATTTAACTTTAACTAATTTGTGGAATCTTATTCAAAACAGCCTAAACATAATATAAACATGTTGGTTTAATTAGTCACATAATTATAACTGATTCAATCAATTTGATTATCTCCTAATTGTACTAGTTAACATCTAACCTCTACATAAAACATAACATTATTCTTTATTCTTATTTTCTGTGAGATTTTGACAGAAAATCATGGGGAGGGGCTGTGGCTCAGTGGTAGAGCCTCTGCTTGGCATGCAGAAGGTCCCAGGTTCGATCCCCGACATCTCCAGTTAAAGGGACTAGGCAAGTAGGTGATGTGAAAGACCCCCGCCTGAGACCCTGGAAAGCTGCTGCCCGTCTGAGTAGACAAGACTGATTCTGGTGGACCAAGAGTCTGATTCAGTATAAGGCAGCTTCATGTGTTCATATTCTCACAATACGCATGAACCCTCACACCAGATTTTGAGAAGTATATAAGAAATATAATTGCCATTTGTCTTGAAATTCGTTGATTGACCTTCTATTCACATAGTTCGTCAGTTTCGCCATCACCACATATTTTGCTAACCCTAATCTTTTTGAGCCTGTAGGTACTTTTGCAATTCTGACACAGTGTGATGGGCACAGCCACAAAATGGCTGCTGCAGCTTACCTGCAGTCGTACAGCGAAGATCCTTGTGCTGTGGTTGCAGCTGCTGACAAAGCAATGTTTTAAAAAATCCTCACAACCAATTATTATTACTATTATTTACAAAACTTACATCCCACCTTTCACAAGGCCCAGCAAGGCAGCAAATTTTTTTTTTAATGCAGGGTAAAAAAATCACATTTCAAAACCATTAAGAAGAAGAAGAAGAGTTGGTTTTTATATGCCGACTTTGTCTAAGGCAGAATCAAACTGGCTTACCATCACCTTCCTTCCCCTCCCCACGACAGACACCCTGTGAGGTAGGTGGGGCTGAGAGAGTGTGACTAGCCCAAGGTCACCCAGCTGGCTTTGTGTGTAGAAGTAGGAAAACAAATCCAGTTCACCTGATTAGCGTCTGCTAAAGGAGCATCTGGACTTTTACACCAGATGTACTTATCTCAGGTCCCGCAGAGACCCTGGAACTCTGTTCCCACCCCCATCTGGCCCTGGCCCGGCTCGCCAACCTGCTATCGAGAGGCCGAAAACAAGAACAGCCGAGACACTGTGACGGCCCTTCCAGGGCTCTCTCTCCTACTTCTTGTGTCAATGAAAGCTTGCGGGTTCTGAGATGTGCGGTTAATTCATCCGCTGAGTAGGCACTTCCAGCTCAAGTACACAGAAAGCCTGAAGACTTGTTTCATTGAGAAAATGTGTGTGTGTGTATAAAGTGCCATCAAGTCACAGCCGACTTATGGCGACCTGTAGGGTTTTCAAGGCAAGAGACTAACAGAGGTGGTTTGCCATTGCCTTCCTCTGCGTAGCGACCCTGAAAGTCCTGGGTGGTATCTCATCCAAATACTGACCAGGGCCGACTCTGCTTAGCTTCTGAGATCTGATGACATGGGGCTAGCCTGGGCCATCCAGGTCAGGGCTGATTGAGGGAACAGGCACCACATCCTGGGGCAGGGAGTTCCCCAGTTTAACTATGCGTTGGGTGAAGAAGTACTTCCTTTTATCTGTTTTGAATCTCTCACCCTCCAGCTTCAGCAGATGACCCTGTGTTCTAGTATTATGAGAGAGGGAGAAAAGCTTCTCTCCATACCTTGCATAGTTTTACAGACCTCTATCATGTCTCCCCTTAGCTGCCTTCTTTCCAAGCTAAACAGCCCTAAGCGTCCTAACCGCTCCCTATAGGACAGTTACTCTAGTCCCCTGATCATTTTGGTTGCTCTTTTCTGCACCTTCTCAAGCTCTGCAATATCCTTTTTTAGGTGTGGTGACCAGAACTGTACACAGTATTCCAAGTGTGGTCTCACTGTAGATTTGTACAAGGGCAGTATGATAGCAGCCATTTTATTCTCCATTCCTTGTCTAATTATGGCCAACATGGAATTTGCCTTTTTCACACCAGCTGCACACTGGGTTGACATCTTCATCGAGCTATCCACTACCACCCCAAGATCCCTTTCTTGGTCTGAGGCTGCCAGCACAGATCCCATCAGTGGAGGGTGGACTCTATGGCATTATGCCCCATTGGAGTCCCTCCCCTCCCCAAACCCCACCCTCCTCAGGCTCCACTAGGGTTGCCCTGTCCCTCTTCACCACCAGCAGGAGGTTTTTGGGGTGGAGCCTGGGGAAGGTGTGGGTTGGGGAGGAAAGGGACTTCAGTGCCATTCAGTCCACTTGCCAAAGCGGCTATTTTCTCTGGGTGAACTGATTTCTATCGGCTGGAGATGAGCTGTAACAGCAGGAGATCTCCAGCTAGTACCTGGAGGTTGACAACCCTAGGCTCCACCCAGAAAATTTCTAGTTATTTCCCAGCCTGGAGCTGGCAACCCTACCTCCAATGCCATTTGGGCCTAGTGGGGGCACCCAGACAGCCACACCAATTTATGCTAAATCTGAATTGTGTTTCATCTTACTCTATGGCCATTTATGCAGGGTCAATTCTGCTCCTCACTAAGTGCTGGTTTTTTAAGTCCGACCTTTAGTCAGATTTAAAGAGAAAGTCAAACAAATTCCACATTTAAGAGGAGAAAGTCAAACAAATTCCACACCCCCACTCGCCTGCTCCTTCATTCCTTCGTTTGCATAGCCATTAGCAATAGTCGTTTGCATAGCTAAGCCCCGGCTGGGATTCTGCATGCTTCCTTCAGTGAATGCTTCGTCGCCGGGGCAGAGCAAATACAAAAGGTCGCGTTAAAGGGGCTCTTAGGAAATGCGAAGCAGGTACGCACCGGCTTCGCAGTGAAATCTGGAATGATGGTTCAGCGGTCAGTGTGAAGAACTAAAAAAAATATGCAGGGCACTTCAGCCTGGAACACGCTGCTAATTACCAAGCATAAACGGCCCAGATTGTCTGCTCTGACCAGCAGCAGAATCTCTTTGTGGTCTCAGGTAGAGAGGTATCTTTCCCAGCGCTTGTGGTCATTTATTTATTGTCTTCGTTCATAGTCCACCTTTCTTGCTGAAACTCAAGGTGGATTGCAAAAAACAAAACGGGGCTATGCCATAAGGCATAAAGTGGATTATGAAGGTAGGAAATAATGCAGTCAAAGGAAGGTAATACATACAATAAACATTGCAATAGACAACAATCCTATTCCTTTATAAAAGCGTCCTCCTGAACCATTCCATTATTCTTCCATTCTTATCTTATTAAAAAGCCCTCCCAAATGTTTCATTTCTCCCACATTCAGCAGAATAATGGGTAGGGCTGACAGGTCCCCCCTCTCCTCTGGCAGGAGGCTTTTGGGGCAGAGCTGAGGGGATTGCACGCGTCGACTTGCGTGCGCGTCACTTCCAGTTTACACCCGGAAATGCCGCCTCGCAAGGGGCCTTATATCACTCAAACTCCCAGTTTGAGTGGTAAAGGGCCGCTTGCGAGGCGGCACTTCTGGGTCTAAACGCATTGCAAGGGGCCTTTTACCACTCAAACGTGCACATTTGCCCGCCGACCCTCAGCTGGTCAGCGAGCAGAGGGGTGAATTGCCGGGGGTTTGCCCGCTGCCACCGGGCACCTGGCAACCCTAATATTGGGGTGGGGGTAGGGTTACCAGCTCTGGGTTAGGAAATACCTGGAGATTTTGGGGGTGGAGCCTAAGGAGGGTGGAGTTTGGGGGAAGGGAGGGATTTCAATGGGATATAATGCCTTAGAGTCCACCTTCCAAAGTTGCCATTTTCTCCAGGGGAACACCTCTGTTGCCTGGACTGGAGATCAGTTGTAATCCCAGGAGATCTTCAGTCATCACCTATATATCCCAATCTATTCACTGTGATATAGGATTGCCAGGAAAAAAAATGCCTCCACCTGCTCTTGTCTCTTTAACAGTAGGCTGATGTTCAGAAATCAAGATGTGAAACTTTTCCAGGCCATCACACACACACACATTATCATAGGAACATAGAGCTGGAAGGACCCTCGAGGGTCATCTAGTCCAACCCTCTACACAACTCAGGAAATTCACAACTCCCTTCTCCCCCGCACTCCCCCAGTGACACCTGCTCTGTGCCCAGAGGAAGGCAAAAAAACAAAACAAAAACCCGCCCAGGATCCCTGGCCAATCTGGCTGGGAGGAGAATCTCTTCCTGACACCACAGTGGCGATTGGCACTACCCTGGGCATCATCTGCTTCAACTGCAGATGAAGCCAGAGCGGTGGTTTGGGGCGGTGGACTTTGATCTGGAGAACCGGGTTTGATTCCCCTCTCCTCCACATGAGCGGCGGACGCTAATCTGGTGAACTGGATTTGTTTCCCCACTCCTACACAAGAAGCCAGCTGGGTGACCTTGGGCTAGTCACAGTTCTCTCTGAACTGTCTCAGCCCCTACATCACAGGGTGTCTGTTGTGGGGAGGGGAGGGGAAGGTGATTGTAAGCCAGTTTGATTCTTTCTTAAACTGTGGAGAAAGTAGGCATATAAAAACCAACTCCTCCTCCTCCTCCCCTTCTTCTTCTTCCATCCACCCATTAGTCTGCTGTTAAAGACGCTACTGCAACGGTTGGTTGAAAAGTTGGCAACCCTACCAGCATATAGAGAAAGGGATCATCCAACTGGGGGAGGAGGAAGGGGGCAGACACTCCGAGGACAACCTCCTTCCAAATTGATTTTTATTTTTAACCCTCCAATCCAATCCCGAAAAGGCTCTTCTTTCCACAGGGGCTGTCCGCACTAATGTGTCCCAGCCGTGGGAGCACGCATTAACGGGCTGCCTTAGCCCAGCGCATTAAGCGTTCCATCCTATCTTTAAAGTCAGATTAATGGAGATTAGTGGCACCACTTAAGAGTTTAAACATCACCCTGACCCAAATTGTGCCCCGAAGCCTCGGCCTGGAGTTGGCGAAGGGAAGGCGGCAGACAGAGGGGGTCCTCTGGATGTCAGAGAAGTGATTTTGTTTATTGCTCTGGGCAAGAAAGCCTGTATTACTTTGGGCCCTTAATCCTAATGTTGCGCCCCTATGGTTCTCGTATATGTTCTATCCTGCCGGACTCGGTCCGATTATCCCTCTGCGTAAGTCTCCATTTAATAATCAAAGACCATTTCCAAGTTTGACCTAAAAAGTCGTAAACGGCTTGGACCCTGTGCTCTCTGGAGACTGCCTCCTCTTTCCATCATGGTCTCTTTGATCCGTCCCAAAAGATGACTTCTTCGTTATGTGATCTGTCTGTCAAACGGCAAAGGTTATACAGAGAGAGTGGTGCAGTGGTTAGAGCACAAGATGAAGTACACATGTGAATGTATGAAGCTGCCCTATAGTGAATCCAGGGCCATCTTAACAGCATTATAGACCCCCGGGAAAAGCAGTGCCCTGGGGGCCCCTACCTACACAACCACACACAGGAATAAAAATGTAAATGGTCGATAAAATTAAATATATATTTATTGGTGCTTCCATAATGAACAAGTCCTTTCTTACATTATACTTCAGTATTTATTCTTAATCCAAACCCAAATCAACATTAATATTGTTCATTATCTCTAGTAAAACATATGGTTATGCAAGTCACAACATACATAGATTAGCATGGGGCCCCTATGCTCCTGGGGCCCCCGGGCAACTGCCCCGCATGCCCATGCGTTAAGACGGTCTTGACTGAATCAGACCACTGGTTAATCAAAGTTGGTATAATCTGTTCAGACTGGCAGCAGCTCTCCAGGGTCACAGGCTGAGGTCGTCCACATCACCTACACATCGCAGTTAAAAGGACCACCTGGTTCTTTTAACTGGCGATGCCTGAGAATGAACCTGGGACCATCTTCATGCCAAGCAGATGCTCTACAACAGAGCTATGGTCCTGGCCACAGTACTGAGCCCAGATATTCTGGTCACCACACCTAAAAAAGGATATTGCAGAGCTTGAGAAGGTGCAGAAAAGAGCATCAAAAAGATCAGGGGACTAGAGCAACTGCCCTATGAGGAGGGGTTAAAACACTTAGGGCTGTTTAGCTTGGAAAGAAGGTGGTTAAGGGGAGACATGATAGAGGTCTATAGGATGTGAGGGCGATGTGGCTGCGACATCTGTCACCCCATTGATCAACAACCAGGGTTGATTCGGCTGATCTGGCTGGCTATGCGGGTGTCCCCTACTTCCCTCACCACTCCATGTGCGTCCCTCCCAAAGCTGCGTGCTCGGTGGAAGAGGACAACCATCTCAGATAGAAGGAGTGTACGGTTCTTCAGTCAAGGGTATATGACAGAGGTCTATAAAATTATGCATGGTATGGAGAGAGTGGACAGGGAGAAGATTTTCACCCTCATAATACTAGAATGTGGGGTCATCTGCTGAAGTTGGAGGGTGAGCGATTCAAAACAGATAAAAGGAAGTATTTCTTCACACAACACATAGTTCAATTGTGGAACTCCCTGCTCTAGGATGTGGTGATGGCCGCCAACTTGGAAGGCTTTAAGAGGGGCATGGACAAGTTCATGGAGGAGAGGAGCATCCATGGCTACTAGTCAAAATGGATACTAGTCACGATGCATACCTATTATCTCCAGGATCAGAGGAGCATGCCGAATATATGAGGTGCTTTGGAACACAGGCAGGACAGTGCTGCTGCTGCTGCAGTCGTCTTGTTTGTGGGCTTCCTAGAGGCACCTGGTTTGCCACTGTGTGAATAGACTGCTGGATTTGATGGGCCTTGGTCTGATCCAGCAGGGTTTTTCTTATATTCTTAAAACTTGGAAGGCTTTAAGAGGGGAGTGGACATGTTCATGGATGAGAGGGCTATCCATGGCTACTAGTCAAAATGGATACTGGTCATGATGCATACCTATTCTCTCTAGTATCAGGGGAGCATGCCTATTATATGAGGTGCTGTGGAACACAGGCAGGATAATGCTGCAGCAGCAAGGGGCCGTGGCTCAGTGGTAGAGCATCTGCTTGGCATGCAGAAGGTCCCAGGTTCAATCCCCAGCATCTCCAGTTAAAGGGACTAGGCAGGAGGGTGATGTGAAAGACCTCTGCCTGAGAGCCTGGAGAGCCACTGCCGGTCTGAATAGACAATACTGACTTTGATGGACCAAGGGTCTGATTCAGTAGAAGGCAGCTTCATGTGTACTTGTGTCATCTTGTTTGTGGGCTTTCTAGAGGCACCTGGTTGGCCACTGTGTGAACAGACTGCTGGACGTGATGGGCCTTGGTCTGATCCAGCAGGGCATTTCTTATGTCCTTATGTATTCTGGTGCTTTCTTTTGCCACACTAGCAAATACATCCAAGAGGCCCTTTAAGCTCAGCACCGCTGCCTATTAACTGCACTATGCTGGATTCTGGCCTTGAACTTCTCCTCTCATCCTGGTTGTGACCCTATGTAGCTGGCAGGGTCCGATCAGACCCCAGCCTGAGGTGACACGGCTGCATGTACATGTGCTTAACAAATTGCCTATTCACTCAATTACATTTTATTTAATCATCAGTAATAATACAAATTATGCCTGATGGTAGTAAATGTCTGTGCCAGTTCCTAATTACCGACTGATTAATTGCTTCTGCTGGTTTGTGTTGCTCAGATAAGAATATACAGGAGAAGATGGTAAATGGTTTCCAATGGGCCCAGAACTTGGTTCCTGACTCTCATGTGAATAGGGTTGCCAACCTCCAGGTGGTGGTTGGAGATCTCCTGCTATTACAACTGATCTCCAGGAGACCTGCATAAGCTCACCATTTAGTATTGGTTAAATGTGTATAACTGGAAATTTGAACTGATTGCAAAAAGACTGTACATTATATTTGGAATTTATATTATTTGACTTGTGATTTGAGGGTGTACAACACAGAACAATATCTGTAACACAGAACACATCATACCTGTTGGATTAGCTTATTGTATATTTGTTTGGGACTATCACTGTATTAACTGTGATGTGTCATTTGTAAGTTTTCTGTTTCAATTATAAATGTAAACAGTTGAAATTGTAGTTGTATATAATTTGGAACTCTCCCTGGTGAATTAGCAACCTGAATATGGGTAATTTAATTTAAAGAGATTTGTTATAAATCATTAACAAGTTATACTCCCACATAGAAGGTACTACTTGACAGAGGTTTGTTTAACCTCCAGGTGGTGGCTGGAGGTCTCCTGCTATTACAACTGATCTCCAGGCAACAGAGATCAGTTCACCTGGAAAAAATGGTCACTTTGGCAACTGGACTCTATGGCATTGAAGTCCCTCCCCTCCCCCAAACCACGCCCTCCTCAGGCTCCGCCCCAAAAACCTCCCGCTGGTGGTGAAGAGGGACCTGGCAACCCTAAGTGTGAAACATGGCTTTAATAGTGGGTACTTTTTTGAATGTGCTGTCACTCATATCTAACATGAGTTGCACCAAGCATAGGGGAAAGGTCTAGCCAACTACAGCACTGTTATGCTCCATTAAGTTCAGTGGAAGGTCATTTATGCAGGGGAAGTTTGTGTTTGGTTTGCTGCGCAGTTTTCTGTTCCGAATTCTCAAACATCATATTCATGAGGGCTCCCCCCCAAAAAAAGAAATTCCAGGATTACCTTGTGATTAATTATGCATCCCCAGTGAACCACAGAGCTTCTGAGTTCCTCCCCCTGAAAATGCAGCCTTGTTGCCGTTTACTTGGAGGGGGTGGGTCAGCTCTTAAAGGGACTTCTCCCTGTCTGTTAGGGTTGCCAGGTCCCCTCTCTCCTCCAGCAGGAGGTTTTTGGGGCAGAGCCTGAGGCGGAAGGGGTTTCCGGAGGGGAGGAACTTCAATGCCATAGAGTCCAATTGCCAAAGCGGCCATTTTCTCCAGGTGAACTGATCTCAATTGGCTGGAGGTCAGTTGTAATAGCAGGAGATCTCCAGCTAGTAACTGGAGGTTGGCAACCCTACTGTCTGTGTGTGTTCTTTTGCAAAGCTGGGTAATCCTCCCCTCCTTTCTTCAACATTCCCTGCCAGGAGCTGCCTTCCATCCTCTCTTCTGTTGGTGTCTTCCTGCACATTTCATGAAGGCTTAACTCCCTCTTCTGTGCTTTGCTTTAAGGCAATGGTTCCCAACCGGGGGTCCATGGACCCCCAGGGGTCCGCGAGAACTAAATTAAGGTCTGCGAAACAAAGTTATAAACCCATAATAAATTAATATTTTCAATTAAAAGTTCTCTATTATAAAATATATATTCAAATATTATTCTAAGTTTAATGTTTAACTAACAGTTATGATTAAAGTTTATTTTCAAATTCTCAGAATTTTTATTTTGAACCTTGGGGTCCCTGCACCGAACAAAAAAGTCCTAGTGGTCCCTGGTCAAAAAAAGGTTGGGAACCACTGCTTTAAGGGAAGGGGTTGGATGGGAGGGACAGACACATGGGAGAAGCAAGAATGGGCATGGGGAGAGAAACCCAAAGTTAGGGCTATGCATGGAAATGGCAGGGATTTGCCTCATTCTTGCCTCAAATCAGAGTTTAAATTCATTATAAAATAGCATCCTAGAACTGCGGGGAAAGAACGAGGCAGGAGCGAAGTCACTTTTGAAGGTCAGTAAAATCATGAATAATGCAAAGGAAGGCTCGAAGCAGTCCCGCAGGGATTGTGAGCTAAATACCCCTGCATCAATGGCCGAGGAGAACAAAGCACACTTTCAAAACTCCCAGTGAAATTAGTGGGATATAAAAGTAACTTTGCTTGATCTTACCTGGATGGCCCAAGCTAGGCTGATGGAATCTGCATCCAAGCAGAAGAAGATGAATGAGAAGAGTTGGTTTTTATATCCTGCTTTTCTCTACCTTTAAGGAGACTCAAACCAGCTTACAATCACCTTCCCTTCCCCTCCCCACAACAGACACCTTGTGAGGTAGGTGGGGCTGAGAAGGTTCAGAGAGAACTGTGACTAGCCCAAGGTTACCCAGCAGGCTTCATATGTAGGAGTGGGGAAACAAATCCAGTTCACCAGATTAGAGTCCACCACTCTTAACCACTACACCACGCTGGCTGACTACAATTTATGTAGTAGATTCCAGTTTTTCTTAGCATGTTTGATTTTCCTTGACACAGCATTTGCTTTTTCTTTTGACTACAGAATATACATAGTGGTGAGTTTTGGAAGGGAACTAAAGCAAGGAAGCTTGCATGATGCCAAACTCTAGTTTAATGCTAATAAAAAAAAATCCCACCTCTATTTATTTATGTATTTAGAAGAAGAAGAGTTGGTTTTTATATGCTGACTTCCTCTACCACTTAAGACAGAATCAAACCGGTTTACAATCACCTTCCTTTCCCCTCCCCACCACAGACACCCTGTGAGGTAGGTGGGGCTGAGAGTGTGACTAGCCAAAGGTCACCCAGCTGGCTTCATGTGGAGGAATGGGGAAACCAATCCAATTCACCAGATTAGCGTCCGCCGCTCATGTGGAGGAGTGGGGAATCAAACCCGGTTCTCCAGATCAGAGTCCACCACTCCAAATCACCGCTCTTAACCACTACTCCACGCTGGCTCTTCATTTACCTTATTTATAGCCCGCCTTTCTCACTGGGACTCAAGGCGGATTACACAATGTAAGTCAATGCAATGAACAGGATGGGACATCTAATAAGCAATGTAATAGGATTGCGGGAATCTGTAACCCAGCCCAAACAAAGCATAAGTATCAATATGATATGTTAATGCAGAAATTTCGTAGTAGGATAATACATGCAGCAACAGACAGTACATAGTATGCAGAGTAGTATAGACCACAGGAGAGCCAGTGTGGTGTAGTGGTTAAAGTGTTGGACGAGGATCTGGGAAACCCAGGTTCGAATCCCCACTGTGCCATGGAAACTAGCTGGGTGACCTTGGGCCAGTCACACACTCCCGGCCCAGACCCTGGCAAGTATTTGGATGGGAGACCTCCAAGGAATACCAGGGGCTTGTCATGGAGGCAGGCACCTCTAAATGTACCTTGCCTTGGGAACCCTGCTGGGTCACCATAAATCAACTATGACTTGACAGCAAAAAAGAAAGAAAGAAAAAAGATCATAGACCCTTTCCCTTTATTAAAGCATCTTCCTGACCAGTGGCAGATCTACTATGAAACTAATGAAACTTAAGCTTCCTGAAGCAACTTTTTTCAACAGAATCGATGGAGTTTTTAAAAGTGTTTGTTAATAAAATAAGGCTATTTTAGTGATAGAATCATAAGCCGATGGGTTGAAGTACTTAATATCAACCTTAGAATATGCTCTTATATCCATTTCATATGGCTTCAAAATGTCCCTGCAATTGGTCAAATTCCAAAATTTCCTTGGGGTCTTGCAGCACCCAAACCCCCAACTGCATGGGATCGCTGAGCTCGCCAGAATCTATTCATAGCCTACATTTTGGCAGCTGGATCCTTGAATCCTTTGTTGGTGCTTGGCTTAATAGTTCTATAGCTCAGCCCTTAGGCTAGAGCCAATCAGAATCATAAAAAGACATCTGAATTCTCAATTCAGGCTGCACTTGTCTCACTTGTGCATTTTAACACCAAAAATCAGATTTCCACCTCTTTATCCTAACGAGCCCCCTCTGATGACCTTCTACCTCTCTGTTAGAGAAGGAGCCAATACATCTGCCATAGAACAACCCCACTGAAGAAGATAACAGCGGTTGCCCAGACCTTGTTGCTGGTGGGAAGGGGCTCACTGCATGGCCCATTTTCAAGGACTCCACCCCACCACCCTGTTCTCCGCCATTTGGGCCTCGAGGTCCTTGCAAGGGCAGCAAGGCCCTTTGGACCTTGTTGGATGTTGTCTTATTGTTGCTGGTTGCGAAGGGGCCCCCATGACAGTTCTTGGGCTAGTCACAGTGCTCTCCGAACTCTCTCAGCACCACCTGTCTCACAGGGTGTCTGTTGTGATGGGGGGGGGGGGAGAAGGGAAGGTGATTATAAGCCGGTTTGATTCTTCCTTAAGTGGTAGAGAAAGTCGGCATATAAAAACCAACTCTTCTTGAGAGGGAGGACATCTTGGCCATCTTCTGGGCATGGAGTAGGGGCTCATTGGGTGTGTGTGGGGGGAGGTAGTTGTGAATTTCTTGCATTGTGCAGGGGGTTGGACTAGATGACCCAGGTGGTCCCTTCCAACTCTATGATTCTTCTTCTTCTTCCTCAGATTCAGATTCAGATACCTTTATTGACACCCCTGGGTGCCTGTTGTGGGGAGGGGAAGGTGATTGTAAGCCGGTTTGATTCTTCCTTAAGTGGTAGAGAAAATTGGCATATAAAACACAACTCCTCCTCCTCCTCCTCCTTCTTCTTCTTCTTCCTGAGGGAGGGTCTCTTGTGTCAGTTCCTACTGATGTGACCGTCTCTGCATCTTCTGCCTCGAGGTTAGCCTCTGAGGTTGGTGGGGTGATATAGGTAGCGCTTCTCAGGGGGTCGGGTTTGGCCCAGGAAAGTTGGTCCGTTGCCACTGACTTCTAGAGCCGCGCTTAATTCATTAATTAATCCTCTGAAGCGCCTGGAGCAGGAAGCACGTTGATGAAGTGTGTGCAAATGTTAGGATAATTTGTGATGTTCCTAAATGCAAACAAATGGCCGGGAGGGAGAAAAAACAAATGAGATTAGGAAGGAAAAGACTGTTAAGTGGGAGTATGCATGGGTGTGCTTGATAAAGCAATTCTCATATCGCATTGCCTTTTTGGAATACCTTCCTGCCTTTCGGGATCAACAGGTCAACAAAACCTCATACTAGGCGTTCCTAAATCTTGATTTCTGGGGCACAATGCTTTTTGGGATTAAAATGACAGGCACACTTTAAGCTCCACTCCAAAACATAACTTATTGTTGTGAATTTGTAGTGTAGAATTTGTAGAGCCAGTGTGGTGTTGTGGTTAAGAACAGGGGTTTGGAGTGGTGGACTCTGATTTGGAGAACCGGGTTTGATTCCCCACTCCTCCACATGAGTAGTGGAGGCTAATCTGGTGAACTGGATTTGTTTCTGTGCTCCTCCACATGAAGCCAGCTGGGTGGCCTTGGGCTAGTCTCGACTGTTTTACAGGTCTCTCAGCCCCACCTACCTCACAGGGTTATGGGAAGGGGAAGGCAAGGTGATTGTAAGCTGGTTTGATTCTTCCTTAAGTGGTAGAGAAATTCTTCCTCAAGTCAGCATATAAAAACCAGTTCTTCTTCTTCTGCTTCTGCTTCTTCTTCTTCTGCTGCTGCTTCTTCTGCTGCTTCTTCTGCTTCTTCTTCTTCTTTTGCTGCTGTCAGGCCACACCTGGCGTATTGCGTGCAGTTCTGAAGGCCCCACTTCAAAAACTATGTGGACAGAATGGAGCGGGTGCAGAGGAGAGTGACGAGGATGATCAGGGGCCTGGAGACCAAACCCTACAAGGAAAGGCTGAGGGAGCTGGGAATGTTCAGTCCAGAGAAGAGGAGGCTGAGGGGGGGACAGGATTGCTCTCTTGAAGTATTTGAAGAGCTGTCACTTAGAGGAGGGCAGGGAGCTGTTCCTGTTGGCAGCAGAAGATAGGAATTGCAATAATGGGTTTAAATTGAGAGCGGAAAGGTACTGGTTGGATATTAGGAAAAGGTTTTTTACAGTAAGAGCTGTTCAACAGTGGAATCGGCTACCTAGGGACATAGTGAGCGCCCCCTCACTGGCAGTCTTCAAGCAGAGGCTGGATGAACACTTGTCAGGGATGCTTTAGGCTGATCCTGCATAGAGCAGGGGGTTGGACTAGCTGGCCTCTATGGCCCCTTTCAACTATGATTCTGTGTTTAAAACCTGGATTTTTAAAAACTGAAATTTCAAGGTGGCTCTAAATCGAGACCTTCCCCGTGGCCGTCGTTGGCTGCTCCTCTAATGCTTTCTATGAATAGAGTGGAAGAGCGAGCCGGAGCAGCTCAATAGCCATTTCCATAACCAACTGTTTAAATCACTCTAATTGTTTTCACAAAACTAATCTGTGCGGGCAAGAGATCCTAAATAGGTAAAGTAGGCTGGTTGCTTTTTAAAAATGCAGGAGAGACGTAGTTGATGCTTTTCTCTCAGTTAATTCTCATAAAAGGTCATTAATGATGTGCGGGTGGGACCGGGAGGCCCGGGTTGACTGGATTGGGGGGGTGGGAAGAGTATCAGAGTGAATGATGTATAATGCTCAAGGGTCAGCGCATTATAAAATGATGCTCTTCAATTATTTAAGGACCTCCATCTCTCGCCTGTCAGGCTTGGAACTTGCTGCAAGGACTTCCTTGCTTCCATTTGCCGATCTAGGCGCACTCCCCAGTTTGGAGGCGCTCGGAGGCAGGTGGGATCCCACACAAAATTCGGAGGAGGGGGTCTTCCTTCTGCAGGAATGCAGGGGACCCCCCCCAAGCCATGCAGTTTGCAGCTAGGGTTGCCAATCCCCAGGTGGGGCCTGGAGATCTCCCGGAATTACAACTGATATCCAGACTACAGAGTCATGCTGAGTAGCCACTGATAGCCCCGTCCACCATGAATTTGTCCATTCCCCTTTCAAAGCCTTTCCAGTTGGCGGCCATCACCAAATCCTGTGGCCGTGCGTTCCCCAAGCTAACCAATCCCATTGGGTCAGACTGCTTGCTAGAATCAAGTCCAGTGTTAAAATCTCCCACCATGTTAAAATCTCCCACCATGGACGGAAACCTCTGTAACTGTTTGTCCAGAAGGGATCACTCCAGTGTTTTGAAGCCCTTTGAGGAATGGAAGAAGAAGAGTTGATTTTTATATGTCGACTTTCTCTACCACTTAAGTAAGAATCAAACCGGCTTACAATTAGGGTTGCCAGCTCCAGGTTGAGAAATACCTGGAGATTTTTTGGGCAGAGCCTGAGGAGGGTGGGGTTTAGGGAGGGGGGGACTTCAATGCCATAGAAGCATTGAATTAAGACCAGTCCTTCCAGTAGCCAGCTCGAGATCTCTGTTGGCTGCTTCATGAAACTCCCCCCCCCCACTTTGATAAGAGTTAACAAATGAGATCATTTTGGAAAAGAACGATACAGGAAGATGGACAGCCCTCCACGGCTCTCTGTCCTTCTTCCCACCCCGCCATGGAAAAAAAAAATTAATGGCTACAGCAGCATCTCTGTGGGTGTGTTTAATGTACCAATTTCCTTTCCATAAGATCATTTTGTAGCTGGTGAGGGAATGCAGGAAGATGGTGGTTACTGCTGCTTTACTGAGTTGGGGGGGGAGATGTCTGGAAAATGTTCATCCTGGGAAAATGTGACCAGGGCCTACACTTTCCTTTCGTTAACATCTGCTCACATGTGTAGAGTTTGGCTGCAGGGCTTCCAAAGGCTGGTTTCACCGCAGGCCTATTTAAATCAGTTGAACCATTCCAGGTTGGCTTCTTGATAGGGTTCATAGAATCATAGAGTTGGAAGGGACCACCAGGGTCATCTAGTCCAACCCCCTGCACAATGCAGGAAATTTACAACTACCCTCTGGGTTGCCAGGTCCCTCTTCGCAACCAGCGGGAAGTTTTGGGGTGGGGCCTAAGGAGGGCGGAGTTTGGGAAGGGGACTTAAATGCCATAGAGTCCAATTGCCAAAGTGGCCATTTTCTCCAGATGAACTGATTTATATTGGCTGGAGATCAGTTGTAATAGCAGGAGATCTCTAGCTAGTACCTGGAGGTTGGCAACCCTACTCCTTGAGGATCAAACCGATATCAAAGACTAAAGAATGCAGTTGCCAACTTCTGGGGGGGGGGTAGGGTTGCCAATAGGGTTGCCAACCTCCAGGTACTAGCTGGAGAACTTCTGCTGTTACAAATGATCTCCAACCGATAGAAATCAGTTCACCTGGAGAAAATTGCTGCGTTGGCAATTGGACTCTATGGCATTGAAGTCCCTCCCCTCCCCAAACCACGCCCTCCTCAAGCTCCACCCCAAAACTTCCCGCTGGTTGTGAAGAAGGACCTGGCAACCCTAGTTGCCAACCTCCAGGTGTGGCATCTGGAGATCTCTCACTATTACAACTGATCTCCAGACGACTGAAATTGGCTCCTCTGGAGAAAATGGCTGCTTTGGAGGGTGGACTAGGGTTGGAGATCTCCCGTTATTACAAATGATCTCCAGGAGATAGAAGTCAGTTCCCCTGGAGAAAATGGCCGCTTTGGCCATTGGACTCTATGGCATTGAAGTCGTTCCCCTCCCCAACCCCGCCCTCCTCAGGATCTGCCCCCAAATCTCCAGGTATTCCCCAACCTCTAGCTGGCAACCCTTTGCTGACACCTTTCAGAGGCTCAGTTTCATTTGCTGGTCTGACAGCAGCCCAGGAGGAAATTGGCATATTGTTAGGGTTGCCAGCCTTCAGGTACTAGCTGGAGATCTCTTGCTATTACAACTGATCTCCAGCCGATAGAGATCAGTTCCCCTGGAGAAAATGGCTGCTTTGGCCATTGGACTGTATGGCATTGAAGTCCCTCCCCAAACCCCACCCTCCTCAGGCTCTGCCCCAAAACCTCCCGCCAGTGACTAAGAGGGACTTGGCAACCCTACATATTGTGCTTGGGGCAACCAAAGACCTTTAACTGGCTTCGCATCTTTTCCATTTGTATATGTATTTTGTAGTGCTGCCAGCTCCGAGCTGAGAAATACCTGGAGATTTTGGGGGCAGAGCCTGAGAAGGGCATGGTTTGGAGAGAGGAGGGACTTCAACGCCACAGAGTCCAATTGCCAAAGCTGCCATTTTCTCCAGGTGAACTGATCTCGGTTGGCTGGAGATGAGTTGTGATAGCAGGAGATCTCCAGCCACCACCTGGAGGTTGGTAACCCCAGTAATTTGGTGTTTCTACATAGAGAGTCTTATAATGTAAAATAAACATATGTCTTGTGACACCTTATAGATAGCAGATTTTTAAAACTGCAGTGTAAACTGTCATGGGGTGGAGACTCCTTTTCCAGGTTCAACAAGTGGTTCTTCATTAGGCATACCTTCTGTTAGTTTGTAAGATCTATAGTCATATTAGTGAAACTCTGATTACCCCCAAAATTTCCCGCCACCCTGGTGAAAATAGAAGGATTCTTCTCTCAGTAATGCTAGGAGATAAGAATAAAGAGATCCCTTTCAAAGTCGCCAAATTTGGATGGATAGCCTATAAGACTTGGGTAAGTGGGGAAATAAATCCAGTTCTCCAAATTAGCCTCCGCCGCTCATGCGGAGGAGTGGGGAATCAAACCCGGTTCTCCAGATCAGAGTCCACCGCTCCAAACCGCCGCTCTTAACCACTACACCACGCTGGCTCCCCAAATCTCTCCCTCCCCAGTCTCCCCCCCCCCAAATCTCCAACATGGAGCAGGCAACACCTTGCAGGGAACCAGGCCTTATTCGGTCTCGCCACCGGCTCCTTCCTCGGTGCTAATAACCACCGACGCTTTGCTACGTCGTTTAGCTCCGGATCGTTCTGCAGGTGTAGGGTTAACTAGCGTCAATTTAAAAATGTCAGGCGCTCAGAAGTAATTCCAGGCCTTTGCCAATAAGCTTTTTCCTATTCTCCCCCCGACCCCCCCGCAACACCCCGAGCCTCCGACTTTTGTTAAAGCCAAATGAAACAATGTAATTAGCTTGTTACAATTAAAGTGACTCGACTGGATAAATTGTAATCACCCAGATTGAAGTTCGGCATCCCTGCAGGTCTCGGACAGCGCAGCTGAGCCGCCTCATTTGCATAATTAAAATATACAAATGATAATGGATTTTGTACTCAATTTCCAGCGGCTGTAAATTCGAGAAACTATGAAATTAGAAGGAACAGAGCCGGGCACCCGCCTTGAGGTAATGAGGATGACAGGTTTTGACAGTGGGACTGTTTAGAGCTGGGACTTTCCGTTTGCAAAATAAATAAGAATATATAAAAGGCAAAGATTAGACCGTGATATTAGTTAATGGCTCTGTGGGCAGAGGGAGGCAAGAACAGATAGATGGGTGATTACCTTTGCAAATGTATGCAGCCCCTCTTCTTCCCCCACCCCTCTTTTGACAAGCTCTTTCCTAACCTTAGGGGACACCTTGTGTTTGATGATGAGAAATTGAGAATGAATTAAACAAATCAGGAAGGATGTCACAGATAGACAAACGGAACCGAAAGGAAATGAAATTAGCCGTGCCGTTTTGGCTTCCAGTGGGGCCGGGTTGGATGAGTGGGGGGCAGGAAGCAAGAGGGGGAGAGAGAGCCGTTGAGGATATTTTTTAATAATAATAATAATAATAATAATAATAATAATAATAATTGCACAAAGCTGAGATACAGAAATTCCAGATGGGTAGCCGTGCCAGTCTGTAGCAGGAAAATAAAAGAGGCACCCGATAGCCCTTTAAAACGAGTAGTTCAATTGTGGAACTCCCTGCCCCAAAATGTGGTGAGGGCTGTCAACTTGGAAGGCTTTAAGAGGGGAGTGGACGTGTTCTTGGAAGAAAGGAGTATTCATGGCTACTAGTTAAAATGGAAACTAGTCATGATGCGTACCTATTCTCTCCAGGATCAGAGGAGCATGCCTATTATATTAGGCGCTGTGGGACACAGGCAGGACAGTGCTGCTGCAGTCATCTTGCTTGTGGGCTTCCTAGAGGCACCTGGTTGGCCACTGTGAGAACAGACTGCTGGACTTGATGGGCCTGGGTCTGATCCAGCAGGGCTTTTCTTATGTTTTTATGTTCCTATGAAGGCAGGGTTTGAGGAGGGGAGGGACTTCAATGCCATAGAGTCCAATGGCCAAAAGCGGCCATTTTCTCCAGGTGAACTGATCTCGATCGGCTGGAGATCAGTTGTGATAGCAGGAGATCTGCTATCTGCTATGGGTTTGTCAGCACCAGGTTACACAAGAACATAAGAGGAGGCCTGCTGGACACACCTGTAGTCCATCTAGTCCAGCATCCTGCCTCACACAGTAGCCAACCAGTTCCTCTGGAAGCCCAACAACAAGGCATAGAGGCCGAAGCCTTCCCCTGATGTTGCCTCCTGGTGCTGGGATCCAGAGGTTTGCTGTCTCTGGATGTGGAGGCTCCCTTTAGTCACCATGGCTCATAGACCAATCCCCCATGAATCTGTCTAATCCCTTTTTAAAGCTGTCTGTCCACATTTTAATCACTTGCTGTGTAAAGAAGTGTTTCCTTTTGTTCGTCCTGAATCTACTGCCCATCAGCTTCAATGGATGCCCTCGAGTTCTAGTATTTTGGGAGAGGGAGGGAAATGTCTCTTTGTCAATTCTCCCTACCCCATGCATAATGTTATAAACCTCTACCATGTTTATTTGTTTGTTTTTATTTATTTTTCATATTTATAGCCCACTCTCATTCCCAGTCAAACTAGACTCAGGGCAGGTAACAACCTCTAAAACCACACAAAACATCAAATTAAAACCCACAACAATAACTATAAAACAAGATAGCATCCAGAAAAAAATAGTAGCCACTATGGGACCGGACAAGCAGACTGAACCCCAGTAGTGTTGCCAACCTCCAGGTAATAGCTGGAGATCTCTAGCTATTACAACTGATCTCCAGCCGATAGAGATCAGTTCCCCTGGAGAAAATGGTTGCTTCTGAAGATGGCACTATACCCCGCTGAGGTCCACCTCCTCCCCAAATCTCTCCCTCCCCAGTCTCCTCTGGAGAAAACGGCTGCTTTGGAGGGTGGACTAGGGTTGCCAGTAGGGTTGCCAACCTCCTGGTGGTGGCTGGAGATCTCCTGCTATTACAACTGATCTTCAGGTCACATAGATCAGTTCACCTGAAGAAAATGGCTGCTTTGGCCACTGGATTCTATGGCATTGAAGTCCCTCCCCTCCACAGACCTTGCCCTCCTCAGGCTCCACCCCCAAAATCTCTAATTATTTCCCAACCCGGAGCTGGCAACACTATTTGGAAAACATTTCCAGACTTAGCAGTTCCATTAGAAAGCGTTGAAAAACCCGCCAAAGTGAGTCTTTTGATTTGAAGCTGCTGTCCATGAGCAACTGTTCTCTGTCTCAATTCAGTGAGAGCTTTGTTATCATCAAAATTATTGATCTCGTGTAGTTTGGAGATTCCTTTGAAATGTGGTGTTGGAGGAGAGGGTTACGGATTCCGTGGACTGCCCAAAAAACAAATCAGTGGGTTATAGATCAAATCAAGCCTGAACTGACCCTAGAAACTAAAATGACTAAACTGAGGCTATCGTATTTTGGTCACGTCATGAGACGACAAGAGTCACTGGAAAAGACAGTCATGCTAGGAAAAGTTGAGGGCAGCAGGAAAAGAGGAAGACCCAACAAGAAACGGATTGACTCTATCAAGGAAGCCACGGCCCTCAGTTTGTAAGACCTGAGCAAGGCTGTCAAAGATAGGACATTTTGGAGGACTTTGATTCATAGGGTCGCCATGAGTCGGAAGCGACTTGACTGCACTTAACACACACACACACAGTTTGGAGAGAGATGTTGGGGGTGGGTCTCCTTGTGAGATATATCCAAGAAGAAGAAGAGTTGGTTTTTATATGCCGACTTTCTCTACCACTTAAGGGAGAATCAAACTGGCTTACAGTCACCTTCCCTTCCCCTCCCCACAACAGACACCCTGTGAGGCAGGTGGGGCTGAGAGAGCTCTAAGAGAGCTGTGACTAGCCCAAGGTCACCCAGCTGGCTTTATGTGTAGGAGTGGGGAAACCAGCCAGGTTCTCCAGATCAGAGGCCACCGCTCTTAAGCACTACACTACTCTGGCTCTCCTGTAGAAGTTGAACCAGAGAATTTGACCTTCCCTCATGAAAGCAGCCATGCCACAGTGGGTAGCTGGTGCCTGAATATTTTCTTTAAACTCTTCAGCTGCTAAAAAAATATATCCATTTTTTCTACTCCTGAATCTCTACCTTGTTAGCTGGATTTTTGTGTGTGTTTATATCATGTTCAGTGCTCAGTATAGGCTTTCTTCAAAAGAGCATTTTAACTTCACAACCCACAAATTTAATACAATGATAATTTTAAACTAAAATAAAAATAACAAACAGATGTTTCTTTCTTTAAAAAAAAGCAGATCTCCCTTCTCAAAATTAAAATTGCAGAGTTCTGTAAAAACATTATTTATGTCTGAGCATTTCTTAAGAGGGCATTTTTGGAATACATTTTAAGTACTTATTGGCTAAACACAGATGTTGCTTCGTGTTAATTTTGGTGCCCATCAATATTTAAGTGTGTGGCAGCATTTTTTGGGTGGATGGAATTTTTTTTAATAAAACATGATAATAAAATGTTTGCGAAAGCTGCTCATTTAATGGACATTAAATGCGCTTAATTAAATGGCAATTGGAAAACTGCAGGAGGAAACATTTTTATGGATATCAAAAACAGTACAAAAAAGCCAAAAAATAAAACCCACAACCTAGCTCCAAACAATTTTTATGTGGATTCACCAAACCAATGCACTTTTTATTTTTACCCTGCCAGTATTTTTTTAAAATCAAAGTTTTCAAGCGCAGTCAGTTCAAGATATTATGAAGCAGTTTTTATTTTGTGGTTTTCTCTGGTTGCCCCAACACACAGCCAGCATGGTGTAGTGGTTAAGAGCTGTGGTTTGGAGCGGTGGACTCTGATCTGGAGAACCAGGTTTGATTTCCCCACTCCTCCACATGAGCAGCAGACACTAATCTGGTGAACTGGATTTGTATCCCCACTCCTCCACATGAAGCCAGCTGGGTGACCTTGGGCTAATTCACCAGATTAGCCTCTGCCACTCATGTGGAGGAGTGGGGAACCAAACCTGGTTCTCCAGATCAGACTGCACCACTCCAAACCACCACTCTTAACCACTACACTACACTGGGACACTATCTCAGCTATGATTGCCAGCTCCGGGTTGGGAAAGAGCTGGAGATTTTGAGGATGGAGTCTGGGGAGGGTGGGGTTGGGGGAGTTTGTGGGGGTGGGGTAGCGATCTGCACACGCGGCGCGATGACATAACTTTAAGGTTGACCCTGGAAGCGCTTGCATCGTGCCTAGATGCTCTAGCACTGCCCTCCAAAAACTCTATGCTAGAGCATCCCCATCGCAAGTGACATCATTAAGCCCCACGTGAGGATTACGCCCCCCCTTCAGCTGTCCTGCTTCTGCCTGCCAACCAGCTGGGTGGTGGTGGGCAGCTTAGTGGGCAGCCCGGGCAAATGGGAATCCTACTGAATGATCGATTTAAACTTTTTAAAAAAACCAACAACAGCCTTTCTCTAGTCCAGCCAAAATGGCATCCTGGGTACCAAATAGATCTTTCCAAAAGCCACATTGGCTAGAAAACCAGTCTGAAAAAAATATTGCCTGGCAGCATCCTTTAGAGAAATAAACGAGCCACTTGTGGGCATTTCCTAGCCACAATCCCACCCACCCACCTATACGTCCGGCAAAGCATATTGGACGTTTTTGCTCAATAACCAGCCGAGGTGCGCTGCAACGTTTTGAACGAAGATCCCATTTGTAATTGCTTTATTAATATTAATTAAGCGAGCACTAGCTCCAGGTACATTCTTTAATAACTTATTTATAAAGCATGCTTATGAAATGCATTAAAAATACATTCTTTAACAGATAATGCTTTAACAAGCCAGTGTAAAGCGTACGTACTACCCAAACGCAGATAATGACCGGAGCAAAATCTGGGAACATGCTGTACCTGGGGAAAGAAAGAAGAATCTGGTGGTGGTTGCTGATTTCTATATCTTTTGGAAGGCTGAATGGGTTGTAGGTAGGGTTGCCAAGCTCCAGGTACTAGCTGGAGATCTCCTGCTATTACAACTGATCTCCAGCTGATAGAGATCAGTTCACCTGGAGAAAATGGCTGCTTTGGCAATGGGACTCTACGGCATTGAAGTCCCTCCCCTCCCCAAACCCCGCCCTCCTCAAGCTCTGCCTCAAAAACCTCCTGTCAGTGGCGAAGAGAGACCTGGCAACCCTAGTTGTAGGGAGGAAGACGGTGATGTAAGGCTAAGCTTGTTTCTATGATGGCCTTTGTTTTTGAAGAGCAGGGATGTCAAACATAAGGCCTGCGGGCCAGATCCGGACCCTTGAGAGCTCTTATCTGGCCCACGGGCCAGCTGAGGCAGCCACCGTCCCCACCTTCGATCTGGGCTGGGCTGGCGAGGCATGGCCCGGCCCAACCAAGTGACATGTATGCCATATCCGGCCATCATAACAAATGAGTTTGACACCCCAGAGAATGTGAACGGCCTGGAGCCAGTTTTGAGATGGATGAGGCGTAGGGTCGCCAGGTCTCTCTTCGCCATTGGCGGGAGGTTTTTGAGGCGGAGCCTGAGGAGGGCGGGGTTTGGGGAGGGGAGGGACTTCAATGCCATAGAGTCCAATTGCCAAAGCGGCCATTTTCTCCAGGGGAACTGTTCTCTGTTGGTCGGAGATCAGTTGTAATAGCAGATCTCCAGCCACAACCTGGAGGTTAGCAACCCTAATGAGGGCTAACGAGCTGAAATTTCATCTTGACAAAATGAAGGTGCTGCTGGTAGCCGGAAGACTTGATTCGGGGATGGGGATGTCATACTCTGAATGGAGATGCACTCCCCATGAAGGAGCAGATATGTAGTTTGGGGGTGCTGCTGGACTTGGGACCACTTGGATAAATAGGTGTAGTAGTGGTTAGGAGCCCCGTGGCGCAGAGTGGTCAGCTGCAGTACTGCAGTCCAAAGCTCTGCTCACGACCTGAGTTTGATCCTGAAGGAAGTCGGTTCCAGGTAGCGGGTTCAAGGTTGACTCAGCCTTCCATTCTTCCAAGGTCAGTAAAATGAGTATCCAGTTTGCTGGGGGTAAAGGGAAGATGACTGGGGAAGGCACTGGCAAACCACCCCATAAAACAAAAAGTCTGCCTTGTAAACGTCGGGATGTGACGTCACCCCATGGGCCGGTGCTTGCACAGGGGACCTTTACCTTTTAGTGGTTAGGGGCAGCTTCTTCTGGTGAGCCAGCTGTGGCCCTACCTGGGTAGGAGAGATCTTACCACTGTGGTTCATACCCTGGTGATGGCTGCGAACTTGGAAGGCTTTAAGAGGAGAGTGGACATGTTCATGGAGGAGAGGGCTATTGTCAGGCTTCAGCAAATACACAGCGTTTCAGGCAATAGACCTTCAATCCAGGCAGAGCAGCGATTCAAAGATTTATGCTATTCATGGCTACTAGTCAAAATGGATACTAGTCATGATGCATACCTATTCTCTCCAGGATCAAAGGAGCATGCCTGTTATATTAGGTGCATTGGAACACAGGCAGGACAATGCTGCTGCAGTAGTCTTGTTTATGGGCTTCCGCGAGGCACCTGGTTGGCTACTGTGTGAACAGACTGCTGGACTTGATGGACCTTGGCCTGATCCAGCAGGGCCTTTCTTATATCCTATGTTATGTTCTGGAAATGTCTAGATTAGATTACTTCAATTTGCTCTATGTGGGGCTGCCCTTGAAGACTGTTCGGAAGCTACAGTTGGTACAGAATGCTGCGGCCAGAATGTTCACTGGAGATGGATCGGAAGGACCATATCACTTCAGTCCTATTCCGTCTACACTGCCTCCCAATTTGCTTCCAGAACCAATCCTTGCTTCCAAAGATTAACAAACACATTATTGAAATACGCGTTCGGAAGCCAAAGCCCTCATTGCCAGATACGTAACATGCTATTTGGCCTCAGGCACTTCCCTGTTTCACCCAGAAGAGGGCTGTGTTATGTGCACCTGTGAGATTGCTTTTATTCCAACCCCCCCTCCCCCAGGTTAATTTGTTGGTTCTCTTGCGCCTGCAACATTTCCCCAGAAAAGTCACCCCGACACACAGTAATCTGGAAACATTTCTTCGAAGGTGCGCATCGATCGCAAGGGGTGGATTATACACAAGATCTATCTTAATTGTACAAAAATATAACCTATCTGGCTTGCAGCAGCAGAGACGACAGGCAGCTGTGTCCATTACTCTGAGGGAAAAGGTCAGTCCGACAGGATATAAGTTGTGCATTCAGGTCAAGTGAGGGGCTAGTCTGTCACTGATCTTGCTTTGCACCGCCCTGTCAGTTCAGTAATGACTTTGCTCCCTCTCTCTGCCCCACCTTGCCCTGGCTGTTAAATCGATCTCATGGATTAGGGCTCCAGGAAGTAACAGGGCGAGGCTGCGTGATCACAAGTGATCAACAGCGTCAAAGATGGTTATGGAGGACGCAGTGAAGGGAGGGATCTTCCAAAGTAGCTTTTTTTAGGGAGGAGACAGCCGCTTTGGATGGTGAACTCAGTGGCAATATACTGCATTGAGACACCTCCCCGTCCCCAAACCTAGAATCACAGAGACGTAGAGTTGGAAGGGACCTCAAGGGTCATCTAGTCCAACCCACTGCACAATGCAGGAAATTCACAACTACCTCCCCCCACACCCCCAGTGACCCCTCCTCCATGCTCAGAAGATGGCAAAAAACCCAACAACAACCCTCCAGGATCCCTGGTCAACCTGGCCTGGAGGAAAATTGCCTCCTGACCCCAAAGTGGCAATCTGCACTACCCTGGTGGCCATGCAAGAAAGGGCCACGAGAGCCAAACACTGATGTAAACCTTCCTGCCCTCCCTCTCATGATTTGCCTAAGATCATAGAATCAGCATTGCTGACAGATGGCCATGTAGCCTCTGCTTAAAAACCTCCAGGGAAGGAGAGCTCACCACCTCCCGGTTCCACTGAGGAACCGCTCTGTCAGGAAGTTCTTCCTAATGTTTAGCTGGGAACTCTTTTGATTTAATTTCTCAACTTGGAGTTGGCAACCCTAGCTAGCATACAGGTCAAGCTTCAGTGCACAAATCACTAGCCAGGAAGTAGTAAGTGGGCCCCAGAAGCCCACTGAGAGACAGCATGCCTACACATTGTCTGTATAACAATCGATAGGGTTGCCAGGTCCCTCTTCACCACCAGCGAGATGTTTTTGGGTGGAGGCTGAGGAGGGTGGGGTTTGGGAGGGGAGGGGCTTCAATGGAGGTTGGCAACCCTACCTGGAGACCAGTTGTAATCCCAGCAGATCTCCAGCCACCACCTGGAGGTTGGCAACCCTATTAATGCAGAATCAGCCTAAAGCATCCCTGACAAGTGTTTGTCCAACTGCTGCTTGAAGACTGCCAGCGAGGGGAGTTCGCCACCTCCCTACGCAGCCGATTTGATTGCTGAACTACTAGGGTTGAAGAGCCTGAGTTATGGTATTAAGTCCCAATGACCATAAAACAGGAAGAGGTTGATAGTTCAAAGCAGTTGTTTATTAGGCCTAATATACATACCGGTTGAAACTGCCCAAATGCGCAGGACAGTCTTCACACACAACAAAGGATTACAACAACTTTTATAACTTTGGATTAGGGATGTTACAATTACATCAATTCACTGCACATTGGCTGTCTAATTCATTTTAATTAGCATAGCGTATACACATCTAGGCAAGCACCAGGTCTTGTGACCACATTCCTAAGACATTGCTTTTCTCTACAGGTGCACGGCTGTGCCAGGCACGTGATGCAGTTTTTTGTTCTGGCAGCTCATAATGGTGTCTGCCAGACTAATGCTAACTTAAATGATTATACATTAGGGCATCTGTTTCAAGGATCAATACTTTACCCCTTATACCTGGGGCTCCATGTCTATTACATATATGTGCTCTTCACGTGGTATTGTGCCTGATGCTAAGTCTTATATTTTGGGCTTAGCATCTTTATAAGTACAAGTATGCGAACTGGAGCATAAAAGCATACATTTCCAATACATTTCCCATAGTATATAATGATTCTAGGCATTACAGGGTCGCCAACCTCCAGGTATTAGCTGGAGATCTGCTATTACAACTTATCTCCAGCCAATAGAGATCTGTTCATCTGGAGAAAATGGCCGCTTTGGCAATTGGACTCTATGGCATTGAATTGGACTCTGGCATTGAAGTCCCTCACCTCCCCAAACCCCGTCCTATTCAGGCTCTGCCCCAAAAACCTCCCACCGGTGCCGAAAAAAGACCTGGCAACCCTATGAACTACCCCTACAGTAAACATTTTTTCCTAATATCCAGCCTGTACTTTTTTGCTTGTAATTTATACCCATATTGTGAGTCCTGTCCTCTGCTGCCAACAGGAACAGCTCCCTACCCTCCTCTAAGTGACAGCCCTTCAAATACTTCAAGAGAGCAATCCTGTCCCCCCTCAACCTCCTCTTCTCCAGACTAAACATTCCCAACTCCCTCAGCCTTCCTCAGAGGGCTTGGTCTCCAGGCCCCTGATCACCCTTGGAGGGCTTTAAGAGGGGAGTGGACATATTCATGGAGGAGAGGAGTATTCATGGCTGTTAGTTAGAATGGATACTAGTCATGCTGCATACCTATTCTCTCTAGTATCAGAGGAGCATGCCTATTGAACACAGGCAGGACAATTCTGCTGCAGTCATCTTGTTTGTGGGCTTCCTAGAGGCACCTGGTTGGCCACTGTGTGAACAGACTGCTGGACTTGATGGGCCTGGGTCTGATCCAGCAGGGCCTTTCTTATGTTCTTATCCTCGTTGCTCTCCTCTGCACCCGCTCCATCCTGTCCACATTCTTTTTGACTTGAGGCCTCCAGAACTGCACACGATACTCCTGGTGTAGCCTGACCACGATCCAATCCTCCCCAAGATCCTATCCTTTTTTAAAGTTGCATTTTCAAATTGCACATTGTAAATAACCCGTCACGAAGACTTGAAGGGAGGTTTTCGGAAGGCTTGAGACGTCAACCCACTCTTGTTTAGTGGATTAATATTATTTTTGAAAGCTGGCAAAAGGGGCCATTATGAAAACGTGGCTGGATAAGATGATTAGATGTTATTTACAGAAAAGGGGAGGCAGGCTGATTAAATCACCCAGGAGGCCCTTTCATTTGATAATCTCAAAAGAAGAAATAAAAGTATGTCACTCAACACCGAGTTTTTTTTTATATACCTCATTTCAATAATTAGAGACCAAAGCAAGTTGGACAATCTGTCAGTTTTAATACTGCAGACCTGACTGGTAGACCATGTAAATAACGATATTTTTTATTATATGGAAAATTAAATTGGTATTAGTCTTTTCCGGGTTGTCTTTCAATACATATTATGAAAACCTACAGCAAAGGGACCTCTTACCCAAAACAGAATTATCGCGTGGCCAGGTTTTTAAAGTTACCAGCAGGCCTCAATCTTCCTAGTGCCTGTATGGCTGGGCTGAATTTGGAATACTGTGAAGGTTTTCTGGTCATCTAGGGTTGCTGGCTCTGGGTTGGGAAATACCTGGAGATTTTGGGGGACGAGTCTGAGGAGGGTGGGGTTTGGGGAGGGGAGGGACTTCAATGCCATAGAGCCCAACTGCCAAAGCGGCCATTTTCTCCAGGCCAATTGAACTCTGTTTTCTGGAGATTGGCTGTAATTCTGGGAGATCTCCAGGCCCCACCTGGAGGTTGGCCTGGCCGCCTGGAGGTTGGCAACCCTACATGCAAGTGTGAAATCCCATAAGAAAGTGCATTTGCTACATTAAAAAAGGTAAAGGTCCCCTGTGCAAGCATCGGGTCATTCCTGACCCATGGGGGTGACGTCACATCACGATGTTTATTAGGAAGACTTTGTTTACGGGGTGGTTTCCCATTGCCTTCCTCAGTCATCTTCCCTTTACCCCCAGCAAGCTGGGTACTCATTTTACCGACCTCGGAAGGATGGAAGGCTGAGTCAACCTTGAGCTACTGAAACCGACTTCTGTTGGGATTGAACTCAGGTTGTGAGCAGAGCTTGGACTGCAGAAGTGCAGCTTACTACTCTACGCCACGGGGCTCCTATTTACTACATTAGCATCATGCTTAAAGCGGTTCACCATTTTTCTAGGGAGGAGAAATCAGGGATTGCGGCACGCGCTTCATGGGAAAAGGTGAGCTTTGAAGAGGGATTTGAAAAAGAGAGATTGTGTTATTAGTATTTTAATTAAGGTGGAGAGCTGGAATCGGTTTCATTGGCAGGTTAATCAATTAAAGCTTTAAATGTGGCTGATTAACCAATCGGGGCCAATTTGAATAGGTGAATAGAGGCAGCTTAATCAGTTGGTTTGCACATGGAGGGCACACCTGTTTCTTGTTGGAGGCTATTTGAGTTCCAGTGCATTCCTATAATGGGGCGTGAAAGAGGAAAGCAGGAAAGATGCCCTTCTCTTTGAACATGGAGCTTCTGATTCTTGGGTTTCATGTCACACTTCATTCAGCACCTCAAAAGGTGTCTGACAAAAGGAGCTTTGACTCTCAAAAGGTTATACCCCTAATATCTTGCGGGTCTCTAAAGTGCTCCTGGACTCGAATCTACTGCAGACCAACACAGGTTCCCTCCGAAACTATCCAAAGGACATACATGTTGAGAGTTTGACTATCTGCATAGGGTTGTGCATATCGATAAACCCAAAACGAAAATAAACCCCAAATTAGCCGCTTCGGTAATTTTCGGGCTTCGGGTTTACCAAACACCAAAACCAGGGGTCTTCCCAAAGCCGAACAGGCAATTCTTAAAAAAGGCAATTCCTGAAAAATATTTATTCAGCTTTTTCAGATTCGGCTGTTCACCCTTGCTCGGAGGCACGACTGTGTGCTTTCTCCCCTTTTTCTATCTTTTTTTTTTTGACTGGTTTTGTTAGGGGCCTATAGTTGGGGCCCTTTTGAGGAAGGGATCGTGTAATCGGAGCCAACTTGGTCTGACCAGCCTTCCAACCACACAACCATCGGTCATCATCACCACTCAGTGGGTTGATATGGATCAAGCATAAAGCGTTTTTTTAAAAGACTGGGCTCACCAAGTCCCACCCAGAGGGATACACCCTTCAGCTTAAAAGGGGCCATCTTCGACTCCTGCTACCACCACCAGGCTTCTGAAGGAGATTTCTTCATCCATGTGGGTGAGCAATCTCCTTCAAACAGCCCCCATGGTCAAGACTTCGGCTGGCTCCGATCTCATCCCCCAAAAAACCCTGCTCTCAAGCTGAAGGTCACCCCGAGTATAGGCTTCATTTCCCAGCACCGTGACCATCTCTTGAAATCATATTTTTGGTGACCACAATAAAGGACTGTTCACAGGATGTCGTTTGCCACCAAAAGAAATGTTTTCTGTGCCTTATTTTTCTTGCATTTAAGTCGTCTTCCTCCGTTTCGAAGCTGATTTGCATGGACATCATGCTATGCTCCCCAGATATGAAAGCAGCCATGGTACCCACTGGCACCCTATTGAGGGCCTCTGTCATAAAGTATTAAAAACAGATATTACAATTTAACAAATATTCAAGAATGCGGAGAGTAATCAACCTGAGGGACGGCAAACAGCAGTCTTAAGGAACAAACTAATTTCACTCTCGTGCATCCTTTTGCGAAAGCACACGCAGAGAGTATTGATTCCGGTCCCTACTGCGAAACCCACTGTCTCAGGAAAAATATATTGTGGGTTCAGATAGCCGGTTGTGCCGCATCGATTTCTGACCCATTCGGAGTCATTTTGAATGGAACCGGTCAAAAAAAATTCTTCAATGTAAGGCTCTGGAAAGGCAGCCAGAGGCTAAAAATAGCAACCCACTCTGCTGACTTGTCTCGCTTTTTTTCCTGCGGTATTTTCGAATATAATCATTATCCCAGCCTACACATTACCGACCGTATGATCATTCTTTCAAATGAGTTTTGGACAGGACTCTGGAGCTTCCAGCAATTAAGAGGCCACGACGCTAAGCAGTTTGGGAGGGATGGAGCAGCTTTTTAATGGCTTTATTTAGCAGCCGTTGCTTGTAAGAATGGTTTGGACTTCCTCAATGGCGGGCAGTCGATATGAGGATGAGGGGAGGTATTTGATTCTTGAAAAGACGACGGCGTACTTATCAATGGCACAGGGAGGCTTGTGCTGTCGTTGACAAGAAGAAGAAGAAGAAGAAGAGGAAGAAGAAGAGGAAGAAGAAGAGGAGGAGGAGGCATCTGAAGAAGTGAGCTGTGCTCACGAAAGCTCATACTCGGCCAGAAATTGTGTTAAAAATGCTACTGGACTCTTGCTCTTTTCTACTGCTACAGATAGACGAACACAGCTACCCATAATGATCAACCTTCTATCAGGATTGTTTTAGAAGGTAGCCATGTTTGGTCTGCAGTAGAACAGGAGGAGGAGGAGAAGGAGGAAGAGGAGGAGTTGGTTTTTATATGCCGACTTTCTCCACCACTTAAGGAAGAATCAAACCGACCTACCCCTTCCCCTCCCTACAACAGACACCTTGTGAAGTAGGTGGGGCTGAGACAGCTCTAAGAGAACTGCAACTGGCCCAAGGTCACCCAGCTGGCTTCGTGTGTAGGAGGGGGAAAACCAACCCAGTTCACCAGATTAGCCTCTGCCACTCATGGGGAGGAGTAGGGAAACAAACCCAGTTCTCCAGATCAGAGTCCACCGCTCCAAAGCACACACTTAACCACTACACCACACTGGCTCTCAGCAGCTGTTATCTGGGCACAAGGATCTTTACTGTGTGAGTGAAGGTAAGCTGCGGCAGCCATTTTATGGGTAACCTCACCTCCTCCAGCAGATATTTTGTGGCATCCATTTTATGGCTGCGCCCACCAAGCTGGTTCAGAAATCCAAGTGTGCCCATGGACTCAAAAAGGTCGGGGACTCCTGATTTATGATGTCTGAGTTCCACATGCAACATTTGGCAGTATTTTGCCGATGCTTCGATGAAAGAGGCAGAAAGAATGACAAACTGTAGCTTACCATGGAACCCAGTTATATTTTTTGGTTTGGTTAACTTGTGAGACAAAATGTGCATCAGCTTTTTTTATGGTAGATTTACTGAACTATAGCCAAAGTCACTCATGCAAGGAATTAGCCATAATCTTCTGTCAGTAAAAAAGAGCAAGAGTCCAGTAGCACCTTAAAGACTAAGAAAATTTCTGGCAGGGTATGAGCTTTTGTGAGCAGCAGCTCACTTCTGAAGAAGTTACTCAAATTACTACAATGAGCTTTCGTGAGCTCACAAAAGCTCATACCCTGCCAGAAATTTTCTTAATCTTTAAGGTACTACTGGACTCTTGCTCTTTTCTACTGCTACAGACAGACTAACACAGCTACCCATTATAATCAATCTTCAATCAGGATTGTTTTAGAACAATGTTGGTCTACAGTAGAACAGGAGAATGAGGAGGAGGAAGAGGAGGAGATGGTTTTTATATGCTGATTTTTTCTATGTTTTCAGGAGAATCAACCTGGCTTACAATCTCCTTCCCTTCCCCTCCCCACAACAGACACCTTGTAAGGTAGGTGGCGCTGAGAGAGAGCAGAGAGAACTGGGATTATCCCAAGGTCACCCAGCTGGCTTCATGTGGGGGAACCAACCTGGTGCACCAGATTAGAGTCCGTCGCTCATGTGGAGGAGTGGGGAAATCAAACCCGGTTCTCTGGATTAGAGTCCACCGCTCTTACCCAGTACACCATGCTGGCTCTCTGGATTCGAGAGCCGGTAGCACCTTAGAGACCTGCAAGATTTTCCAGGTATAAGCTTTTGAGAGCCAAAGCAACCAAATCATGGCAACTCCAGAAAGGGGCTTTCAAGGCAAGTGAAAAGCAGAGGTGTTTTGCCAATGCCTTCTTCTGCATAGATAAGAGTCTGCTGCTCTTAACCACTGTACCTCACTAGCTCTCAATAGGTTTTCCTCTTACTGTACCAAAGGTTTACCTAATTCTTCTCTTAACACCCTGTGCGGATTGCCAATCTGGTTTAGGTCTTGGCCACTATCCTTTTTCGGGTTTGTTTACTGAACCTATACTCCTTAGGAGGCAGAGAGTAAGAGGAATATCACAGTCGCTTCCCGTTTCTCCTAATAACTGGCTCCTGACAAAATGATCCCTAATTTACACAGATCCTCTGTCCCATAAATCCACCTAAAGCAGGTAATTTCTCTGCCAGGTATCTTTCCTCCTTTCTTAATTATGGTTTACAGGGAGAGGAGGTGTCATTAAAACCGCATTTGTCACTCCGCAGAGAGAATGGTACCAGGGTAGCTCTGATTGTAATGAGAAGGCAAACGCTATAGTTATTGCGAGCGCCTTTGGCAGTTGAGCGCTGGGTTTTTAATGGTACCAACTGTAACTTTGAGGGATGTCATGGAAAGAAAGGGGGGAGGACCCCTTCTTATCAACATCCACAGTGAGGGGGTGTTCTAGGTAGGGCTGCGTGTATTCAGTGAACGTCCCTGCACAAACAAAGCAAGTAGTGTTGTATCCAGAAAAGAAATAGGCACTTGTTCCCACATTAGGGTTGCCAGGTCCCTCTTCACCACTGGCAGGAGGTTTTTGGGGTGGAGCGTGAGGAGGGCGGGGTTTGGGGAGGGGAGGGGACTTCAATTCCATAGAGTCCAATTGGCAAAGCGGTCATTTTCTCCAGGGGAACTGATCTCTAACTGCTGGTGAGCAGTTGAAATAGCAGATCTCCAGCCAGTACCTGGAGGTTGGCAACCCTATCCCACATCCATTTAACAAGAGATTGAGAATCTCTGTTGTTTGCATTTGTTTGGTAACAAAATCCAAAGCGGATCAGAAAGAATGAAAAGGTGCCATTTGTTTCATTCAGTTCTCTGGTGCCTAGCGGTCTAGATAGTGGCTTCCAAGAGGTCTGAAGGAGCCGGGGGGAGGAAGAAGAAGGAAGAAGGAAGAAGAAGGAAGAAGAAGGAAGAAGAAGAGTTGGTTTTTATATGCCAATTTTCTCTACCACTTAAGGAAGAATCAAACCGGCTTACAATCACCTTACCTTCCCCTCCCCACAACACACACTGAGAGGTAGGTGAGGCTGAAAGAGCTCTAAGAGAGCTGTGACTAGCCTAAGGTCATCCAGCTGGCCTTATGTGTAGGAGTGGGGAAACAAATCCAAGTCACCAGATTAGCCTCTGTCGCTCATGTGGAGAAGTGGGGAATCAAACCCGGTTCTCCAGATCAGAGTCCACTGCTCCAAACCACCACTGTTAACGACTACACCATGCTGGTGTAGAGAAGAGAACAAGAGATGAAACTGACATGGACCCCACTCCTACACACGAAGCCAGCTGGGTGACCTTGGGCTAGTCACAGCTCTCTCAGCCCCACCTACCTCACAGGGTGTCTGTTGTGGGGGAGGGGAAGGGAAGGTGATTGTCAGCCGGTTTGAGTCTCCCTTAAGTGATAGTGAAAGTTGGCATATAAAAACCAACTCTTCTTCTTCTTTCGAAGTACACGGATGTATTTGCCTGGTGGCATCAACACCGTCGTTGCATGTTTTATGAAAAGCCCCAACCTGTTCCAAACAAACTGCCTTCTCCTGTGATCATGAACATCGAGTGGGCAGATGCTTCTCTGCCCCTCCTTAAACTAACATTTTGAAAAGAAGATGCACTTAGAGGTCTAGAATAAAAACACAGTTATTTACCTCCTGGGAGGCAAATAATAGCTTTCCAGGGATGCACCGCAGCCAGTCTGGATATGCTTGTTTGCATACGGTTTCTGATTTATTAGCATTATTGCCGACCTTGGTAGTGAAGTCTTCCGACAGAAGAGAATGACAGAAATGTTCTGATCTAGCTGCCAGACTGTTTGCAGTCAAGACAGGCTTAGTATAATAATTAATAACAGCATCCATAAGCAGAGGGAGGGGAAGAAGAAGAGTTGGTTTTTATATGCCGTCATTCTCTACCACATAAGGGAGAATCAAACTGGCTGACAATCACCTTTTCCCTTCCCCTCCCCACAACAGACACCCTGTGAGGTAGGTGGGGCTGAGAGAGCTCTAACAGAGCTGTAACTTGCCCAAGGTCACCCAGCTGGCTTTATGTGTACGAGTGGGGAAACCAACCCAGTTCACCAGATTTGCCTCCGCAGACTCCACCGCTCCAAACCACAGCTCTTAACCACTACACCAAGAAAAGTTGGTTTTTATATGCCGACTTTCTCTACCACTTAAGGGAGAATCAAGCTGGTGTACAATCACCTTTTCCCTTCCCCTCACCACAACAGACACCTTGTGAGGGAGGTGGGGCTGAGAGAGTTCAGAGAGAACTGTGACTGGCCCAAGGTCACCCAGCAGCCTTCATGGGGAGGAGTGGGGAATCAAACCCGGTTCTCCGATTACAGTCCAGATTAGAGGGAAAACCCCGACAATTTAGACATCTCTAACAACACACTATCATCATGACTAAAATGTCTATCATTTTTGATAGTTATTACAAAGAAACAGCACTAATGAACAAAAATAAGGTGTTACTAGATCTATATATATTAATCAGAATTATTTATCCAATTGATTTTAGTTACATGGATCCAAGATCCAACAACAGGATAAAAAATACACAGTTAACAATAATTTCAATTGCAAAAAATTGCAGAATAATTATACAGTTGTATTTGTGCATGTAAAAGTTCATCGCACCGAAGATGCCACTGGATTCCAAAAAAGACTGATTTACAGTATTTCTTAACCCATTTCGCTATTCAGGCTTCATCAATCCAAGAAATCCTTGGGAATCTCGGTTCTTGCGAAGGGCAGAAAACATCCCAAAGAAGTGAATGTCAGACACTGCCAGTCGAGAAAGAAAGACATGTGATAGGAGTTGAACCTGGCCATATGTCACGGCGAGTTTTGATGAGCTTTTCTTGGGATGAGTTAGATTCGAGTCCAGTGGCACCTTAGAGACCAAGAAGAGTTTGGGGGTATAAGCTGTTGAGAATCAAAGCTCCCTTCGTCAAGAGCTTTGACTCTCGAAAGCTTATACCCTGAAAATCTTGTTGGCCTCTAAGGTGTTACTGGACTCGAATCTAGTTCTTATATTGCAGACCAACCTGGCTAGAAGAAGAAGAGTTGGTTTTTATATGCCAACTTTCTCTATCACCTAAGGAAGAATCAAACCAGCTTACAATCATCTTCCCTTCCCCTCCCCACAACAGACACCCTATGAGGTAGGTGGGGCTGAGAGTGTGTGACTAGCCCAAGGTCACCCAGCTGGCTTCATGTGTAGGAGCAGGGAAACAAATCCAGTTCACCAGATTAGTGTCTGCCGCTTATATGGAGGAGTGGGGAATCAAACTGGGTCCTCCAGGTCAGAGTCCACATGTGCTCCAAACCACTGCTCTTTACCACTACATCACGCTGGCCTACTCCTACACATGAAACCTGCTGGGTGACCTTGGGCCAGTCACAGTCCTCTCAGAACTCTCTCAGCCGCACCTATCTCACAAGGTGTCTGTTGTGGGGAGAGGAAGGGAAGGCAATTGTAAGCTGGTATGAGACTCCTTAAAGGCAGAGAAAATTGGGATATAAAAACTAACTCCTCCTCCTCATCATCATGATGATGTTTAGAGCACAGGGTAACTTCAACCTAGTGGAGAAAAGACTACACTCATCTTCTTGTCTTCCTGCATGGTGCTTGACAGGCAGGCTGCTTGTTGGGTTAGGCAATGGAAAATGTCCACCACGGTTTCTGCACCACCTTATACCAGTGCAGACGCTGATTCCATCTGGCTCCTGGGCTTTGTTTCCAGTAAATGTGAAGATTGATTGCCCTGTGATAATATATCGGCTGCTCCAGAATCAATAGTTACCACTCGGGTCAATTAATCTTGATATTCACCTCAATCGAATTCAATATCCAGTTACTGATTTTTAAGGGTAATGAAAAGTAAGTACGAAAGGCCTCATCGTGCGCTGTGTACTTGGCTGGAACTCAATGCAACAACACTCGAATGCGGTAGAGCAAGGATTTGTCCATCTCCTTTCGGGTTTGTTAACTGATTAGATTTTTTAATGGGGTGGCTATGTTTTTTTAATGCCTTTTTAATATTGAATTGCTTGATACTTAGTGCCCTTTTTTAAAGAAGACGAAAGGTAGCAACGATATTTACACACATACATGTACACGAACCTTTATTGGCATAATAACCACATTGTCAGATGCGTTTGTACAGGCCCCTTAAAGGAAAAATCGCATTCCATCATAAAATGACAATCAGTTAAGATCAGTATATAAACGATATTTACTCGAATTTGAATTACAACACGCTCCCAATTAGAACTTATCAATCATAGGAAAGCTTTCACCCTTGCTAGATGCCAGGTCTTAACCATCGGCGGTATTGGAGAGAAGATACAAGAAGGTCCCTAGCAGAAAGGCTTTGCCCTTGAGGAGCAGGGGAGGGGATATAAAAACTTCAGAACATGTCTTTTTTTTAAAAAAAATATTTTAATAGTTTTATTGAAGTAGACAAATACTACAGAATATGTCAAGATATACAAAAGAACATAGTATAAAAAAAAGAAAGTGGAGAAAAGAAAAGAAAAAGTGAAATATAAAACAATACAGAAACCGACTTCCAACTCTCCTTATACAGAACATAATATTATATATATTATTTCTTTTGTGAATAGCTTTGATTTTATCAGTTTTTACTTTAATTATTATTTAGTCATTTTGATCTTAGTCTGCAGTTTAGTAAGTTTAGGTTCTAAAACTAGGGCTGTCGATTCGGTTTGACCCAAACCGAAAAACTGCCGAATTTCCCCCGATTTGGCGGTTTCCGGTCCGGATGGAACCGAACTAAAAAAAAAAGGCGGGAAAAGGACGCGCCGAATTCAGCGAGTTCAAGTGAACACCGAATAAATTTGGCAGGTTTGGGGTTCCCCGAACCTGCCTTTTCCCGCCTTTAAAGGCCGCCCTGCCCGGTTTCCTGGAAGTCCCAGGAAACTGGGCGGGGTGGGCGGATCCCGCCTAACAGCTGAGCATTGGACTGGGAGGGGGGGAAGTGCTCTGCGCTGCCTGGCCAGGCAGCGCAGAGCAAATTCAAGACCCACCGCCCCTCTTCCCGGGAGTCCCGGGAAGAGGGGCGGTGGGTCTTGAATTTGCCCTGCACTGCCTGGCCAGGCAGGCGCAGAGGCCTGGCCAGGCAGGCGCAGAGGCCTGGCCAGGCAGGCACAGAGGGGTTTAAAGACCCACTGCCCCTCTTCCCGGGACTCCCAGGAAGAGGGGCGGTGGGTCTTGAATTTGCTCTGTGCAGATCTGTTCCCCCCGCAGTTCTTCAATGAAGGCGCGCGGGGGCCTGAATTTTCCCCCGAACTCTGGATCTCACGCTGCATTTCACAGATCTGAAGCAGGGGAGTTCGGACTTCGGCACGTCCCGAATTTAAAAGGGACAAATTTTGCCGAAGCCGAACTTTACCGATTTTTTTTTTCAACATCCCTATCTAAAACCTAAGGTCATTTTTCTATCCCTAAAATACTAATTCTGTGCTGCAGCTATTAAAACACATCGTATCCTGACAGGATAAGAATAACAGAAATACTTGATTACTCAAAATATTAGGGGGGTCACACCAAGTTATACGATGCTTATATAAATTTTATTCATATGTGTAATATGTAATTTTTAGGCTCAGATTATTTGTAGTAGCAGTAGTAGCTGTTGCTGTGGTTTTCTTATTATCTGTTGTGGCTATTGTTGTTTGTGTGTTTGCTGGTCACGTGACAGAAGGCGTGGTTGCATCATGCTGTTGAGCATATATGCAGCTATTGTAACGAGGGTCGAACTACATGACTGGCTGACTCAAAAACTCCAGCTGGTACAAAATGCCGCGGTGGTTTGGAGCAGTGGACTCTGATCTGGAGAACCGGGTTTGATCCCCCACTCCTCCACATGAGCGGTGGAGGCTAAGCTGGTGAACTGGATTTGTTTCCTCACTCCTACACGTGAGGCCAGCTGGGTGAGCTTGGGCTAGTCACAGTTCTCTTAGAGCTCTCTCAGCCCCACCTACCTCACAAGGTGTCTGTTGTGGGAAGGGGAAGGGAAGGTGACTGTAAGCCAGTTTGATTCTTCCTTAAGTGGTAGAGAAAGTCGGCATATAAAAACCAACTCTTCTTCTTCCTCCTCCTCCTCAAAGCAGACATTTCCTTCAGGAGAACAGGACAGGATTTAGATGTTTCCAAGCGCTTGCATTCATTAACTCTGTTTTTGATACTCTGAATTCTCTGCAGCCTGAAATCTATTACTATCTCAGGCTGCAGTGAATATAAGTGCATCAAATTACAGGCAGAGTATCCCTTATCCGGACATCCCATATCTGGACTGATCCGAAAACTGGACTCTTCGAGCTGGCATGCAAGCAGATCTGCGCTGCCTGCTTTCAATGTTTCCTCTCACCTAAAAAAAAAAAAAAACAAAACACTTAAATGGATTTGGTCCTATCCTCAAGATATCTCATTCTGAATATGCAAAAATTCCAAAATATTCCAAAATACTCCACAGCTCCTCCAGTGGCTACAGATAACTTTTTCTCCCTCTTCCATAACTGTCCCTGCTGCTTTAGAACAGCAGTGTATGCAATGAGGCATTCAAAAGTTGTACAGTCATTGCTTATAAAATACTTCCTTTTAACTAATTCTTGCTTTTTGAGTTTTGCACAGACGAACAGTAATATATTTGTTTAGTATGCATGGGTGGAAAAGACAAAGAAATCTGCTTTGATAAAATTTCTTTCTTTCTTTCTTTCTTTCTTTCTTTCTTTCTTTCTTTCTTTCTTTCTTTCTTTCTTTCTTTCTTTCTTTCTTTCTTTCTTTCTGCTCTGGCGACTGACCAGTTTAATTTGCTGGGGGGAAAACGGATTCCTATGGAAGCATCCCTTTTCAAAAGGGGGCGAACAATCGTCGGCAAAAAAAAACGAGGGGCCAGCATCGAAACGAACTGAAAAGGCCGCTGACAATAGTTTGATTAGTCTCCGGGATTAATTATTCAGAAGTTGCCATTGGGCGCCCGCTAGATGGAAATTGGCACAAAGGTTAATTGGTATCTGAGGCCTGCCACTAGCCAAGCGATAGCGTTAAGCAGAACGGGGGCTATTTTGGGTAGAACTTGAGCCTTTAAAAGAAGAAAAAAGAAAACCAAAGAAAAGGAAACAGGGACCAAGAGATGGTCTTCCTGGGATCTGGACATCAGGGTGGTCTTGCAACAGCTTGTGTTTGAATCCTGGGGTGTTTGATGGACTTGAAAAAATGAATTCCCCCATCTTGGCCATCTTAAGCCTCACGGATGCTATTTAAACCATAAATCCAATAGCTGCAAAGGGGGCAGCATTTGTTCCCTGTCCATTCGTATTTGGCTGCCGGGAAAAGATTTGCAATACCGCAGGCAGAACAAGTGCGATTCCCCCCCCCCCCGTTAAGTTTTTATTAAGGGCAGCCCTCGTCCTGTAACTCAGGGGCTCAAACGGAGGGTTTTGAATAGGTTTTTTGTTGCGGCTGTCTTCGAAGACAGAGACTTAGTGGCTGCATCAGAGCCAGGATGAAGGACTGACTGGTTGTACTTGAGTCCAAACCTAGATAACCCTAGATAGGTTGCCGACCTCCAGGTGGCACCTGGAGTTCTCCAATTGTACACATTTCCTGGGACATGCAGATGGAGTCACATAGTCCTCAGTGCTTGCTGGTGACCGGGTCACAGACTGAAATTGCCACTCGTATTGGGCTCCTGCTAGAGCTGCCAACTTCCAGGTGAGGCCTGGAGACCTCACACTTGAACACAAAAGCTGCCTTATACTGAATCAGACCCTTGGTCCATCAAAGTCAGTATTGTCAGTAACCAGTCATCTTATCCAGCCAGGAAGCACATTTATTCAACCGCCAACAGACCTGCCAAATTTGATTGAAGGTGCAGTAAATATTTTGACTGTGACCCAGGAGAAATAAAGAAAAGATAATACCATATTTTTCCGTGTATAAGATGCCCCCATGTATAAGACAACCCCTATTTTTTTGAACCCAAAATTAAGAAAAAATAGGGGTCGTCTTATACATGGGGGCAAAAGAGGCCCATCGCCCTGGCCGGCCGGCATCCAGTGTTCAAACTGGTGGCTGCCCACCCCACCCGACAGCTGACGGGCAGGGCCTGTGGCAATTGGTTTGAATGCCAGATGCTGGCCAGCCAGGGCGATGGGCGTCTTTTGCTGCTCCCTCTCTTCCCCGCCCATCAGCTGATGGGTGGGGAAGAGAGAGAGAGCGGCCAAAGAGTCCTGTTGCCCTGGCTGGCCGGCCGGCAGCTGGCATTCAAACCAGTTGCAGCCCACCCCGCCCATCAGCTGTTGGGCGGGGTGGGTGGCTACCAGCCTTAATGCTGGATGGCCAGGGCGAGGGGCCTCTTTTGCCTCTAGCTCTCTTCCCTGCACATCAGCTGATGGGTGGGGAAGAGAGGGAACAGCAAAAGAGGCCGGTGGCCCTGTCTGGCTGGCATCCGGCGTTCAAACTGGTCGCCGGCGGGTGGCATTCTGTGTATAAGACAACCCCCAATTTTGGGGCAAATTTTTAAAGAAAAAACATTGTCTTATACACAGAAAAATACAGTAATTGAGTCTCATGATATAGATATTTTTTGTTAACCGCATTTTGTCAGAAACTGAATTGCCAATCAGAAGGACGGTGATTTGCTGTACGTCATTCTGCAAACACCGAACACGAAGCAAAAAAGGTCACATCAAAACTCCACTGGTCTGTTGTAAGGATTATGGAATATATGAAGTGCTTGGAGTACTCTAAAATACCATAGAAGTGCTTTATTATTATTAATGGTCTTTGTAACCTCTTGTTATCCTATACATTATTACCATTATTATTAATTTAATACCATTTATGTATGCAAAGCTTTCCTGACATAGGATTCAGACTGCTGTAAAAAATTCTAACTAACAGAATAAGTCATCAAATACTCATAAAATCACAAAAATATTAGATGTGATTTTTGGGGGGAGGGAATGAAGAAGAAGAAGAGTTGGTTTTTATACCCTGATTTTCTCTACCTTCTAAGGAGAATCAAACTGGTTTACAATCTCCTTCCCTTCCTCTCCCCATAACAGGCACCTTGTGAAGTAGGTGGGGCTGAGAGAGTTCAGAGAGAACTGTGACTGGCCCAAGTTCACCCAACAGGCTTTATGTGTAGGAGTGGGGAAATCAACCCAGTTCACCAGATTAGAGTCTGCCGCTCATGTGGAGGAGCGGGGAATCAAACCCGGTCCTCCAGATTAGAGTCCACTGACCACCGCTCTTAACCACTACACCACACCGGTTCTCAAGAAGCAAAACAAATCACTTTTGTACCAGCAGTCACTCATGTGACCTTTGACCTGTTGGGTTGGACATGAGCTAAGGGTCCCATTCCCCCAGTGCGGGCGGGGGATCCCCCCCTTGCTCCTGTTGCTTGTGGCAGGAGAAACATTTTTAAAACCCACAGTGTCACATGCAGTGCAACATCATTTCCGGTAAAAAAAACCAGAAGTGATAAAGAGTAGCTGTAGGAATTGCCAGAAACTCTATGGTTTTACAGTACAGTATCCGGTGATTCCTAGAGCTACCTATGTTGCTTCTGGTTTTGTACCAGAAGTGGTGTTACCCCGCAGCTGCATTGCCCCCCCCCCCAATATCCTTACTCACAACCCTCCTGCAGGTTTCTAGGCATTGCCTAATGTGAACAAACCTGCGGAGGGAAGATCAGACATGACTGTGGCAGCCATTTTTATTTAGTAGGCGGTACCTGGAGATCTCCTGCTATTACAATTGATCTCCAGATGATCAAGATCAGTTCCCCTGGAGAAAATGGCTACTTTGGAGGGAGGACTCGACCATGCTGAGATCCCTCCCCAAACCCCACCCTCCCCAGGCTCCGCCCTCAAAATCTCCAGGTATTTCCTAACCCAGAGCTGGCAACCTTATTATTTAGTCATGTCTACCTCAAAGAGAGGAGTTTTAATTTTCACCCCCCCCCAAGTTACATATGAGTATGGGACAATGAATTTCATGTTCCCCTTCTCTTGCCATATCTCTCTATGCCCTTCACTTCTGGCCATGTTCTCCTGACCTGGTTCATTTCCAGTATCAGGTTTGTCCTAAACATGCATAGGGTTGCCTGCTCCAGGTTGGGAAATACCTGGAGATTTTGGGGGTGGAGCCTGAGGAGGTCAGGGTTTGCGGCGGGGGAGGATTTCAATGTGGTATAATGCCACCGAGTCCAACTTCCAAAGCAGCCATTTTCTCCAGGTGAACTCATCTCTCTTACCTGGAAATTACTTGTAATCCCAGAAGATCTCCAGCCACCACCTGTAGGTTGGGAGAAAAAATAGACACCACTGTACAGGTATTGAGAGATTTGGAAACCAGTACAAGTATTTTTAAGATATTACTTTTTGATTCATGTTGTAGAATTTATGACTTGGATATTATGATTGTGAATGTACATTTCACGTTATTTATAATATAGGAAGGACTGAAGAAGAATTACTAAATAGCTAAGAATTTGAAACGGCCGTATCCTCATATACTGGTGGCTTCTATCTTACTACATGATACCTTTCTTCAAAAGAAGAATCTGTACTCATACCTGAGACAACTTTGAAAAATTACTCCTGTTGTACATATGAACATATATATGGCTTTTGTAGGATTATTTGTGTACATTTTGTCTTGTATGGTCTCTATCTAGTAGCTTATAAACATTTTTGCACTTTGTTAAAATAAGTCTCGCTCCTGTACTGACCACCTGTAGGTTGGCAACCCTAGACATGCAACATAATTAGGTCATGAGGTGGCAAAACACTGGTAGAATGGATCGCACCACTTCAAACTGCAGAGGAGCTGCTGAATTGTTTGAAAGTTTCCTTATATGAGTAAATGATCACAGAAACTATTCTGGGAGGATCTTCTGAAGGGAGGAACACGCCTTTAGAATATGGGAGTTTCCCTTCAACGTCTTGTTTCGGCAAGACTGAAGCGGATGTCGCCGAACAGAAGCCAAAAGATACATAAATGAAAATCGTGTCTGAATTTCTTACCATGCTGCCGATGTCTCCATTCAGGAATTGGAAGGCGAGAACGAGCTCTGACTTCTCTCCCCCACCTTCTCCCCCTCCCCTTCCCAATGCTTTCCCAAGTACATTTCAGCAACTGGAGGCTGACAGGAATGATAAGTTATCCAACAGACGAGTACAGATTCCCCCAATTTGTCTTAAACATCGCCCTGAGCTCTGAGAAGCTCCAAACAAGATAGCTTGATTATATGGTCGCCACCTCTCTCTCTCTTTTTTTTTTTTGAGGTGTGTGCCATTGTTCATTCGCCCATTTAAATACATATTTTTTCATATTTAACATTTGCCTAGCAGCAAGGCTTAATTTGAGTCGGGGGGGGGGGTCGCCTCGGAGCTTCGTTTTGACACTTATTCATTCCCAATGCAAATTAATTCATGAGCTGATAGCTGGGGTATTGTCACTCCCTAGTGTGACCAAGAGGGCGGTGCTATGCAAATGAAGGGCGGGGCAGTGCAGAGAGGAGGGGGGTAGATTCAGCACTGGCGGATTTCCGGCAGACAAAAGTATATCGGATTACGTATGTGATCTCCTTAAATTCTCATATGCTCTATGCGTCATAGCGGGGAATATTTTGCTCATAAAGAAAAGTTACCTTGCACACATGAGAAGTGTTTTTCCTTTCCAGCATGATGTATTGGGAGGCCAGCCTAGCCCAATCTCTTTACAGCTTGGAAGCTAAGCAGGGTCGGCCCTGGTTAGTAGTTGGATGGGAGACCACCAAGGAAATCCAGGGTTGCTACAGAGAAGCAAGCAATGGCAAACCACCTCTTTTCGTCTCTTGCCTTGAAAACCCCATTGGTACTGGAGTTGCCATGAGTCAGTTGCAACTTGACGGCACATTATTATTATTGTTGTGGTGCTGCTGTAGTGGTTAAGAGAGCCAGTGTGGTGTGGTGTTTTGGAGAGGTGGTTTGGAGCAGTGGACTGATCTGGAGAACCGGTTTTGATAACCCCACTCCTCCACATGAGCAGCGGAGGCTAATCTGGTGAACTGGATTGGTTTCCCTGCTCCTCCACATGAAGCCAGCTGGGTGACCTTGGGCTAGTGACATCTCTCTTAGAGCTCTCTCAGCTCCACCTACCTCACAGGGTGTCTGTTGTGGGGAGGGAAGGGGAAGGTGATTGTAAGCCCATTTGAGTCTTCCTTAAGTGATGGAGAAAGTCGACATATAAAAACCAACTCTTGTTATTGTTGTTGTGGTTGTGGTTGTGCTGTTGTTGTTGCTATTGTTATTGTTATTATTACTACTTCTGCTATTGCAACTATTACTATTATTATCTAAGACTGAGGATGAACACCATTTGGGAAGGGGGACTGGGGGCCTTGCTGATTGGAGATTACAACTTTCCTCTAAAGAAGTGAAGGTTGTCTTTGCAGAAACGTTTTTGGTAGCTTAAATGACACCCAGGCCATTTATGCAGGGTCAGTTTTGATGCTCGCTTAAAACTCTTTTTAAAAATGCGACCTTTAAAATGCTTATTCATGGTCCCGACCCAAAAGGAGAAATTCCACACACCCCACTCGCCTGCTCCTTCGTTCCTTCCATTAGGTAACCGTCGTTTGCATAGCTAACACAAGGCTCTCATTTTGCATGCTTCCTTGAGGGGATTCTTTGGTGCGGGGGCGGAGCAAATACAAAAGGTCGCATTAAAGGGCCTCTTAAGAAATGCGAAGTAGGTATGCGCCGGCTTCGCAGTCACTTCCGGAATGACAGTTCAGCGTGAAAACTAAAAATAATAATATGCGGGGCACTTCAGCCTAGAACGTGCTGCTAATTACCAAGCATAAATGGCCAGTCAATTGCACTTTGGTGTGGCCAGCAAGAGCGGCTCTGACTGTCACAATCAAGGAAGAAATTGAAAAATGTCCCATTGAACAAAGTACCCCCTTGCAAACCAAGCGAGATAAAAATGACATGTGTGTTAATGATGTGTTTTATGAACTGCCATCCGTCTCGGGGAAAGGTCAGAGAAAAATAGCAAACGTTCTTTGGGTGACTGGTTTTGGGGGTGGGGGTGGACGAGCGGTGGATGGGAAGGGGGGGTTGGAAATAGTCCTTGTCCGAACATGACAAGAAGCTTCTGTGACATCATATAAATACCATAATTGGGAAGTGGTAAATTGAGCCCGGGCCGCCTTTGGAATTTGATGTGTCAATAAACAAGTTCAAGGTGACATGTCGGATCGATACCGCACGACAAGAATCATCCGACGAATTTACTGCAAAGTAATTGGGTGCAAAATGACTCGCGTCAACCTTCACGCCGCAGAAGAATCAGACAAACGGGCCGACCTGCCGGTGACGGTTTGTACATGTCAGACGCTGCTTCGAGTGGCTTTTATGCGCCGCTAACAGAGCTGTTGCAAAGAGAGACGCAGGCATGCCAATGCGTCGCAGACAGGAAATAAGGAAAGAGAGCAAGACACCCTTCCTTTATTATGAAACTTATCCAAAGCAGTGATATAACCCAGTCTACCCCTTAAGGGGATATAAATAGAGAAACAAGAAACCCAAGTGCCGGCGGTCTTCTTCCATATTTATATTTTTCTTCCTGTCTGCATTTAGATGACAAATAAAACAAGCCTTACTCCCCCCACCGTTAGACCCAAATAAGGGGATTTGCAATGGAGCAGAATTCCTTTTGTTTCCTCTTAATTTATCTCGCGGTGCTTTTCCCCCCATTCCAACTGGAGAACAAATAGCTAACCCACCGGCCCCCCGGACCCCCAGTGTGTTGAATTGAGGTAATTGAGCGATGTTGAGCATGAAACCATGGGGCTGGAGAATTAAGCATCCTCTCTGGGTTTGGAAGCCATAGGGTTGTGGGGAGAAATCTCTGAAAGACGTTTCGTTTATGGTGGCACATAAAAGGAAAGTGTGAATTGTGTGTCACGCAGGTGTTGAATGATATTCCTTGAGAGTGCTAAGGAAAGTATTGTCACCAGAATGTTGGCACAGTATTATTGTTATTATTATTGTTATTATTATTATTTGATGGACCAAGGGTCTGATTCAGAGCCAGTGTGGTGTAGTGGTTAAGAGCGGTGGTTAGGAGCTGTGGACTCTAATCTGGTGAACCGGATTGGCTTCCCCACTCCTCCACATGAAGCCAGCTAGGTGACCTTGGGCTAGTCACAGCTCTCTTAGAGCTGTCTCAGCCTCACCTACCTAACAGGGTGTCTGTTGTGGGGAGGGGAAGGGAATGTGATTGTAAGACGGTTTGATTCTTCCTTAAGTGGTAGAGAAAGTCGGCATATAAAAACCATCTCTTCTTCTTTATTAAAATATATAGCTTGCCCTCATTCCCAGCCAGGCCATGCTACGGGCAGGTAACAACACTTTAAAACAATATAAAAGCACGAAACCTCTAAGCCAGCATGGTGTGGTTAAGAGCAGCATGGTGTAGCATGGTGTAGTGGTTAAGAGCAGTGATTTGGTGGACTCTGGTCTGGAGAACCAGGTTTGGTTCCCCACTCCTCCACATGAGCTGCGGAGGCTAATCTGGTGAACTGGATTTGTTTCCCTGCTCTTGCACATGAATCCAGCTGGGTGACCTTGGGCTAGTCACAGCTCTTTCAGTCCCTCCTACCTCACAGGGTGTCTGTTGTGGGAAGGGAAGGTGATTGTAAGCCAGTTTGATTCTTCCTTAAGTGGTAGACACCCACGCATAGCAACGGAGAATACTATGGTATGAACCTCAGTGGGATATAATGCAATACAGTGGCACCCTCCAAAAACAACCATTTTCTCCAGGAGAATTGATCTCTGTAGTCTGGAGATCAGTTGTGATTCCAGTAAATCTCCAGGCCCCATCTGGAGATTGCCAGCCCTAGCAGAAGCCCAATATGTATAGTAACTTCAATCGGATTTCCAGTGGCCAGCTAAGCACTGAGAACTATGTGAATACATCGACATGTCCTGGGAAAATGTGTCTACAATTGGTTCATCCCTCACTATAAAAAGTCATCAAGCTTAACATCTAAAAATCCTGATTTAAGTGTGCTTGGGTCATTTATGCATGAGAGTTTTACCTGAGGTTCGTTGCTTGCTGGACCCACACCTTCCTGTTGGGAATCTCTGCACCAGCAGTCTCCAAGCTCAAATCAAGTCCCCGTCCCTTTAAATGCTGCTTTGTAATTGGCTTACTTTGTGGTGCTTACTGTGAGAAAAAATCCCGCCCCCCCCAAATCCAAATGCCAAATAAAAAGGCATTTTAAGAACAAAAAACAGAGCAAAATGAAAGGGGGGGGGGGAATCCAAACCTCATTTTTAACCAGCCTTTCTTCTGCTCAGAAAGAGCTCTGAGGAAGCAGAAAGCATGAAGCATTTCAATCCCTGCCTCTTTACACACTGCTTTGTAATTGGCTGAATGCTTTCTGTGATAGAAACCAAGCTTGGGTGAACTGTGCTTTGCATTATGCATGGAGATTTTACCCGGGATGAGGTCAGGGAAGAGGGGGAAATCAGGTTAACAGAGGAATGGGAAGGTCCAGGATTTGCGAGGGTTGGCAGTGAGGTCATCTCTAATGGAGGGAAAACTCATGCATAACTCCAAGGAACAACCGAGACAGACCGGGGGGCGAACGTGAGTGAAAGTACCTATGCATAAATGACCTTGGAAGGCCACATGATCCCTTTCTGCTTGCTGACTTACACATGGGCTGGATTTTGCTTCGCATCGTGAGATGCTGCGGCTCGCATTTCCCAACTGCCCCCCAAAGCAAGGCTTTTGCGACCGAAACACGGCTCCATAACTTACAGTAATCCCCCTCCGAAGAATGAGAAAGCAGGCAAACACGACCAGTCAACTTTATTGATGGACTGACTGGACTGGATAAAGCAGCGCGAGGCATTTGTAAGCTTTGGACAAACCGAGGTGCTGCCAGTCTGGCGGAGAATTTAATGGATGTCAAGATGTGGGGGGGGGAGAATGGGGAGGGGAAAGTCAAAGAGATTTAAGTGGAAAACGGGTGTCGAGAGTGAGATCCTTGAGAAGAATTATTGGTATAGCCACCCCTGGTTACACTACCTGCCGCCAACAGTACATAGCTATATTGGAAATCCCATTGCGATGAGGCTGATCCAATAGGAACATTTCCTTTCCCGTGAAGGATTCCACCCGATGGGAACTCTGGGATAGCTCAGCCAATGCTGAGTTAGATTTTGATGCAGAAGAGGTCAGCAGATCAGCCATAAATTTCTGGGCAGTTTAGGGAAGCAGGCCAGCAGGAGCCTTCCATGCCAGCGTGGTGTAGTGGTTAAGAGCAGTGGTTTGGAGCGGTGGAGTCTGATCTGGAGAACGGGGTTTCATTCCCCACTCCTCCACATGAGCGGTGGATGCTAATCTGGTGAACTGGATTTGTTTCCCCACTCCTACACACAAAGCCAGCTGGGTGACCTTGGGCAAGTCACAGCTCTCTTAAAGCTCTCTCAGCTCCACCTACCTCTCAGGGTGTCTGTTGTGGGGAGGGGGGGAAGGTGCCTGTAAGCCAGTTTGAGTCTCCCTTAAGTGGCAGAGAAAGTCAGCATATAAAAACCAATTCTTCTTCTTCTTCTTCCTCTCCTCAGGCAGGCTGTTCCATGAGGTGGGGGTCACAACGGAGGAGGCACGTGTACAGTAGGGTTGCCAGGTCCCTCTTCGCCACTGGCAGGAGGTTTTTGAGGCAGAGCCTGAGGAGGGCGGGGTTTGGAGAGGGGAGGGACTTCAATGCCATAGAGTCCAATAGCCAAAGTGGCCATTTTATCCAGGGGAAGTGATCTCTGTCGGCTGGAGATCAGTTGTAATAGCAGGTGATCTCCAGCTAGTAACTGGAGTTTGGCAGCCCTAGTGTATGGGCAGTTGTTGATTTTGCCCATTTGCAGATTCCCCGACAACAACCCTATGAGGTAGGTTAGGCTTAAAAGCCTCTGTGAGAGGCCCAGTTTGTTCTCCATATCATAATTGTTTGGTTTTTCTTATGGGGAGAATAGTAGCTTCTGGGTGGGGAAATTTGGTACAAGTAAATTGAGCTGAAGGCTGGGCCAAACACAGATTCCCTGCACTTTGTAGCTGCTTTTAAGCTTAAAAAGAAACATGTGAAGTTTTCCTCCCATCTCATGTACTTGGGGGTGGGGGAGAACTGGCACCATGGTGACCAAATCCCTGCCCTTGGCCCCAATCCCCCCACCTTGAGTAAGAAATGGCCAGAAAATAGGCTCCAACATGACCCCGTAGGAATCTCCCCATTTCTCTATGGTCTTTACCACAGAGATTAGGGGGAAATTCCTAGGGAGTCACCCAGAAGTGACATCACATCCTCTCCAAACTCCGCTCTCCCAAGGCATCGCCCTCAAAATTTCCCAGCATTTGCTGAGGCAGTGCTGGAAACCTTAATGCAGCTACATGCCTAACTTCTCGAAGTGCGGAGAAACTTTCTTTGCTAAATGTCTACATGGGGCCTTTGACTCCCATTCACGTCCACAGGAGTCTGTAGCACAAAGCACTTTGCGGAACGAACCCATCAGAACATCAATCGCTCGCACAAAATCTGCCCCACCCCTTTCCGAGCACTATGCCAGGGCCGCAAACCACCTTGCTATTAGCAGGTTGTTGAGCAGCAAAAGAACACAGATACATTTTGTTCCAGGTGACTATTCGTTTCTCAGGGCTGAAACAAAACTTTGATAATGGCAAATTGAGGCCATTATGTACCTGGGCCTTGCTTAACAAGATGCGGTGTGGAAGGCAGCCTAGTTATGTCGGGGCCGGAGGCTCCCCCTCCCTCCCCAGATTGATTTCTGTTGCACAAATTATTACTACATGGATTAATGACCTGTGTGGATGCAAATGTTCTCGGCTCCCACCCAGGTGCATTAACCTCCCTCTCTCTCTGACCCCCCCCTTCTTCCGCCTCGTGAGCAAATTAATATTTCCTAACTCGGTGCAGAGTATTAAACGCACAAACACCACTGCGATGTTGCGGCTGGCCCTGCATCAAACTCAGGACCAAGGACAAGAGTTGGGGATGGCGGTACCTGAAAATTCCTTCTTTGTGCAGCATCAATTCGGGAATCGGACAGCAGACTCAGGACAACCATATCTAGAATTGAAGAAGAATAAGAGGCCATAGCTCAATGGTAGAGCATCTGCTTGGCATGCAGAAGGTCCCACGTTCAATTCCTGGCCTCTCCAATTAAAAGGACTAGGCAGGTAGGTGATGTGAAAGACCCCTGCCTGAGACCCTGGAGAGCTGCTGCCGGTCTGAGTAGACAATACTGACATTTATAGACCCAGGGTCTGATTCAGTATAAGGCAGCTTCATGTGTTCATGTGTGTTCAAGAAGAGTTGGTTTTTATATGCCACCTTTCTCTACCACTTAAGGAAGACTCAAACAGGTTTACAATCGCCTTCCCTTCCCCTCCCCACAACAGACGCCCTGTGAGGTAGGTGGGGCTGAGAGAGCTCTAAGAGAACTGTGACTGGCCCAAGGTCACCCAGCTGGCTTCATGTGTTGGAGTGGGGAAACCAGCCCGGTTCACCAGATCAGCCTCCGCTGCTCATGTGGAGGAGTGGGGAATCGAACCTGGTTCTCCAGATTAGAGTCCAGCGCTCCATATCTCTTAACCAGTACACCACGCTGGCTCTCCACAGAGTTGGACCACACAGGGCATCCAGTCCAACCCCCTGATCTCATTGCAGGATCAGCCTAGAACATTTGAATCAGTGAATGATCCGCCCTGGTTTATGTGACTCCTCTTTCCCCACGTGGACATTCCCGTGTCATTCCAGGCCTGGAGACCCAGGTTTGAATCTTCACTCTACCCTGGAAATTCATTGGGTGACACTGGCCTACCCCTCTCTCTTAGCTTAACCTACCTCATAGGGTTGTTGTTAAGAGGGTAAAATGGAGAAGTGGAGTGATGTTGTAAACTGCTTTGGGTCCTACTGGGGAGAAAAGTGGTGTATAAACATCTAAGCAAATACCTGAACATACATTCATAGTATTCCACTCATACTCTTTATTAGGGTTGCCAACTCCAGGTTGGGAAATACCTGGAGATTTTGGGGGTGGAGCTTGAGGAGGGCGGGGTTTAGGGAAGGGACAGACTTCAGTGGGGCATAATGCCATAGTGTCCACCTTTCAAAGCAGCCATTTTCTCCAGGTGAACCGATCTGCGTTGTCTGGAGGTCAGTAGTAATAGCGGGAGATCTCCAGCTACCACCTGGAGGTTGATTCAAAATCACACCTCTATACTAATGAAAATGCAACCCAAAAAACAGTATAGGAAAAGGTGTACCATGCTTCCAAAAATACTCCAAAAGTATGCACAAAGTATCTATAATGTTTTTCACATCACAACAAAACAAGAAAATAATGCCATAACATATAATGTCAAATTTCAGAAAGGATTAGGGCTGTTGATTCGGTTTGTCCCGAACCAAAAGAACAGCCGAATTTCCCCCGATTCGGCGGTTTTTCAGTTCGGATTGAACCGAACTCAAAAAAGGAGGGAAAACGGGGAGCCGAATACGCCAGTTCGGGGTGTTTGCGAATAAATTTGGGCCCTTTAAACAGATGCAGATCTGTGTCCCCCCCCCGTGCGCCTTCAGGGGGCTTTCCTGAAGGCACGCGGGGGGCTCTTTAAAGAGATCAGGGAGGTGTAGATCTCTTTAAAGAGCCCCCGCGTGCCTTCAGGAAAGCCCCCTGAAGGCGCGGGGGGGGGGCTTTAAACAGATCTGTGCCTTCCAGCTGGAAGGCGCAGATCTGTTTAAAGCCCCCCCCCCGCGCCTTCATGGAAGCCCGTGAAGACCCGCGGGGGGGGGGAATTTTTCCCCAAACTCCGGATCTTGCGCCGAAGTTCACTGATCCAAAGCGGGGGAGTTCGGACTTCGGCACTTCCTGAATTTAAACAGGCCGAATTTTGCCGAAGCTGAACTTTTCTGAATTTTTTTTTCAACAGCCCTAGAAAGGATCCAATCACTTAACATGAATTGCTATTACAAGTCCACTGTATACCAGTCACAAGAGTCAGATGTTCTCGGCAGAGATGTTCTCCTCAGTATCCACTGAGGATACAACAGTTCAACCGGCAATCTACATGTGGCTATTATACCACCTGGAGGTTGGCAACCCTGCTCTTTATCCTGAAGAGAAATGCCTTGGAATGCAACAAATGTATATTGAAACCACTTCCACCCCATTTTAGAACGGCTTTCTGTGTTCAGTTTTAGAACGTACGTCTCTCTTTGTCCTGAGATTTGTACGGCAGACAACTGGAAATACTCATAATTCAGGGCAAAGCACTGGTCAGTATTCTTACCTAAGTGCAGAGTTCGGCTACGCCGAAAAGAGGAAAACACAACATTACGTTCTTTTTAATAAGCCTCTTCTATCTTGCTTTCCCATCATATTGAATCATCAGGGTGTGAAATATAATAAAGCTGTGCTCTGCTCAATCTTGTCGGCTGTACCTTACAGGTGTACTTCAGGTAAATATCCCTTTGGCTTTTGAAAAATGAGCTTACCTGCAACGGATGACTTTGATGAACTTCAGTGCTGAGGCCGCTATCATTCTTTTCCAATTGGTTTCCCCAGAAAGGCCTGGTTACCCCACACATATTTGTCTTCCTCGAAAGGAAGATATTCCCCGATTCACTTCATTCCTGGCGTCTCGGGCCTTTTGCCTGTGACGGCTTCACTTCAGCCAGCCTTCTGCAAGACTGCAGGCAGCAAAGGACCGTCATTTTTCCCCAGACGGCTTCCCTCTGGAAACAGATTATTTAGCAGTTCATTGGACACCCCATTACATTGATCAAAAAACCCCAATGCAAATAAAAACAGCCATGGATTAAAAACCGGCCAGTTGCCACCAAATTTCTTTGAACGTTAAAACAAAAGACAACACCACCGTTTCTCCCTCCCCGGCTAAAATATCCTATAATGCTTTATTGGTCTTTGACCGCAAATAAAATTCATTCATTCCCAGGCCCAAATGAAAACAAAACAAACAAACAAACAAACAAAAAAACCAAAACGTAGCTTGTATGCAAATGGGGTTCCTATCCCTGCGGGGGCTTTTGCTTTGCACGGTTTTAATTTTAGATAACTGCTAAATGCCACCTTATTCTCAAATATAACTCCAGCTGGAAGATTAAACCCGCCACACCTCACCTCCAACAGCAAGAACAATGCCTCAGCAAACGGACTTCTGTTTCCACAGCCTGTCTGGAACTTTTAAAAGATACGGGAGAATCAAAGGGGTCACTTTTTCAGGCACAGACTTGGTGCTGATTTAAGGATTTGCAAGAATTGTTCTCGATAGGAAGAAGAAGACGATGAAGAAGAAGAAGAGTTTGTTTTTATACCTGCTCTTCTCTACCTTAAGGAGTCCAGAGGAGGGCAACAAAGATGGTGAGGGGTCTGGAGACCTATGAGGAAAGGTTGAAGGAGCTGGGTATGTTTAAGAGGAGAAGACTGAGAGGGGATATGATAACCATCTTCAAGTACTCGAAGGGCTGTCATATAGAGGAGGGTGCTGAGTTGTTTTCTGTTGCCCCAGAAGGTCGGGTTGAAATTAAATCAAAAGAGTTTCTGTCTAGACATTCGGAAGAATTTTCTAACAGTTAGAGAGGTTCCTCAGTGGAGCAGGCTTCCTCAGGAGGTTGTAAGCTCTCCTTCCCTGGAGGTTTTTAAGCAGAGGCTGGATGGACATCTGTCAGCAATGCTGATTCTATGACCTTAGGCAGTTTATGAGAGGGAGGGCATCTTGGCCATCTTTCTGGGCATGGAGTAGGGGGTCACTGGGGGTGTGTGGAGGAGGTAGATGTGAATTTACTGCATTGTGCAGGGGGTTAGACTAGATGACCCTGGTGGTCCCTTCCAACTCTATGATTCTATGGTCTCAAAGCAGCTTACAATCACAATCCCTTCCTTTCCCCACAACAGGCACCTTGTGATGTAGGTGGGGCTGAGAGAGTTCTGAGGGAACTGTGACAAGCCCAAGGTCACCCAGCAGGCTTCATGTGGAGTAGGGAATCTAACCCGGTTCACCAGATTAGTGTCCGCCATTCTTGACCACTACACCACGCTGTCTCCATAGGGAAGCACTGTGGTGTGTGTGCCAGTGTGGAATGATATGGTATAGCCTGAACTAGTAAGGTTGCCAGGTCCCTCTTCGCCACTGGTGGGAGGTTTTTGGGGCGGAGACTGAGGAGGGCTGGGTTTGGGGAGGGGAGGGACTTCAATGCCACAGAGTCCAATGGTAAAGCGGCCATTTTCTCCAGGGGAACTGATCTCTATCAGCTGGAGATCAGTTGTAATAGCAGGAGATCTCCAGCTAATATCTGGAGGTTGGCAACCCTATGAACTAGTCAGATTTCAAAAGTGAAGCAGGACCAGCACTTGGACAGGAGACCTCCAAGGAAGGAATAGAACTAGGGTTGCCAGCCTCCAGATGGGACATGGCAATCTCCTGGAATTAAAACTGATCTCCAAACTATGGGCATCAGTCCCCTCAGAGAAAAGGGCCACTTTGGAGAGTGGAGTCTATGGCATTATACCCCATTGAAGCCCTTCCCCTCCCCAAACCTCGCCCTTCTCAGGCTCCACCCTCAAAATCTCTAGGTATATCTCCACCTGGACCTGGCAACTCTAGGGAGGGGGCAGCTTCTTGGGAGAAAAAAAGAAAAATAAGGCCTCATCTACTTACACAGAGTTCCTGGCAATTCCTAGAGCTACTCAGATGTGATCAGGGCAACTCTCGAAATAACCAGAAACTCTATGGCAGGGGTGGGGATACATTTTTCCGCCAAGGGCCATTTGGATATTTATAACATCATTCGTGGGCCATACAAAATTATCAACTTAAAAATTAGCTGACCAAGCCCCAAGCAGGCAGCTGCCCCAGATGATGCCCCCCCGGGCATGGGCAAGCAGACAGGCATCCAACCGGTGTCGCACTCGCCCACCTGGTGGCACAGGATAGTCTGTTGCACCAGCCGGGTGTAGCCATCCAGCCACACGCTGGAGTTGCTCCTGCTCCGCATGGTAGGGGCCGGATTCTACAGCCGGCTCCTGCTACCTCCGCCTGCAGGGGTGAAATGAGGGCACACTGGCTAAGAACCCCCCCCCCCGTATTCTGGCCCTGCCTCCTTCAACACCTCCATTGTCGCCCCTTCCGCCCCCAGCCCTCTTGTACGTTTCTCCATGGCCTGGGTGGGAAAGGGTTAACACAGTTTCTTGGGCAGTCCTAGCAGCTCCATAGCTAATGACTCTTCTGCAAAGGGGAAAAAAGGTTCCTTTTCTCAGCAAAACAAACTTACATCTGCCTTGAATAGAGGCTATTCCTGTCTGCGGGAGGGGGTGGATCGCCAGTCTTAGATCCTTCTGAACTAGAGATTTGCCAGGACCCACGAAGGGCCAGACCAAATGATTTCGCAGGCCTTAAACGGCCCCCGGGCCTGACGTTCCCCACCCCTGCTCTATGGTAAGATTACCCTGTTGTTTTGATATTTCTCCATTTTTTTACATGCTGGGACCCTCGAAAAATGGAAATGGCCCAGGCCTCTCTCGACCTCTGAGAGACCCTGAATTTAATTTGCCGTTTTGAAAGACTTGTCTAGAATGTCCCAGGTTTCTTCAGACTTGGCATCCGAAGAAACTCAAAGCTGCTGTTGAAAACAGTACTTGTGTGTCAAGTTCCCCCCACCCATAGCAAATCTCTTTGTTGTGTATCACTTTCCTGGAACTTGCAGAGATGTCCCAGAAATCCCCAGAATCTGAGGAGGGGTATACTTGCCACACCTCAGAAATGCTGAGGTGTCAGGTGCTCTATAGGGTTGCCAACCTCCAGGTGGGGGCTGGAGATCTCACAGAATTATGACTGTCCTCCAGACTACAGAGATCAGTTTCCCTGGAGAAAATGACTGCCTTGGAGTGTGGACGCTACGGCATTCTACTCTGCTGAGGTCCCTCCCCTCCCCAAACTTCACCCTCCCTAGTCTTCACCCCTAACTCTCCAGGAAGTTCGCCCTGAGCGGAAAAGAGAGAAATGGAACAGAGTTGAAAGGGGGAATTGTACACATAACTGCTGTTTTCATAAACATTTCATTAACATTGTTGTCATAAAGTATCTAAGTAATTTATTCTTCTACCTTTCCCCCCCTTGAAGAAATCCAAGGGGGCACCGACTCTGATCAGCTATTCCATAGTTACAGGACTACATATAGTTTCCATTAATTAATTCATTCATTTTTAATCCACCAGGGAGGGAAGTCATCTGAGGCTCTCACAGCTATTCCCGGCGTGCTTCTGAAAAGGCTTCACGACAGGTGAATTAAACTCCAATTTCCTTTCTTGCTTCAATTCTGCCACCGACCCCTCCTCCTGATCCGCGTGGCGTTTCCCTTCCCCTCCCTCGACCGCGGAGCTGTGCAAATGTGCAAACCCCATCCCGAGAGTGAATGGCCAATGAACTTCCAAGAGGAAAGTGGGAGATAAATTTAACAAGCATTAAAGTAATATATAATTTAAATATGTATAAAATTATTCCACCGTTATCGATTAGAAAATGGGACTGTTGACCATTCCGAGGCAACAATCAATGGCACGGTTCACAGGTCAGGTCAAGTTTCGTTCTAATGATCTAAAAAAGAAAACAGCATTAGGAGATAATGAACTCCACAGGATTACGGACGTGATCTATAGCTCCTTTATGGCTTGAGAGCTGAGCGCAACAAGAGAGAGAGAGAGCCGTTTCAAGTGCAGCTTCCTCTCTGGGCTAAAACGCTGGGTTTTATCTCTTGGCCAGGTGTCAATTTATGATGTAATCAAGAGCAATGCCGGCAATTACTTTACTTTTAAAATGCCACACAGTTAGCCTTGTTCATTCACCAAATGGGGGATGCGGATCCCCCATTAATGTGGTCTGCAGAGTTATCTTTGCTATTCTGGTAAGTGGAAATCAACACTGCCCACGCCGTTGATCAAAGGGTGATGTACGTAGCCCCTCGGCTGACTGCCCACTTTTAGACACAAGGTTGTTTTCAAGCTTGGGTGCTGATTAGGGCTGCCAGCCTCTAGGTACTAGCTGGAGATCTCCTGCTATTACAACATAAGAACATAAGAAAGGCCCTGCTGGATCAGACCAAGGTCCATCAAGTCCAGCAGTTTGTTGACACAGTGGCCAACCAGGTGCCTCCAGGAAGCCCACAAACAAGACGAGTGCAGCAGCATTGTCCTGCTTGTGTTCCACAGCACCTAATATAACAGGCATGCTCCTCTGATCCTGGAGAGAATAGGTATGCATCATGACATGGTATCTATTTTTACTAGTAGCCATGAATAGCCCTCTCCTCCATGAAAATGTCCACTCCCCTCTTAAAGCCTTCCAAGTTGGTAGCCATCACCTCATCCTGGGGCAGGGAGTTCCACAGTTTAACTATGCATTGCGTGAAGATTAGAACTGATCTCCATCCAACAGAGATAGGTTCACCTGGAGTAAATGGCCACTATGGCATTGAAGTCTCTCCCTTCCCCAAAACCACCCTCCTCAGGCTCCACCCCAAAAACCTCCCGCCGGTGGTGAAGAGGAACCTGACAACCCTAGTGCTGATGAAGTTTACAGCTAGAGCTGCCAGGCCAAGCCTAGCAACCAGCGGGAAAGTTGGGGCAGGGACACGATAGAGAGGCTGGCATCATGACCATCATGACGCTGCTATTGGGGAAAAAACAGAAGCAATGGCTGTAGCTCTAGGAATCGCCACAAACTCTATGGTAACCATAGAATGTCTGCCGACTCCTAGAGCTACCATTGGCAATTGCGGGTTTTTCCCCCAGAAGCGATGTCATCACACTTGTGAAAACAGTGCGTTTGGTGGTGGTGGGAAATGTAGGGTTGCCAGGTCCCACTTCACCACTGGTGGGAGGTTTTTGGGGTGGAGCCTGAGGAAGGCGGGGTTTGGGGAGGGACTTCAATGCCTTAGAGTCCAATTGCCAAAGCAGCCATTTCCTTCAGGGGAACTGAACTCTATCAGCTGGAGATCAGTTGTAATAGCGGGAGATCTCCAGCTACTACCTGGAGGTTGGCAACACTAATTAGAGATGACATCGTGCCCTGCCCTCACAATGTCCGGGTCTTCCCATTCCTCTGTTAACCTGACTCTTCCATCTTCCCTGAGCAAAGCCTGGGTGAAATCCCCGTGCATAAGGCAAAGTGCGGGACATGCAAGCTTGGTTTCGCTCACAGCCAATTACAAAGCAGCATTTAAAGAGGCAGGGATTGAAATACTTCCTGCTTCCTGGGAGCTCTTTTTGAGCACAAGAAAGGCTTTTTAAAACCGAGGCTTGGATTTCTCCCCCTCCTTCCTTTTAGATTGCTTTTTTTTGGGTTGTTGTTCTTAAAATGCTTTGTTATGTGTAGAGTTGCCAGGTCCCTCTTTGCCACCAGTGGGAGATTTTTGGGGAGGAGCCTGAGGAGGGGAGGGGAGGGGCTTCAATGCCATAGAGTCCAATTGCCAACATGGCCATTCTCTCCAGGTGAACTGATCTCTATCGGCTGGAGATCAGTTGTAATAGCAGGAGATCTCCAGCTAATACCTGGAGGTTGGCAACCCTAGTTATGTGGCAATTGGGTTGCGGGGAATTTTCTCTCACAGTAAGCGCTACAAGTAGGCCAATTACAAAGCTGCATTTAAAGGGGTGGGGACTTGATTTGAGCTTGGAGGCTGCTGGTACAGAGATTCCCAACAGGAAGGCATGGGTCCAACGAGCAACGAACCTCAGTTAAAACTCCTAAGCGTAAATGACCAGTGTGTGTGTTTTTGCAGAAAGACACATTTCATCCCCCTTTAGAATGACTGTCCTTGAGGGCGTTATCTCCCAAAATCACTTGGGAAGGGGCTGTGGCTCAGTGGCAGAGCATCTGCTTGGCATGCAGAAGGTCCCAGGTTCAATCCCCAGCATCTCCAGTTAAAGGGACTAGGCAAGTAGGTGATGTGAAAGACCCCTGCCTGAGACCCTGGGGAGCCGCTGCCGGTCTGAGCAGACAATGAGGACCTTGATGGACCAAGGGTCTGACTGAGAGGGGCTTGGGCTCAGGGCCTCTGCTTGGCATGCAGAAGGCCCCAGGTTCAATCCCCGCATCTCCAGTTAAAGGGACTAGGCAAGTAGGTGGTGTGAAGGACTTCTGCCTGAGACCCTGGAGAGCAGCTGCCGGTCTGAATAGACAATACTGACTTGGATGGACCGAGGGTCTGAGTCAGTATAAGGCAGCTTCATGTGTTCATGTGTTCACATATTCAGAATATAGGCCTTGTCTCCCTGAAACTCCAGATCGGAACAAATGTCTTGGATTCCCTTGTGTGAGGATAAAGGGCTGAGATGAGGTGCCTCACTGCAGCGCCGGCTAAACCGAGTACCTGCCCCTGGTGATAGGCATGAAAACTTGGCGGGTTTTGCCGGCAACATGGCAGGCACCGTCTTAATCTCTGCCATTCACCGCGCAGTGGGATCATTGCTTATCGGCGCGCGGTTTATAACGGACGTCGTCATCTCCGTCCTAATTATGCACCATACACAGCGGCGTGAAAAGACGGTTTGGCACATTTGTATCCCATTGTCTTCTCGGGAGGTACAGAAAGCGGCAGGTTTGTAACAATCTTCTCTTTCTCCACCTCATTAATCTCCTGAAGTGGAGAGGCAGGGAAGAAAACAGGGGAGCTCCCGAAATGTGATGAGCATTATTGAATTAACCAGGCATGTGATTAGTGCTCAAGCGATCAGCCGCAGAGAAAAAGCATTTGGGATTATTCAAATCTGGATTTCACAGCCTCCTCCCCCCCCCCCGCCCAATTTGGGAAATGTGCAACATGTATACACACAGAGCAAAGCTTTTTGTACAGAGCAGACTGACCGTCTCCATAGGCACCCCTTTTCCTCCCCATTTCGGGCATGATGTCTCGTCAGAGCTGGCGTTCAGCATTATTTATGGCAAGCTCTGGAACTACCCAAAGGAAGTCAATCATGTCAAGGCAGGGTGATCTAACCCTTGGGCCTCTCATACTGGAGCAGTTCAAAGACTGTTCAAGCAGGCCGGTAGCAAGTCACATGGGTCAAAAACGCAGTTTAGTCTTGCAATTCCCCCTGGAATGTAGCGAATCTCTTGTCCCAACGCAAGGACGCCTCCCTCCTGTGAGACCAACCCACTCCCTTGCGCTACTTTACCTGGTTTTAATATCCCACTGTTTTTCCAATTTAAAGAACAGTTTTGCTTCAACTTGGAGTGTTTGCAGGAGCATTTCAGCATGTGCGGGTCAACTCAGCTTCCTTCCGGCATCCCTTCTTCCAAGGCCCGTCCCTCGGCAGGCTCCCTCCTCACCTTCGTCGCATAAGAGAAGCGGCGGCCGTGGACTGGACACCGCCACAGCAGCCGCCGCCAGGGGAGAAGGAGAAGGCAAGGCAAAGGGGCAGAGAGAAGCGGTAGCAGAGGATACCATGGGGATACGTCCAGGCCTTCCCTGGAAGCAGGCCCTCTACCGCCGGTTCAATGCTTTGGTAGTTTGTTGAAGCACAGAGCTACTCAAATCCCTCTCATGCATTCAGTTTTTTGCTCACAGGTTATAAAAGTGGGAGGGGCAAACCAACGACTCTCTAGCCATGCGTTAATGGCCATGAACACATGAAACTGCCTTATACCGAATCAGATCCTTGGTCCATCAAAGTCAGTATTATCTACTCAGACCGGCAGTGGCTCTCCAGGGTCTCAGGTCTTTCACATCACCTGCTTGCCTAGTCCCTTTAACTGGAGATGCCAGGGATTGAACCTGGGATGTAAGAACATAAGAAAGGCCATGCTGGATCAGACCACGGTCCATTAAGTCCAGCAGTCTGTTCACGCAGTGGCCAACCAGGGACCTTCTGCATGCCGAGCAGATGCTCTACCACTGAGCCACAGCCCCTCCCCAAAGTCCTGCACAGTTTTGCTTGCCTGATTTTGTTTTGTAGGAATATGAACATATGAAGTGCTGCTGATTACCTTCATCTTGATGTTTGCAGCATCCATGCTCTTTAGATGTTTGATGAAGTTAACTCTGGCTTCTGAAAGCCCCGTGGTGCAGAGTGGTACACTGCAGTACTGCAGTCAAAAGCTCTGCTCACCACCTGAGTTCGATCCCGACGGAAGACGGTTTCAGATAACCAGCTCAAGGTTGACTCAGCCTTCCATCCTTCCGAGGTCGGTAAAATGACCCAGCTTGCTGGGGGTAAAGTGTAGACAGCTGGGGAAGGAAATGGCAAACCACCCCGTGAACATAGTCTGCTTAGTAAATTTCAGGATGTGAAGTCACCCTATGGGTCAGTAGGGTTACCAAGTCCCTCTTCACCACCCGTGGGAGGTTTTTGGGGTGAAGCCTGAGGTGGGTGGGGTTTGGGAAGGGTCCAATTGCGAAAATGGCCATTTTCTCCAGGTGAACTGATCTCTATCAGCTGGAGATCTGTTGTAGTAGCAGGAATTATTTCCTAATACCCAGCCGGTACCTTTCTGCCCGTAATTTAAACCCATCATTGCGAGTCCTGTCCTCTGCTGCCAACAGGAACAGCTCCCTGCCCTCCTCTAAGTGACAGCCCTTCAAATACTTCAAGAGAGCAATCATGTCCCCCCTCAGCCTCCTCTTCTACAGACTGAACATTCCCAACTCCCTCAGCCTTTCCTCGTAGGGCTTGGTCTCCAGGCCCCTCCTCCTCCTCCTCGTTGGTTTGGTCATTTGTTGATCTGTTTGTTGGTGTCCAGCAGGTTGCTTCCCTGGATTCTTTCTGTGGATTCCTTTCTAACCATGTAATGCAGCGCCATTGCCTTTTTGCGCATGCACGTTCTCAGTCCAGTGGCATCCCTGCTGTTAAACTGCTCTGCACAGCGAGTGGTTCTTTAAATAGACAATTAGATCGCTCACAAATCATATGAATCAGTCATAAATAAATGCTGAGTTTCAGTCAAATCCTATCCTTCAGCACTTCTTAAAATAGTCCTTATTGGTGCTGATGGCCGCTGATTGGCAGCGTCTTTGCGCATGGGTGGTATTGCAAATACCTGATGCAAACCAGTTCGGCAGGTTCATACCTGTTTGACATGAACTGATCAGGTGATCGAATCACATCTGATCAGAGAGCCAGCGTGGTGTAGTGGTTAGGAGCGGCAGGCTCCGATCTGGAGAACCGGGTTTGATTCCCCACTCCTCCATATGAGCGGCGGACGTTAATCTGGTGAACTGGATTTGTTTCCCCTCTCCTACACACAAAGCCAGCTGGAAGACCTTGGGCTCGTCACAGCTCTCTCAGCCCCACCTACCTCACAGGGTGTCTGTTGTGGGGAGGGGAAGGGAAGGTGATTGTAAGGCGGTTTGATTCTTCCTTAAGTGGTAGAGGAAGTTGGCATATAAAAACCAACTCTTCTTCTTCTTCCTTCTTCTTTTTCTTCTTCTTCAACATTTTTGAGAGTGGTAAATTCGACTGTCAAATGCATTTGTGGTGTATTCTGGAGGCGAAGGCTTTCACGGTCAGAGTTCATTGGTTCTTGTAGGTTATCCGGGCTGTGTAACTGTGGTCTTGGTATTTTCTTTCCTGACGTTTCGCCAGCAGCTGTGGCAGGCATCTTCAGAGGAGTAACACTGAAATCAGAGACACTGTCCTTCAGTGTTACTCCTCTGAAGATGCCTGCCACAGCTGCTGGCGAAACGTCAGGAAAGAAAATACCAAGACCACGGTTACACAGCCCGGATAACCTACAAGAACCAATATTCTGGAGGCATTTATTTCTCCCTCTCCCTAATGAAAGGAGCCCCGTGGTGCAAAGCGGTAAGCTGCAGTACTGCAGTCAAAGCTCTGCTCACTATCTGAGTTCGATCCTGACGGAAGTCGGTTTCAGGTAGCCAGCTCAAGGTTGACTCAGCCTTCCATCCTTCCGAGGTCGGTAAAATGAATACCCAATTTGCTGGGAGTAAGTGTAGACAACTGGGGAAGGCAATGGCAAACCACCCCATAAACACAGTCTGCCTAGTAAACATAGGGATGTGATGTCACCCCATGCGTCAGTAATGACCTGGTGCTTGCACAGGGGACTACCTTTACCTTTTTACCTCCCTAATGAAATACCCTTCCTCCCTATGCCAGTATCCTAGCTGGACCGAATCCATCCGTCCATTCATTCATCCATCCATCCATCCATCCATCCATCCATCCATCCATCCATCCATCCCTCTCACGGAGTAATTGAGAAATATTTTCCATCTTATTTTTCCTAGCCATCTTGTTAACATTGCCAGGGAATCAGTGGTCCACCTTTCTCCATAAATAAACAGAACCAGGGTGGTGATGTTACGCATGATCTCTGCATTGTCTACTTAGAGGTGCAATAGAGTGCATGTAAATACATGTGGATCGCAGATCTTCTTCCTGGGGCATTAACCTTTCCTTAACCAACCTTGTGTTTGCTTCTTATAAAACAAAAGAGGTTTCGCCCAGGAGAAAGAGGTGTGGGGATTGTAATTACACCGGCTGGCAGCAAAGCGAGGAACCACTGACCAAATCCCAGAACAATTATTAAATGTAGCTCAGTGCATTACACAAATGAGAACAGCCTGGGACATTTGAGGGAGGGGCGACCAGGGAGGGGGGTGAGGGAAGCTAAGACACATTATTTAAGTGTTCTTGTAAGCCCTCTAAGATATTAATGCTGCAAATCTTCTTATGAATATTTAAGGACATAAATGGGGAGAGCTGCTCCGGTCGGGCATTACCACAGTAGCCTGTGATAGAGCTGAGCCCACTTTAAAAAAGCAATATCCGACATCCGTGACAGATTTAAACATGATAAGGCAAAGGGGGGGGGGAACAGCGGTTACTGTTGAAATTCTCAAGCAGACGTATTGTGTGAGTCCCAGTGGTTGTGGGGGACAATAATTATTTGGCAATGTAACTTTTGCCTAAATCAGGGTGCCTGAACAGTGACTATTGGGAGGGGCTGTGGCTCAGTGGTAGAGCATCTGCTTGTCATGCAGAAGGTCCCAGGTTCACTCCCTGGCATCTCCAGTTAAAGGGACTAGGCAAGTAGAAGAAGAAGATGAAGAGTTGGTTTTGATGTGCCGACTTTCTCTACCACTTAAGGAAGACTCAAACTGGCTTACAATCCCCTTCCCTTCCCCTCCCCACAACAGACACCCTGTGAGGTAGGTGGGGCTGAGAGAGCTCTAAGGTCACCCAGCTGGCTTCATGTGGAAGAGTGGGGAAACCAACCCAGTTCACCAGATTAGCATCCATTGCTCATCTGGAGGAGTGGGGAATCAAACCCGGTTCTCCAGATCAGACTCCACTGCTCCAAACCACCGTTCTTAACCACTACACCATGCTGGCTGTGAAAGACCTTTACCTGAGAACCTAGAGAGCCGCTGCTAGTCTGAGTAGACAATACTGACCTTGAGGGACCAAGGCTTTGATTCATAGGGTTGCCAACCTCTCCTGCTATTACAACTGATCTCCAGCTGATAGAGTTCAGTTCATCTGGAGGAAATGGACACTTTGGCAAATGGACTCTATGGCATTGAAGTCCCTCCCCGCCCCAAACACCGCCCTCCTCAGACTCCACCCCAAAAACCTCCTGCCGGTGGCAAAGAGGGACCTGGCAACCCTACTGATTCAATATGAGGCAGCTTCATGCCTGGAGCTTTGGGGAAGAGCTGTGGCTCAGTGCTAGACCACCTGCTTGGCGTGCAGAAGATCCCAGGTTCAATCCCCGGCATCTCCAGTTAAAGGGACTAGGCAAGTAGGTGATATGAAAGACCTCGGTCTGAGACCCTGCAGAGCCGATGCCAGTCTCAGCAGACAATACTGACCTTGAGGGACCAAGGTTCTGATTCAATATAAGGCAGATCCATGTGTGTTAATGCGCATTTTAAAACATTGTCCAGTCAGTCTTTCTGAAACCAGCTCCATCTTTGAAGAGCGAAGTAAGATGTTCTGTTTCTGAAACAGGTTCATAATGAGATGTCCCCTATCACAATCCCTTTTGCATGTGTGCTGAGGGAGAGAGAGAGAGCTTTGCTTGTTTGCCAGAATGTTTATTTGGAGTTTTAATTTTTCTCCTTCTTAGTCCGCTTTAGTTATTTCACCTCAGAAGAAATGAGACACCAGAGGTAGGGCTGTCGATTCGGTCCGTCCAAACAGAATAAACTGCCGAATTTTCTGCAATTCGGCTGTTTTCAGTTCGGATGGAACCGAACTGAAAAAAGGCGGGAAATCGCCGAATAAATTTGGCAGGTTCGGCGTTCCCACCTTTTTTCAGCCCCCCCCCCTGCGCGCCTTCATGGAAACCCTGTGAAAGTGCGCGGGGGGGGGGGGGGGCTCGGCCAAATTTCCCCCCGAACTCCCGATCTCGTGCCGAATTTTGCGGATCCGAAGCGGGGGGGGGGGGGTTCGGACTTTGGCACATCCCAAATTTAAAAGGGCTGAATTTTGCCGAAGCCGAACTTTAAAGAATTTTTTTTCCAACAGCCCTAACCAGAGGCTTTTTTCAATTTAACAAACAAGTAACATAGAAGTATTAAACACTGTACAAGGGATGGATTTGGAGGGGAAACTGTGGTTAGGAGAAGTATAGAACCAGCACTATTTTATAAGTTTCACTTCTCCCCAAGAGGAAACCTCATATTCCCAAGAGGAAACCTTATAAAACCTATAGTTTTGAACTTCTCCTCAAATAATACGAAAATACTTTACAAACTATTAGCTGATAAGGGTCCTGAGATAACCGAAAACGTGGCAAAATTTCTGACGATAGTAGTCAACCAATGGGAATCTAGTCGAAAGTAGAATCATAACATTAAGGAATGATTTAAATTAATTTTATTTTACTCTAACTTTTATCCTTTTATATACTGCAGATTGTACTATGCCAATAAAGGTATCTGAAATTTGAAATTTGAATTTGGAAGTTTCACTTCAGAGAAGTCATAGATCTTAGATGGCTTAGTTGGTACACAATTACACTTCTTAAATTCAGTTCTCAATTTCAGTTCAGTTCCCAGAACTTCTTGTAGATGTTTCTATAAAGACTCTGCTGCCTAGCTAACAGGGAAGTTGGAGACCATTCCCTAGAGAAACACAGAAGTATGGAGATTTCTCTCAGATCTCTCTTCCAAAAAACAACAACAACCCGGTAAATTTCAGGTTTTGGTTTATTGGGCCCGTTTTGTTTTGTTTTTTGTAAACCCAAAATAAGCCAAATACCCATACTTGTGAAGGATATTTTGGCTTTATTTCTGGGTTTACTGAAAAAATTCAGGTCCATTATAGTCTTTGGGGATTTTTTTCAAAGCTCCTGTGGGGGCATTTTTAGAGGTAGAGTCCCAAAATTCTCAGGGTAGCTTCAAGAGACTCTCCTTGCATGAACCCCAAAGTTCGGTGAAGATTGGGTCAGAGGGTTCAATTTTATGGTGTTCGGAATGGATTGCCCCACTCCTCCATAGAGAAGTATTGTAAACTTTACCATACTTTACAATGCTTCTCTATGGAGGAGGGGGTGACCCCTTCCCGACCCCATAAAATCAGACCCCCTTATCCAATCTTCACCAAACTTTGGGGTTCATGCAAGGAGAGTCCCTTGAAAGTACATTGTGAATTTGGTGACTATACCTCAAAATATGCCCCCACAGGAGAATTCTAAATCTACTTACTTTTCACAGTCTGTAATGGCTGCACCGCACCCAAGAATCGTGGGAAAACTCAGTTTCCCATGAATGCTTGTAATGGCCCTGCACAATTGCCATTTTCCCTGCTCATAATAGCCCTGTCTGCTTTTTTTTCCCCATGAAGAAAAAATGAGGGATCCCTGTGGGAAGCATAGTACCTTCAGTGAGGGCAATTTGGAGCAATTCATGAGGAGAAGGTGGAAGGAATAAGGCAACCTCACCCTACCACTTCTGCATTCAAAGTGGCTGTCTTAATGGCTTTTTTAATTAATGGGAAAGCACACATTGATTGCTGTCTCCCTCCTATCCTCTAGTTGGACCACCCCTTTGCCTGACCAGGGTGGGGACTTACCAGCTCCCAAGGAGTTGAGGAGAGGGCAAAGATTGGCCTCCACAATGTGATGCTCTATAAATTTCCCTTGGTCTCTATGGTGAGGATAGGAAAGGCAGCCTAGAGCCTTACCCAGAAGTGACATGACATCCTCCCCAAACTCTGCCCTCCCTAGGCATCCCCCCCAAACTTCAGGCATTTACCAAGCAGTCTTGATAGCCCTACCTCTAGTGTGGCTCCAGTGGATGTGGAGTAGGGTTGCCAACCTCCAGGTAATGGCTGGAGATCTCCCACAATTACAACTGAAATCCAGGCTATTACAACTGATCTCCAGAGATCAATTCACCTAGAAAAAAATGGCCACTTGGGAAGGTGCACTCTATGGCATTATTCCCCACTGAAGTCCCTCCCCTCCCTAAACCCTGCCCCCCTCAGGCACCACCCCCAAAATCACAAGGTATTTCCCAACCAGAGCTGGAAACCCTAATGTGGGGATAGGGTTACCATCCACCAGGTGGTGGCTGGAGATCTCTCACTATTACAACTGCTCCCCAGGCAACAAAGATCAGTTCACCTGGAGGAAAATGGCTGCTTTGAAGGTGGACTCTATGGCATTATGCTCTGCCCTGAAAATCTCCAGGTATTTCCTAACCTGGAGCTGGTGAAACGGGTCAGTGCTTTTCAGTTGACTATGCTCTTAGAATTGACCCCTTCCTGAGAAGTGGTATGTTATCTTATTTAGTTAGTCACCTACTAAGCAGGACTCAACTTATTTACTCACAAAAAGTAAGTCTTTTTATTGAATAGCTTCAATGTAATATATGTGAATGTATGTGTATATGCAAGTATTACAAAGTCTTAAAAGCAGTAACAATGTATACCATAAAGCAAGCAAGGTCTACATACTATTCAGTTTTAAAATCCAATACTTATAATATAACAGTTAAAGAAGTCTGATTTAGTTAAAAGAATATCTGATTCACACTATCTAGAACAGGGGTGGGGAACCTTTTTCCTGCCAAGGGCCATTTGCACATTTATAACATCATTCGGGGGCCACACCAGGTGTAGATCTCCTGGTGGGGGGGAGAGGCTAGGGTTGCCAGGTCTCCGGCCACCACCTGGAGGTTGGCAACCCCAGGGGAGGCCATGCAGAGAAGTCCTGGAGGGCTCCCCCGGTCCTCCCCCCCTGGCAGGAGGGCAGCCAGCAGTGGGCCCGAGCAAACGAGGCACCAGGGAGGCACAGTCCACGGTCAATCGGCAAGGGAGGAAGGAAGGAAGACAGGGAAAGAGGAAAAGGGAGAGAGGGAGAAAGAAACAGAAAGAGGGGGAGAAGACAAAGAAAGAGACAAAGAGAGGGAGAGAGAAAAGCCTTCCCCCCACACACACACACCCGCTGGCCCCACGTGACCTGGCCCCAGGCTCCATGCCCTCCCCGCCCCAGAGTCCACAAAAGGCCCCCTGAAGCCCAATCGGCTCCTACGTGCATGCTCTGCCGCTGGCCTCTTCCCCCACCCCTCGCTGCTCAACAGCCGACAGGCAGCAAGAGGGGCTTACAGTGTGCCCCAGCGTTCCTGTACGCTGCGGCTATAGGGGGCAACCTTGGGGGAAGCGTCCCTCCCCCTCCTCTCGCCGACCAACAGCCATCAGTCAGAGAGAGGACGTCCAAAGGGCACCGCAGCACCCCTGCTAGCCGTGGCCCCAGGAACACCCTCAGGGAGGGCTGCCCTATGCCGCTCCTCTGCGGCGGGGCCCCGGAGCTCCCGAGGGCCACAAAAAATGTCCTCGGGGGCCGCATACAGCCCCCGGGCCTGAGGTTCCCTATCCCTGATCTAGAATAATAGAAAGCCGTACATACCCAAAGACAATCTTCTGAGACTCTCAGTCCAAAGAGGTCTAAAGTTCTAGCCTTTTCCTGTCCATATTTATACTATCGAAATCACCTTCAATGGGCTTGGGATTATTTTCCCTGATGAACTCACCTTGCGCTGGTTCAGAACTGCACATGCTCTGTAGCTTCCCTACAGACTCTCATATAAGGACTTCCTCCTTTTAGCAGACTATTTTGCTGAACATGCTATTTCTTAAACAGTCAGTTTCGGGTCTTGTTAGGTCTCTATTATAACTAATTTTACCAGCATTCTCATCTCCTGAAGAACATGGTAAAAATGAACCTATTCATATCTTCCTACAATCATTTTTTTTTCATATTTAAACCTTAAAACCCAATATAATATCTTAGTCAGCAGTTAGCAAAATTACTGCCACAGTACAAGGAGAGGTCAGAGAAAATCCCCAGAGTACAGGTCAAGGGAAAAAGTACTTCTGACAGTTGAATCAGTCAGGGACAGAGAGTGCAACAAGTATTCGGTCATGAGAGTGCAACAGTAACTCTGACACATAAGTCCTTGGCAAAGAATATCCAGGCTTGTTCACTTTTAAAATGAAAGTCAAGCCTCTGCTGGGTTTTTATGAGAAGTTGGGTTTTTCACTGAATAATTCTGCACATGTACAACACTAATACAGCAGTTCATACACCTAATATGTCAAAATCTGTAACACTGGCAACCCTATCTATGAGTGGTTGTATATTAGGTTTGCCAGGTCCCCCCTCTCCTCTGGCGGGAGATTTTTGGGGCGGGGATCACACGTAAGGTTGCCAACTTCCAGGTAGTAGCTGGAGATCCCCTCCTATTACAACTAATCTCCAGCTGATAGAGATCAGTTCACCTGGAGAAAATGGCCGCTTTGGCAATTGGACTCTATGGCCTTGAAGTCCCTCCCCTCCCCAAACCCTGCACTCCTCAGGTTCCTCAGGACCTGGCACCCCTAATCACATTTGAGCAGCCGTGAGTGACATGATCCTGTCACTTCCGGTTTACTCCCGGTAGCACCGCAGTGCAATGTGACGATTTACCACTCACCCCCCATTTGAGTGGTAAATTGTCCCTTTGCACCGTGGCCCTTCCAGAAGTAAACCGGAAGTGATGGGATTGCATTGCTCACAGCCGCTCGCGTGCGCAATCCTAATGGATTGGCGGGCAATTGCCCGCCATTCCAGGCCACCTGGCAACCATACCCATTTGCCCACATTTCAGCTATGAAGCCCCTCCCCTAACCCCGCGTTCCTCAGGTTCTTCCCCAAAAACCTCCCGCCGGTGGCAAAGAGAGACCTGACAACCCTGGCTCTCACAGATCCTAGTTTGACACTGTAACCACTACACAACAAGGAAGTAATATGGGGGGAGGCTGAAAGAAAGGATTGCTGACAGAAAACATTCACTTTTTGCTCAACTCATGGGGTTGGGGTCCACTGCAGCCCCTCTGAGTGACATCCCTTATTGTTCCTAAGGAGGGGCTGCGGCTCAGTGGTAGAGCATCTGCTTGGCATGCAGAAGGTCCCAGGTTCAATCCCCAGCATCTCCAGTTATAGGGACTACTCCCCGCTATCCTGCTAGAGCTCCCAGCTCTTCACCCTTCCTTATGCAGTCCCGTCATATTTATTACAATGTCAGTAAAGCCATTAGATGGCAGAGTTCAGATTACCCGGAGCACAGGTCTGCTATAGACAAGGCAAAGTGTTGTTCCCCCCCACCCCCATGTGTCGGAACGATGGTGTTTTTTTCTTAATTTAACTTCTTGATTGACTTATTATGCACACTGGCACTTTTAAGAGCATCAAATAAAACGCACAGAGTTCAGAAGAAATGTAAATGGCCTGAAAGAGAAGGAGCCGGGAACAGAAAAAAAAAATCCTATAATCTTCTTTTTTAATGGCTATAAAATGTGGGAAGGATATATCATAAGTTCCCCGCATGAGGTCCTTGTCTGCATTCAATCCAGTATTGTAAATTAGACATGACTTTTTATTTAATTTCTTACTGAGAGAGGGAAATTAGAAACATCATTATCTCTGCTGCTCTGTTATAACAAACAATATTTCACAGTGCCACCACAAGTTTACCTTAAGAAGTTGGGGAGTTTTTTATTAGATAAACACTGGCTACGTTCCATCAATGACTGGAGTTACTGAATTCTTCTGTTGGCTGTCTACGTCCAGTATAATTAAGGGAAAGAACTGGAACTACATTAAGAAGAAGAAGAGTTGGTTTTTATATGCCGACGTTCTCTACCACTTAAGGAAGAATCAAACCGGCTTGCAACCACCTCCCCTTCCCCTCCCTACAACAGACGCTCTGTGAGGTAGGTGGGGCTGAGAGAGCTCAAAGAGAGCTGTGACTTGCCCGAGGTCATCCAGCTGGCTTCGTGTGTAAGAGTGGGGAAACCAACCCAGTTCACCAGGTTAGAGTCTGCCGCTCATGTGGAGGAGTGGGAAATCAAACCCGGTTCTCCAGATCAGAGTCTACCGCTCCAAACCACCACTCTTAACCACTGCACCGGCTCTCAATTATATTAACAATATAAGAAAGTACAAAGGCGGAGGTAAGGCCTAGATCCTTGGAATCTAGGGTTGCCAGGTCCCCCTTCTCCTCCGGCGAGAGGTTCTTGGGGTGGAGCTGGGGCGGGGATCGTGCACATGCAGCCGCGCATGACACAAATACTTCACCCAGAAGTATAACATAACGGCAGATACTGGGGATTGATTGAACCTGGGATCTTCTGCATGCCAAGCAGTTGCTCTACCATTGAGCCACAGCCCCTCCTTAGGAACAGTATGGGCTGCACTGGACCCCAAGCCCGTGAGCTGAGAGGTTTTTGGGGTAGAGACTGAGGAGGGCGGGGTTTGGGGAGGGGCTTCAATGCCATAGAGTCCAATTTCCAAAGCGGCAGTTTTCTCCAGGGGAACCAATCTCTATCGGCTGGAGGTCAGTTGTAATAGCAGGTGTTCATGCCGAATAGCTGCGAATGACTGCTGAGCAGCTTTGCATAGTATTTGGATGGCAGACCACCAAGGAATTCCAGGGTCTCTATGCAGACCAGGCAATGGCAAACCACCTGTGATTGTCTCTTGCCTTGAAAACCTACGGGGTCACCATGAGTCGGCTGCAACTTAACAGAACTTTTCACCACTCTGGACAAGAAGTAACAGGTGGGACTTCAAGGCTGACAGGTTTGGAAATTCAAAGACAGGGGCCTACTTTACATACTGTGTCAGAGTCAATGTGTGTACATCCTACAGGACTTCTTCATTCAAGGAGTAAATTGTGGCATTCACTGCAAGTGGACATAGAAGAAGAAGAAGAAGAAGAAGAAGAAGAAAAGTTGGTTTTTATATGCTGACTTTTTCTGCCACTTAAGGAAGAATCAAACCAGTTTACAATCACCTTCCCTCCCCCTCCCCACAACAGACACCCTGTGAGGTAGGTGGGGCTGAGAGAGCTCAGAGAGAACTGTGACTGGCCCAAGGTCACCAGCCTTCATGTGAAGGAGTGGGGAAACCAGCCCGGTTCACCAGATTAGTGTCTGCCGCTCATGTGAGGAGTGAGGAAACCCAGTTCGCCACCGGTGGGAAGTTTTTGGGGTGGAGCCTGAGGAGCGCAGGGTTTGGGGAAGGAGAGACTTCAATGTCATAGAGTCCAATTGCCAAAGCGGCCATTTTCTCCAGTTGAACTGATCTCTATCGACTGGAGATCAGTTGCAATAACAGGAGATCTCCTGCCACCACCTGGAGGTTGGCAACTCTATCCGCCGCTCATGTGGAGGAGTGGGGAATCAAACCCGGTTCTCCAGATTAGAGTCCGCCATTCCAAACCACCGCTCTTAACCACCACACTACACTATGACCACCACATGAATCCCCAAAGCATTGAATCTGATTTGTTTTCCCCTCCTGATGGAGAACTCTCACGTTAAGCACAGATTGGGATTATGGTGCTTTGCATTTATTTATCTGTAAATAACGCATTCCCCTTTTAATCTCCACTTCTGGGCTTTTTCCATTTTCCGGCGTTGACGCCATGGAGATTAAGGCTGCTGGTAATTAACCCGTCTGCTGTGCCAAATGGGAACCCCCCTCCCCTCCCCGCCCCATCTCCTCGCTTGACCTTAACCTTCCCCTGCCACTAAATACATAATGGCCTGATAAATTTTTAAGCAGTAATGAAGGACATAATGCACAATAAGCCATTAAGGTTGTATTCATCAGTGCCTGGTGTTGGGGGGAATGGAACGGTGCTAAAATGGATGCTTTAAGTGCTAAAATCCCAGGTTGGAAAAAGCATGCTTACTGATAGCTGTGGGGTTTAGCAATCTATCCTTACGGTAGGCAGGCAAATCTGAGGCCATGTAGGGAAGGAGCCGTGGCTCAGTGGCAGAGCATCTGCTTGGCATGCAGAAGGTCCCAGGATCACTCCCCGGCATCTCCAGTTAAAGGGACTAGGCAAGTAGGTGATGTGAAAGACCTCTACCTGAGACCCTGGAGAGCCACTGCTGGTCTGAGTAAGCAATACTGACTTTGATGGACCAAGGGTCTGATTCAGTATAAGTAGGCTTGCCAACCTCCAGGTGGTGGCTGGAGATCTGCTGTTACAACTGATTGCCAGCCGATAGAGATCAGTTTGCCTGGAGAAAATGGCTGCTTTGGCGATTGGACTCTAGCATTGACGTCTTTCCCCTCCCTAAACCGCTTCCTCCTCAGGCTACGCCCCAAAAATCTCCAGGTATTTCCCAACCCGGAGCTGGCAACCCTAACCAAGGGTCTGATTCACTATAAGGCAGCTTCATATGTTCATGTGTAGGAAGATAACTCTTGGGTTTTCTGTCTCAAAGGGGCATGTCTGCACACCATTTATTAGAGCTGAAACACATGTGCTTGAAAAAGTTTTTTCTCTCCCTTCAAAATCCCTGTCTGCAGATTTTGACTGAGCCTAATTTCCAACTGTGCAAATAATGTGCAAACGTTACGGGTTTGATTCAGCCCACGGAAGGCACAGCGTCTACACACAGAATGATCACCAGAGGGCATAACGGAGCCCTGTTTTATCCCTTCGCTCTCAACACGAATGTAGGGGCATGTGCACAGGCAACACACCAGGCCTAACTAGAAAGGGAGGCCTTTCGTACCTTCCATATGCCCATGCGTCAGCCTGGACTCTTCAATAAGGCGATGAATACTTATGTAACAGGCTGGTGCAGTGCTTGAGAAGAAACAAACTCCATCTTCCCAGAGATTTTGTTAGTCTTCAAGGTGCTACTGGTAGGGTTGCCAGGTCCCTCTTCATCACCAGCGGGAGGTTTTTGGGGCGGAGCTTGAGGAGGGCGGGGTTTCGGGGGAGGGACTTCAATGCCATAGAGACCAATTGCCAAAGCGGCAAACTGATCTCTATTTGGGTGAAAATGCACAATCGCTTTAGCCTCCTCTATTCCCTGTTTCAGCCAGGATTCAGCCAGGATCGAATGCATGCGTTTTGCCGAACATGCGTTCGATCCTGGCTGAATCCTGGCTGAAACAGGGAATAAAGGAGGCTAAAGCGACCATGCGTTTTCGCCCAACGTTTCTTTCCTTGAAAGCCCCTTAAGCAGTGTCCATAAGTGGACTGCAACTTGACAGCACTTCCCAGCACCATTTTTTGATGCACAACAACTTGCCTAACCTATTTGAAGTTCAACTATTGCAGCAAACTAATGGGACTCCAACCTAGCACCTAGAGCAAATTTTCAGATGCATCCGCGGGTTGCACCTGGCTCAATAAACAGGTTTTTTTTAATTGTTCATTTTACACCACAAAAAAAAGCTTAATTATAAGTAAGCAGTAAGAAAATCAAGATACGTCCTCTGATATCATCTCACACTCCTCCGAATCATTCCTGTGGGGGCCCCTGGCTGTCTGGGGGGGCTCCAAAGCAAAATAAAACAGATTAAGAAAACTATTCAAAATTCATTTGAAAACATCATAATAAAAGCACAATGAAACAGACAAGCCGAACTTGGTTAATTTGCTTCATGCGCTGCGCAGGTTTATAGTACATCTCTTAGTATGTTTTAATTAGCTTCATAATCATCATCTGGTAACTAACAACACATACAGCTTAGCTGGTATGAGACATGACTAGGATTTTTATGGTGAGCCTCAACCGTCTGGTGGACAGCAAGCTGAATGCGTCACTTTCAGTTTTCCGCTAGACTGTGTTTGGTTGGGGCGTGGCTCAGTTCTCCCCAGTCTCGAATCCCGGTCAGAATTTGGGAACTGGGTGGGAAGGGTTGTTTCTGGGTTCTGCTCTTACTTAATTTCTTGATAACACTTGTAAGCCTACCTTAGGAAGAACTTCCGGACAGTTAGAGCGGTTCCTCAGTGGAACAGGATTCCTCGGGAGGTGGTGGGCTCTCCTTATTTGGAGGTTTTTAAGCAGAGGCTAGATGGCCGTCTGTCAGCAATGCTGATTCTATGACCTTAGGCAGATCATGAGAGGGGGGGCACCTTGACCATCTTCTGGGCATGGAGTGGGGGTCACTGGGGTTGTGGGGGGTGGAGGTAGTTGTGAATTTCTTGCATTGTACAGGGGGTTGGACTAGATGACCCTAGTGGTACCTTCCAACTTTATGATTCTATGATTCTAAGAGCCTATCAGGGCAAGTGAGAAGCAGAGGTGGTTTGCCAGTGCCTTTTTATGCAGAGCCTTCCTTGGTGGGGTCCCATCCAAGTATTGACTCTACTTAGCTTCTGAGAGCTGTCAAGGCTATACCCTGCTGCCTTCCCTCCCTTCTTATTTATAGGCAAGTATTTATGCTGGACTGAGACAGCAGGGCTCTTTTTCTGTTCCTTATGGAGAAAGAGGTATCTGAGGAGAAGCTCAAAGAAATAAAAAGAAGCAATGTCGCATCAAGATATTTATCAAAATGGTTCCATTAGGAATGCCAGGCCTCCCCACTATGCCAACATCAGCTGCGTTAATACATCACTTCCAGAGAAAAGCCATAAGTGACATAGGGTAGCTCTACGAATCACCAGGAACTCTGTGGTTTTACCATTGAGTTTCCAGCAATTCCTAGAGCTATCCTATAGGGCTTCCATACATCCCTTAGAAGTGACATAAACCGTTAACGCATGGCTCGTATCTCGTTTGTTTGTCCCCATTTAGTTGCATGTCTGTTGATCTTGAATCCCAAAAATGAAATGGTTACAAAGGTGGGGCCAAGCAGGAGCCCCTCCACCCTGCTGTCCCTTGGGTGGAGGCGAGGGGAAGCCAGTGGTGAGTGGAGGCAGTGGGGACAGGCTGAAGCTGCCACTCTACCATCCCCTGGGTGTAGGCGAGGGGAAGACGGCGGTGGGTGGAGGCGGCGGGGACTAGTTGATGCCACCGCTCCGCCTTCCCCCAGTTGGAGACAAGAGAACGCCGGTGGTGGGTGGAGGCGTGGGAGCAGGAGAGAGGGGGAGAGTGAGGGCGCAGGGTCTGGGGGTGGAAAGGTGCTGGCCAGTGGCTTCTTCCGGTGGGGAGTGGACCCGGATGCTTATGTGCTCCAGCAAGCTCTCGCGTTTGCTGCGAGGCTTACATTAAAGTCGTGAGAATCCAAGAACTGAAAAGCACAGGGAAGTTCCGGAAGTGGGTGGGTTGATCACACACACTGGAGACGGCCGTGTGTGTTGACTGGGGAGATTTGCGACATGCCCAGGAGATTCACCAGACAAAACGACCATGCGTTTTCAGCCATAGTGACAGAGGCAACGTTGTACCCCCCCTGTCCCGGCCCCCAAGCCTCCCGGCAGTAGGTGTGAGTCATAAAGGGCAGCGAGAGAGAAGGGCCAGAAGGGCCAAGTTGTTTAAAAGGAGAAGGAAACCTTCAGACTAGTTTGAGGTGGGGAAGCACACAAATAAATAGAAATATGTTACCGTTTAATTCTGTTTTTCAGAGGGTTTTTTTTTGGTGAGCTTCTGTTTTTTGGTAATTTCATAATGTGGAGGAAGAGGATGAGGGATGATCAAACCACATTACTAATGTATAATCTGCAGCCTGCCTTAATTTGTTTTGATATTAACATTTTAATAGAAAAAGTCGTTTGATAGTATTTGCAAAAATAAAAATTTGATTTTGGGTACGATATGGAAATGTTATGAATCATAAGCAAAGGTGTCTAATATAGAAGCCGGCTTTTTAATGGGCGCTTCTATTAGCAAAATGAATACTTTTAATACATTTCCATGCACTAATTCAAATCACCTGATGCCTCTGCAAACTGATTAAACAAGCTCATACCCCACTCCTGAGCTCAGTGTGTTTTTTCTCCCAGTATTGCCAAGCAGTTGTGCATAAATTCGGCATTAATAAGAGAAGGAAATGGGACATTTGTGGCATCAGCTTCTCTCAGTGCATCCATAAATCAAATAATCATTACCAATCCAAACACCTTGTGCTACCTTCTTCACACAATGCATAGGTAAATTGTGGAACTCCCTGCCCCAGGATGTGGTGATGACTGCCAACTTGGAAGGATTTAAGAAGGGAGTGGACATGTTCATGGAGGAGAGGGCTATCCATGGCTACTAGTCAAAATGAATACTGCTAGTACCTGGAGGTCGGCAATCCTACTCACTACCACTGTGAGGGTGTTGGGTGCCCAACAAATTCATACTTCCTGCATTGTCTTGCTTGGATCCAGTGGTGATTGCCACTGAAGAACAATGTCCCCATGGCAGACCTTGGCTAAAGAGAGGAGAAGCCCAGACAGCGTGGTCTGCCAACTCAAACAGAATAATCTGCTTGGAAACAGGATTTGAGTCAGAGAAACTCAATGGGGCCATCAAGATGTAATGGCAAGATATAGAGCAACAGACTTCTAATGAAGCTGATATGCAAAACAAGGATAAATCGTGAAACCTTATATAGTTTGCTTTGTGCTGACAGAAGTGTTTTGGAAATTATAAATCACCTTTCTGGAAAATTATATAATTCATTACATTCAGGTGTACAATGGTATTTTTTTCTCTTTATATATATATGTACTACCTGGAGGTTGGCAACCCTATTGACAAGAAGCCAACTTCACATGTGTAAAGCCACTGAAATAATACCCACACATGCTGAGGTTAACCCATGTTTCTATGTTTGGGGAAAAACCAGAAGCAGTGACTGTAGCTCTAGGAATCACCATAAACTCTATGGTAACCATAGAGTTTCTGCCGACACTTGGAGCTACCATTGGCATTTCCAGGTTTTTTCCCGAGAAGCAAGGTCATCACACTTGTGAAAACAGTGCGTTTGGTGGTGGTGGGAAATGTAGGGTTGCCAGGTCCCTCTTTGCCCCCGGTGGGAGGTTTTTGGGGCGGAGCCTGAGGAAGGCAGGGTTTAGGGAGGGGAGGGACATCAATGCCATAGAGTCCAATTGCCAAAGCAGCCATTTTCTCCAGGGGAACTGATCTCTATCGGCTCGAGATCAGTTGTAATAGCAGGAGCTCTCCAGCTAGTACCTGAAGGTTAAGCAAAAATCAAGCACAGATACCTTTAGACAAGCTGGATAAAAATAATGGTATCAAGCTCAAAATGGTATGCAAAAGTGATATATTATTTACAAGTGCAGATGTTATACAGAAATACAAAGAATATGTAGCATAAAGCTACTCAAAGAAGGCAAATAATTTTCAAAGGTAAGTACAATGACTTGTAAAATACTTTCAAAGGTAAGTACAATGACTTAATTTTTTCTCTTTACAGAATGAAATAATGGAGCTTGAGAACGACGTAGGCACGCCTCTGCTGGAGCTTTATTCTGGCAGCCATCCTGGTGCATGGAAGAATAAGACTTTTAATATACGAATATTGTTAATTATAAGACTTCTGTGAAGGAGCAACATTTTAAGGCCACCGGCTGATGAAGCTGTCTTTGGATGGCGAAAGCGTTTAAAGCATCCGGAAAATGCTCCAGCAGAGGTGTGCCTACGTCGTTCTCAAGCTCCATTATTTCGTTCTGTAAAGAGAAAAAATTAAGTCATTGTACTTACCTTTGAAAGTATTTTACAAGTCATTGTACTTACCTTTGAAAATTATTTGCCTTCTTTGAGTAGCTTTATGCTACATATTCTTTGTATTTCTGTATAACATCTGCACTTGTAAATAATATATCACTTTTGCATACCATTTTGAGCTTGATACCATTATTTTTATCCAGTACCTGGAGGTTGGCAACCCTAATGTTTGGGCAGGCTTTTAACAGCCAGGGCTTCTGCACTTTGAACTGGGGAGTGAGCAGAGAGAGAGAAGGGTGGGGGGGATAGGTCTGCACATTGTTGAATACTGTGCAATTGTAATTATTTCTCTCCTGGATTTTCCTGCCCAGACAATATCCAGCAACATGTGATCTAATGGCAAGCAGAAATGTAGTAGATCAGCATTCTGAATTTATTGTTTTATTCCCCTGCCCGGGCATTAAGATCACCGTGAGAGGCCCTCCTGACTGTGCCACCAATCAAAGAAGCTTGTTTGGCAGACATATGAGAGGGGGCTTTTTGGTGGCAGCCCCACAATTATGGAACAACCTCCACAGGGAGGTACTCCTGATTCCTCACTTTCAGTTTGCAGGAGGCAGTTGAAGATAGTTTTATTTACGACTGTGTTTGACTAATTTAGTTTTTATTTATTGACAATCCAGATTGGAGTTTTTAAAATTGTGGTCTTTTACGTGTTTTTATCATTGCTGTTTTATTCACCTGGAGTTCCACAGGGTAGAAAGGCAGTGAACAAATGTTTTAAACAAACGAACGAATAAATAAAGCAAAATCTGTTGATGTTCCTGAGTATTTTGGAAGGAAAAGAGTGGAAGTCTCCGTGAGATGATATATGACTGCAACTAATGAATCAGCACCAAATCTCACCAATGGCTAAATAAAACCAAAAATATTTTGTGTTCATTAGATGCCTATAGATCTCTCCCATTTGGGGTGGGGAGTGGTTACTTGAAGCTTTGACCAGAGATCGCCATGTACAGTAGGGTTGTCAAGTACCTCTTTGCTACTGGTGGGAGGTTTTTGGGGCAGAGCCTGAGGTGGGCAGGGTTTGGGGAGGGGAGGGACTTCAATCCCATAGAGTCCAATTGCCAAAGTGGCCATTTTATCCAGGGGAACTGATCTCTATCGGCTGGAGATCAGTTGTAATAGCGGGAGATCTCCAGCGAATACCTCCAGCTAGCACCAAATCTCACCAATGGCTAAATAAAACCAAGAATATTTTGCGTGCATTAGATTCCTATAGATTCCTCCATTTGGGTTGGCGGGGGGAAGTGGCTACTTGAAGCTTTGACCAGAGATCACCATGTACAGTTCCATGATAATGAAGCCAAAAAGACCCCTTTCTTCTGGCAATTCAAGCTCTCAGTTAAAAAAAAGGGGGGATATCATTCAATGAAATACAACCGCGTGACTGCAAAAGATAACACCCGTCGAACCCCGACTGAGTTCGCTCAAACCAAATATACGATCAACAAGAAGACATGCACTTTTCTTTCTATCTCCTTCAATTCCCATCTGTCTGTCTATTTATTTATCGGTCTTCGAGAGACGTATTCTAATCTACGTCGAGGAGCCACAGTAGTAAAGAGCTGGCAGAAGGGCCGTCTCCTAGAGTTTGGTTCTTGCTCACTGATTTAGTATTCGGGATTTAGGATTTATGGAGGAACACTCCTTTGTCACATCATCGATCAGAAACAGACACCAGTGAGATGGAAGTGGGGAAAAAAATTAAAAACCTGTTTATAGCTTAACTTGCTCTAGGCGTCTTTGAGTTTATTGTGCAGCTCGGTTCATTCCGGCGTTTCAATTTGAATGGTTCACTTATTTGCTGTGGCTAAAAAAAAAAAAAAAATCTAAATTAAAAACCATAAGGAAAACCTATTTAAGAAAAGTGGGGGGAAGGGAAGAGTTGTGGGGAGCCAACAACACCTCGGAACATTACAAGGGTGTCAATGGATAATTTAGGGGCCTGGCGGATCTTGTTGCCAAAGGAGGTGCTCAATTGCTCATTCCTCTGGCATTTTGCGCGCTGAGTACATCGGAATCGGGAGGAGGAGCTTCCTGCCGATGAGACCTGCAATGCAGATGAAAAGATCCAACTTGGCGCCTTTATTCATTTGGCAAGCACAAATGAATGGGAAAAACCACTTTCCTGCAGGGTTACAGTACCACTCTAGAGAACAACAAGATTTTGGGAGTTATAAGCTTTCGAGTAGGGTTGCTGGCCTCCAGGTACTAGCTGGAGATCTCCTGCTATTACAACTGATCTCCAGGCAATAGAGATGAGTTCACCTGGAGAAAATGGCCGCTTTGGCCATTGGACTCTATGTCATTGAAGTCCCTCTCTTCCCCAAACCCTGCCCTCCTCAGGCTTCGCCCCCAAAACCTCCCACCAGTGGCAAAGGGGACCTGGCAACCCTTAACATACAGCACCCCAAAAACTTCTACAAATTACTAATCTAAATTGTGGAAGATCTCAAATTAGGGTATAGGCCTAGGGCTGTAATGTAACTGGTTGTCTGAATGTGTCATTTGTTATAGGTGCTTCTTCTTGACTCAACAGTAGCAACCCAAATATTCAGTAGCGGTCATTTTCTCCAGGGGAACTGATCTCTATCGGCTGGAGATCAACTGCAATAGCTGATTGAACAAAATATTTTCTAAAATACTGATCATTGCAAATTAGGATACAAGAATATGAGGATCAATTAATCCTTTCATCCCACTGTCAGGAGGTAATCCTGACTTTTAAATTTGGAGAAGGAATCAGTATTTGTTTTCTCTCTAATTTGCTTTACTTAACTGTTATAAATGTATCATGTTCTTTCTATGAGTCTTCCTTTTTGGAAATTAAAATTTTTTAGGAGGGAGAGGGAATCTTGGAATGATGAACTTGCATTTTGATTGTGGCAACAGCGACTTTCTACTTTGCAAAACATTTCCGGGATGAGCATGAGACATCTCGAGACACGATAGAGATTAAGCAAAAAAGATTTACTGTGATTTCTTTTTTTAAAATGCTATTTATAATAATTTCACCATTAAAAAAATCATGCGTTAGTGATTTACCTGGTTGGTAAAATTTTGGGAACCACTGAGATGGACCCTGTCACCCGTGTCTGCAGGTTCCTTACAACTGCAGAATCTGGATTCTTCATGCTTCCAACATCTATTGAAGTTGCTAAATGCATCGTAATCTCTATGGGAGATCAGTCAATTACAGCAAATTGAGCTATTTCATTTCTGCCTGCAAATGGCTTCCCGTTACACAAGTAGACACATTAATCTAATAACTAATGATCATATATTTTACTAATCATACAGCGCCACATGTGGTATTATATCTAATTATATTTAAGATTAAGACATCTTTACATGTGTGATCCTCGCCAGTTGTTGGTTTGGTTGACTGGATAAATCTCTGTGTAAAAACACGGAAGACAAAAAGGCTGAAGGAGGGAAGGAGGACTTCTCTTTCACTCCCTGTTTGTGCTTCAGTCAATTCTAATTCTAATCCATCTTTTATCTGTAACCTAGGAAATACTTTCTGCAATATTAAGGTGGAATATTTTACGAAGCACTACCTGTCTATTTTAAGCAGTGCTTCCTGAATACTTTTACAAGATGACACTATCCAGTCTATCTTACATCCCCCTAAATCTGGAGCTCCATTCCAAGATAACCATGTGGTACCACCTCCCTCATCTTCCGTTAACAAGTTTATACTTTGTTTTTCATTTTTTGTATTTAAACATATTTAGGAGTATTTATTTTTTTACATTATTTATAGTCTCCCATTTTCACTGGGACTCAAGGCGGATTACACAGAGCTTACATTATTGAGCAGCTGGTTGTATTTCATGAATATTTTGCTCATCATGGACAGCCTCCCTGATCTTCATCTACCAGCTCACCCTGTTTCTTCACTCCTGGCCTCATGACCCACCTGTGAGACAGTTGCAACCAACTTTTGGGACATGGCCATGGTTTGAGAATGACTGCCCTACTACATAAGACCAGCCACTGAATCTCTGATGGTGGGAGGAGGTGAGGTGGGGAACTTATGGGCAGTAAACATAGTCCGAGGCATCTGGCAGCTGCCACATGGTGACATCATTTCTGGCGTTAGGGTTGAAAACCTCCAGGTACTAGCTGGAGATCTCCCGCTATTACAACTGACCTCCAGCCGATAGAGATCAGTTCACCTGGAGAAAAGGGCAGGTTTGGCAATTGGACTCTATAGCATTGAAGTCCCTCCCCTCCCAAACCCCGCCCTCCTCAGGCTCCACCCCAAAAACCTCCCACCGGTGGCAAAGAGGGACCTGGCAACCCTATCTGACGTACACCGAAGTAACATTCTCATGGCGCCTTCGACTGGAGGGTAAAAACGGCTTCTACCCTAACTGGTGGAAAGTCAAAAAACCTACTCTTTCCAAGTGTTGACATGGGGCACAGAGTTACTGTATGGTTTTACCATAGAGTTTCAAGCAATTCCTAGAGCTTCCCTTTGTCAATGTCAGTGATGTCATTGTTTTTTAAAACATTTCTCACGCCATCGCTCGAAGCAGGAGCAGGCAACACAACTCGCCAGCAGGAGGCCTCCCGCTATAGCAGGAGTCCTGAAAAGCATAGTGGACCGGTAGCTTGAAAAGAAGAATTGCTGTTTGAATCTTACCAGATTTCTGCTGCTGTGAAAGGGAAGAGATGCCGCCTTCTCTGATCTGACACCTCGCTGCAGGCCTGTCCTGCATAGCTTGTTGTCTCCTTAGGCCTGTGATCCCTGGCATAGCCTTTGGGGGTATAATGGGAACCTTCCTCCCTCTTGCCTAGGGTTGCCAGGTCCCTCTTTGCTACCGGCGGGAGGTTTTGGGGGCGGAGCCTGAGGAGGGCAGGGTTTGGGAAGGGGTGGGACTTCAATGCCATACAGTCCAATTGCCAAAGCGGCCCTTTTCTCCAGGTGAACTGATCTCTTTTGGCTGGAGATCAGTTGTAATAGCAGGAGATCTCCAGCTAGTACCCAGAGGTTGGCAAGCCTATACACAGGGCCCCCATATTTCTATTTGTCCATAATCGTTTCCCCTTTCTGGATGGTGGTGAAAAGTGCCATCAAATGGCAGTTGACTTATAGCAACCCCATAGGGTCAGAGGTGGTTTGCCTTTGCCTGCCTCTGCGTAGTGACCCTGGACTTCCCTGGTGGTCTCCCATCCAAATATTAACCAGGGTCGACCCTATTTAGCTTCCGACATCTGAGAGATCTAGCTTACCTGGCCCATCGAGGTATGTAATCAGCAATTTTGTGTTAATCAGTGTATCATATTGGCATGTGTAAGATCTCATATTAGATATCTTAAATTGTTTCATTTATGGCATTCTTACCAAGGTGGGTCTGATATACCATATAGAATTATGTTTAGTACTGCATGTTCTGTTTATACAACTTCACTCTTCCAAGATTAAGTTAATTCATGCTATTGTATTCCTTATTACTATGTATGGGTGTGAAAGCTGGACATTGAAGAAAGCTGATAGGAAGAAAGTAGATTCCTTTGAAATGTGGTGTTGGAGGAGAGGGTTACAGATACAGTGGATGGCCAAAAAGACAAATCAGTGGGTTCTCGATCAAATCAAGCCTGAACTGACCCTAGAAACTAAAATGGTCACATTATGAGAAGACAAGAGTCACTGGAAAAGACAGTCATGTATACTGGTGAAATGTGGTGTTGGAGGAGAGTGTTGGAGGAGAGTATTACGGATACCATGGACTGCCAAAAAAAATATATCAGTGGGTTCTAGATCAAATCAAGCCTGAACTGACCCTAGAAGCTAAAATGACTAAACTGAGGCTATCATATTTTGGTCACATTATGAGAAGACACGAGTCACTGGAAAAGACAGTCATGCTAAGAAAAGTTGAGGGCAGCAGGAAAAGAGGAAGACCCAACAAGAGATGGATGGACTCAATAAAGGAACCCACAGCCCTGAATTTGCAAGATCTGAGCAAGGCTGTCAAACATAGGACATTTTGGAGGACATTGATTCATATGGTCGCCATGAGTCAGAAGCGACTTGACTGCACTTAATACACACATGTGTATTTATTGTATAACTGAGTGATAAAATTAATTTTTTTAAAAAAATGGTAATTTATAAGTAAGGTCTTGTTGGATCAGGAAGCATGAATTCAAAGAATCTTTTCCCAATTGTTTTTTGGTCATCAAAAGGACTTAAAATGTATCTATCACAATGGATGGCAATTATCATTTTCTGTCATACAGACGTTAGGCAAGAGCCAGGGAGTTCAAAGTTCAAATCCTCTCTCAGCCCTGAAACTCACTGGGTGACCTGGGACTGTTAGCCAAAATGCTCGGTTAAGAATTATTATATGGGAGAACTAGCATTCAATAACCGGCACTGGACATAACTTAAGCAGGGATGCAACCTTTGTATACCAGAGTCCGTACCATGACCAGAAAATGAGGCAGAAGCAATGGAATTAGGTTTAAAAGAATTTTACTCAAATTATATGTTCACACACACGCATACAAAATTACACATACACATCACACAACACAGAGAGTCTAGGAATCAAAGGTGTTAGAGTAGAGACATTTGCCAATATGGCAGGCCCTCTGAAGACCGGTAATACTGCATCTGGTCCAGAAGTGGATTTCCGAGGTTCCGTGTGGCTAAAGGAGGGAGAAGGGGTAGGGATTCCCATGGCTTAACCAGCGAGGCTGGAGAGCTGAGTGGTCTGGCATTGCTACCCAGACCGACAGAGTAACAGCAAGTATGCAAGGGGAAGACATAAGGTAGCGTATGGACTAAGGAGACCCCAGTTATACTCTCTCAGGGGGTGGCGGCTGATTGGATTACCCAGGTGGTTCCCTGTGTGAGCAAAGGAGATAATGACCCTAATGGTCGGCTGCCGGGGTGGGGCAAAAGGGCAATTGAGAAGGGTAAGCTAAAACCTATGGCTTGCGCAATTCCGGGAGGGTCAGGAGACAATTGTTGATGGGATTATCTGGCTGGATACAAAGACACGAACAGCTGCGTCCGGGCGAATCACTTTCGCAATAACGGAGGAGCGATCTTCTGGAGTTGATATCTTGGAGGCTTCCGATGGGCCATTAATCATGCATATGGAGGGGGGGGGGAAGGACTGCGTGCGTGCCTGGTCATCTCTTGCAAAATGACAGCTTGCTGGAGACAGGGTCAGAGAAAATGGATTCCCTCTGGTTCTCCCTGAGAGGCTTCTCTGCTCATGGTTCCTCCTTGTCGGTTTCACTGGATGGTACGGGAGCCTTTCCCATTGTGTTTGGGGCTTGGCACACGTCTGGAACCATGGTGGCACGTGTCTCTTGGGGCTGCCATGTAACTAGTCTGGGAGATGGCACCCGCTGGCTTACAGGACCTATCCGTATCCCTCAGTCTAACCTACCTCACAGGGCTGTTGTGAGGAGGAAGGGAGAACACTTTTGTGCTAAGGTTTCCAGGTTCCTCTTCACCACAGGTAGGAAGTTTTTGGGGCAGAGCCTGAGGAGGGCAGGGTTTGGGGAGTGGAGGGGCTTCAATGCCATAGAGTCCAATTGCCAAAGCGGTCATTTTCTCCCATCATGATATAGAAACCTTAAGGAATGGTGTTGCCTGAAATAAGTTAAGACGTGGAAAGTTGTCTAAAAAGAAACACCGTGGGATGGCCATTGTGCACTGATAATCCTCAACCTCTCCAGTAGGAACCTGGAAAAAGAAGAAAGAGGATTAATAGACTGTATGAATTAATACTTACCAACTGAATACTTACCAACTGATGAAGATTTATATGAAACAGGACAGTTACCGGAAGCCTGTCTTGATATTGTGATTTGATTTTGTAAACTATGGAATATATTTATTTTTTGAAAATGAAATGTCTTTGTGCAGAAACAGAGCATTAATAAGAAATCATTCTTTATAAATTGCTTTCATTGGTCTTTGTGGAAATAGCCATAGTGATTACCTGGAGGTTGGCAACCCTATTTTGTGCACATCACACCAAGTTGGGGGTAGGAGGGGATAAGAAAGTAATAATTTTACTTGACTAACAGTGCAATTGTAAGCAAAGTTGCCCCCTCCTAAGCCCATTAACCTCAATGGTCTTAGAAGAGTACAACTCTGTTCAGGATTGCATGGAACGATTTTGGAGGATATGTGCTCATTTCTCTTAGATTTGACACAGCCTCTAAATAAGGTGTAGCAAAGCAGGACAATCATCGGGAACTCGTTTTTTAAAAAATGTCACAGAATTACCTGAAAGAATCTTGCTGTTCCCCTAGAGGAGAAGGAAGTTAATTGCCAGGTACCCCTTGGTGAGAATTACAATTTTTCAATTACTTTATTTCATCCTACACCTCTGCCCTACCGCGTTTCACATGCTACTTTTAGCAGGAGCATCGTCCTGAACTAGAATCTACAGGAAGGGGGATCGAGAACTATGACGCCACACAGAATAACCTTGGCACACCAAATACCTCTGACGTTTGTGCCTGTGTACTGTCAATCAATCTTTATTAAAAACAGTCATAGTCCAGCACAGCTCTTCAAAATTTCCCACCAGAAACCCTTAGTCTTACACAATAACTGCAGGTTTACACAAATTATACCTTAGTTATTTATACAGAAGAGCCCCGTGGCGCAGAGTGGTAAGCTGCAGTACTGCAGTCAAAAGCTCTGCTCACGACCTGAGTTCGATCCCAACGGAAGTCGGTTTCAGGTCACTGGCTCAAGGTCGACTCAGCCTTCCATCCTTCCAAGGTCGGTAAAATGAGTACCCAGCTTGCTGGGGGTAAAGGGAAGATGACTGGGGAAGGCATTGGCAAACCACCGCGTAAAAACACAGTCTGCCTAGTAAACGTCGGGATGTGACGTCACCCCATGGGTCAGGAGTGACCCAGTGCTTGCATAGGAGGCCTTTACCTTTTATTTGTACAGTTATTATAAACTAGTTATACTACATGTTACAATTGTTGGCATACTGCTGTTCTCAATAGCTGTTCTGATGGATTCTACTGGCTGCCACACAGAACTTTGCCATTCCTGCTATAATCTGTGTTTTTTTGTCTATGAGCAACATTTTAGTGTACCTCAGAGCTGAATGGCCAGGATGCCTGCTAAGCCAAGGGGAGATAAACTTAAAATGAACCTCTTGGTTGCCTGGGCACTATTATTGTTATCTCTCTCGCTCATTGTATACAGAGAGATAGAGCACATACATATCATATACACAATAATATATTAAAGGTCAAGGTAGTCCGCTGGGCAAGCACCGGGTCATTACTGACCAATGAGGTCACATCACATCCCTACGTTTACTAGGCAGACCATGTTTATGGGGTGCCTTCCCCAGTCGTCTACACGTTACCCCCAGCAAGCTGGGTACTCACTTTACTGACCTCGGAAGGATGGCTGAGTCAACCTTGAGCCGACTTCCATCGGGATCGAACTCAGGTTGTGAGCAGAGCTTTTGACTGCAGTACTGTAGCTTACCACTCTGCGCCACGGGGCTCCTTATAGGCCATGAATGACACATTTAAAACTCTCCCAGTAGTAAAATGCCATCTCTCCTCTCTTCTCTGAGATCCCTTCTGTGAAGGTACATAGACAGTACACTTCTCCCCCTCACCTGTAAGCATTCACCTGGCTGGCTACTGTGGGAGAGCCAGCATGGTGTAGTGTCTAAGAGTGGTGGACACTAATCTGGTGAACTGGGTAGGTTTCCCCACATGAAACCAGCTGGATGACCTTGGGCTAGTCACATTTCTCTTAGAGCTCTCTCACCTTCACCTACCTTACAAGGTGTCTGTTGTGGGGAGAGGAAGGGAAGGAGATTATAAGCTGGTTTGATTCTCCTTGAAAGGTAGAGAAAACCGCTCTAACTGAATTTTTTAACAGTTAGAGCGGTTCCTCAGTGGAACAGGCTTCCTCAGGAGGTGGTAAGCTCTCCTTCCATGGAGGTTTTTAAGAAGAGTAACCTGCTGGCCATCAGCAATGCTGATTCTGTGACCTTAGGCAGATGATGAGAGGGAGGGCATCTTGGCCATCTTCTGGTCACTAGGGGTGTGTGGCGGGGAGGTAGTTTTGAATTTCCTGCATTGTGCAGGGGGTTGCACTAGATGACCCCAGTGGTCCCTTCCAACTCTATGATTCTATGATTCTATGAAAATTGGCATATAAAAACCAACTCTTCTTCTAAAATGCAGGGCCAGATGGACCTAGGTCTGATCCACCAAGGCAATTCTTCTGCGCTTATGGTCTTTGTCACTCTCAGCTTTAGTTCCACTAATCACATTGTGCCAACTATATGATACTCCTCTCAATATTTAACTTTCCTGGGACCTCCGGTGAGCTTATTGGATTTCTTGAGTGGCAGGTGCAACTATTATTTCGTTCAATTACTTGGCCTCGTAGACTGTGCTAGAGTTCCCCACCTAGGGGCTAGGTGGCAACTGGAGTAATAGAAATAATATTTCCAGAAACATTCACAGGAACACAGAAGATTACCTCTGTTCAAGAAATGTGTAGTGGAAACAAAGCACAAACTTCAGGTCCTCGTGTGCAAGTAAAGGGAATAAGATAACAGCAAAAAAAAAAAAAAAAACAGTAGCTGCTTAAGTGTATGGATTACTTAAAGGAGACGGTTTTTATTTATTTATTTAGGATATTTGTATTCCTGACCTGCATGGCCCAGCTAGCCTGATCTCATCAGATCTTAGAAGCTAAACATGGTCAGTTCTGAAGAAAAGAGCAAGAGTCCAGTAGCACTTTGAAGACTAGCAAAATTTCTGGTAGGGTATGAGTTTTCACATGAACACATGAAGTTGCCTTATACTGAATCAGACCCTTGGTCCATCAAAGTCAGTATCGTCTACTCAGACTGGCAGCGGCTCTCCAGGGTCTTAGGCAGAGGTCTTTCACACCACCTACTTGCCTAGTCCCTTTAACTGGAGACGCCGGGGACTGAACCTGGGACCTTCTGCATGACGAGCGGATGCTCTACCACTGAGCCACAGTTTTCATGAGTCACAGCTCACTTCTTCAGAGACAGCTGGAATACGAGTCCCTCTATCCTTAAGTAGAGATGCAGACACCCAATGGCAATAGCAGGGCCAGCCCTGGTTGATACTTGGTTAGAAGACTGCCAAGGAAGTCTAGGGTTACTACACAGAGGCAGGCAATGGCAAAACCACCTCTGAAAGTGTCTCTTGCCTTGAAAACCCTAATCAGTCACCATAAGTTAGCTGCAACTTGATGGCACTTTCCACCACTGTATTTGTAGTCCACTTTTGTCCCCAATGGGGACCCAAAGCTGGGAAGTACACCAACAAACAAGAAAGGGAGGGAAAGCATCTGATTGGTAAGTGGGTCTTCTCTGTCCACCAGATGATCTTTTGCCAAGAAGAAGAAGAAGAAGAAGAAGAAGAAGAAGAAGAAGAAGAAGAAGAAGAAGAAGAAGAAGAAGAAGAAGAAGAGGAGGAGGAGGAGGAGGAGGAGGAGGAGGAGGAGGAGGGGGAGGAGGGGGAGGAGGAGGAGGAGGAGGTTACTCTGGGTTGGAGGCACCTGGTTGGCCACTGTGCGAACAGACTGCTGGACTTGATGGACCTTGGTCTGATCCAGCAGGGCTTTTCTTATGTTCTTATGTTCTTAACCAGAAGTTTGAAACCCTAATGACTAGCTTCAGTTTTGCTATGAAGGAAACTAATGTAAGTTTTTACAAGACAAAAGAACTGGTTTCAATTCTGAATTGATCTTTGCACATTTCCTGCAACGAATTCAACGGCACCCACAGATGCTGGAAAGACAAATTCTTCCTCTTCTAATGTACTCAACACAAGCATATAGTTGTGGAGGGGAAAAAACTTGCCTAAAATAAAATATTATTTTAATGAGCGTATATGAGCTGGTATCGTCTTGCTGCTAAACTGAGTGATACGATACTGTCCGGAAAGAAATTTATTGCAGCAACTGAATCCTTTGGATGCACTTTAAAAAGGCAGCCATGAGAGAGGGAAATGTCAGAGTCATTATTATATACATTTCGAATGGGATGGGAAAACAATTATAAGCTCTTTCCAAACGGTTATGACGCTTTTGATCCTGGCCACAATCCTTCAACATTAATTTTTGCTTATGGACAGAACATGTTCTTGCGTGCATGTGCGTTTAATGACATTTGGCGATATGGGTGGGCATTCAGGGGGAGGCGTTAGGCTGGCGGTGGAAGCAATCGCTGATCATATAAACAATTAGACCTTTATCCATCTTCTCCAACGAGGTCCTTTATCTGTCGACAACCTTTATAGAACCGAAAAGGACTCGCTGTCTCCCTCTGGGGACATCCCAACACTTCAATCAATTCTGCTCAATTACTACCAAATCTAAATGTGATTTATCTGCCCCAGAATCATTCCAATATCAGGCAAAGATCTATCGATAAAACCCCCGAAGGCAATCTTTTTTTTTTTCTTCGTCCCCCCCCCCCACCCAGAACTGCCAAAGGAACCTTAGGGGGCTCGAAGACCAGGCGCAGGCAATTGAGAAAATTTTCCTTCCCCGCCCTCCCTCGTTTCTTTTCGAGCATTTAATTAAGTCGACAAGAACCTGTCAAGGATGATTTTCAAAGCACGCGGCCTCAACAGCTGACATTTGATAATATTACACTCCGTGTTGATTGAAATTGATTTTTTTGGGGGTAGTAATCTTGAAAACACACACACACACACAAGCAAGAGGAGTTGGAAATGTGACAACTTTCTCGTCCACACATTCAAGGACAACGGGCCGGGTTTGTTAAGGTCGCCAGTGACAAACAGCATGATGGGTTTTTAAAAGCAACTCAGTTTAGCAATCTGAGGGCAGGGGAGGGGATATTATCCGGGGCCAATAAAACAAGCCCCTCCCCCATCTCCGGAATGTCAAATGTCACCAAAAGACACCAGTCTCAGAAATTATCGTCAATTCTGATTTCGTTTTCAGTCCAGAAAAACAATGGCATTTTTGGTCCTTTTCTCTCTTTTTCTTGAAGTATCTCTTCCATAGGGTTGCCAGGACCCTCTTCGCCACCGGCGGGAGGTTTTGGGGGCGGAGCCTGAGGAGGGCAGGGTTTGGGAAGGGGAGGGACTTAGAGTCCAATTGCCAAAGAGTCCAATTGTCATAGAGTCCAATTGCCAAAGCAGCCATTTTCTCCAGGTGAACTCATCTCTACTGGCTGGAGATCAGTTGTAATAGCAGATCTCTAGCTAGTAACTGGAGGTTGGCAACCCTACTCGTCTACCATATCTTGAAACCTGAGAATAACCCCCTAAGTATGGTGGGAAATTGGGAAGATGTTGGCAGCATCCTGACAGGCTGAGAGCCAGAGGGGTATTGAGAGCCGGTGTGGTGTTGTGGTTAAGAGTGGTGGTTTGGAGTGGGGGACTCTAATCTGGAGAGCTGGGTTGGTTTCCTCACTCCTACACATGAAGCCAGCTGGCTGACCTTGGGCTAGTCACAGGTCTCTTAGAGCTCTCTCAGCCTCAGCTACCTCACAGGGTGTCTGTTGTAGGAGGGGAAGGAAAGGTGATTGTAAGCTGGTTTGAGTCTCCCCTAAGTGGTACAGAAAGTCGGCACATAAAAACCAACTTCTCCTCCTCCTCCTCCTCCTCCTTCTCCTTCTTCTTCTTCTTCTTCTTCTTCTTCTTCTTCTTCTTCTTCTTCTTCTTCTTCTTCTTCTTCTTCTTCTTCTTCTTCTTCCATCACTCCCCGTGTGCCCAGAAGTGACACCAGCACATCATCACAGGACACTGGGGATCCTCTGGCATTTGGGCAAAACTCCAGTGAAGTTAGTCTCCCACTGGTAGCCAGCCAGCAAACAACTGAAATCTGGTGTTCCTGTGGATGTGGGAGAGCAACTCACCTTCTTCCCTACTGCTTACTCTTTCCAGCCATCCAAAGGGATCTCTCTCATGAGAGGGGACAAAAGTAAAGGCCGGACAATGAATGCCTGTGGTGAAGAGGGAAAGCAGTGGTTCACCAACGCAAGACATTAGAGATTCAATCAGAGGATGTGGACAGGGTCCTTGGTGGTTTGAGGCCTACCACCTACTTGTATGACCCCTACCCTTCCTGGCTACAGAAATCTGCTGGTGGGGGGTTGGTTGACTGGATCTGAGAGGTAGTCGTTGCCTCCTTGAGATAGGGGATAGTTACCTAGGGTTAGGGTTACCAGGTCCCTCTTTGCCACCGGTGGGAGGTTTTTGGGGTGGAGCCTGAGGAGGGTGGGGTTTGGGGAGGGGAGGGACCATAGAGATGCCATAGAGTCCAATTGCCAAAGCAATCATTTTCTCCAGGTGAACTGTTCACTATGAGCTTGGGATCAGTTGTAATAGCAGGAGATCTCCAGCTAGTACTTGAAGGTTGACAACCCTACCTAGGGTTGCCAGCTCCAGGCTGGGAAATACCTGGGGATTTTGGAAGTGCTGAAATATAGTATATTCATTTTGATTTCTTTTAAGGAGTATGGTGAGCTTAAATTGAATTAAATATAATAAATACATAATATCTGTTTGTTTAAGAATGGCTGTGTATGGAAATTGGGAGTGAGTGCTAATTGGTAGTGATGACACTAAAAGATCTCTCTGTTTGTCCATCTGTCCATCCATCTATTCATCCATCCATTGTCCATCCTTCTATCTGTCCCTCCATCCATTCGTCCGTTTGTCCATCCATCACAGAACAGAATCATAGAATCATAGAGTTGGAAGGGGCCATACATGCCAACTAGTCCAACCCTCTGCTCAATGCAGGATCAGCCCTAGAGCATCCCTGACAAGTGTTTGTCCAGCCTCTGCTTAAAGACTGCCAGTGAGGGGGAGCTCACCACCTCCCCAGGCAGCCAATTCCACTGCTAAACTACTCTTACTGTAAAAAAAAAAACAAATCCTAATATCCATCTGGCACCTTGTAATTTATAGCCATTATTGTTTCAACAGGAACAGCTCCCTGCCCTCCTCTAAGTGACAGCCCTTCAAATACTTCAAGAGAGCAATCCTGTCCCCCATCAACCTCCTCTTCTCCAGACTAAACATTCCCAACTCCCTCAGCCTTTCCTCGTAGGGTTTGGTCTCCAGGCCCCTGATCATCCTCGTCACTCTCCTCTGCTCCATTCTGTCCACATCCTTTTGGAAGTGAGGCCTCCAAAACTGCCCACAGTACTCCAGGTGTGGCCTGACCAATGCGGTGTACAGCAGGACTATGACATTTTGCGATTTGGATGTCGTGCCTCTGTTGATACACCCCAAGACCACATTCGCCTTCTTTGCCGCTGCATCACAGTGACGTCCATCAGTCTGACGGTGTATCCATCCATCCATGTATCCATCCATCCATTCTCTCCAGGATCAGAGGAGCATGCCTATTATATTGGGTACTGTGGAGCACAGGCAGGATGGTGCTGCTGCAGTCGTCTTGTTTGTGGGCTTCCTAGAGGCACCTGGTTGACCACTGTGTGAACAGGCTGCTGGACTTGATGGGCCTTGGTCTGATCCAGCAGGGCTTTTCTGATGTTCTTATGTTCATCTATCCTATCCATACATCCATCATAGAACAACACAGGATCTCCTATGCAGGCACTGATTAGACCAGGACCAGCTGAGCTTTGGTATGGGGTCCATACCATGTGTCTTAGGGTTGTTCGGTCCCTCTTCGCCACCAGCGGGAGGTTTTTGGGGCGGAGCCTGAGGAGGATGGAGTTTGGGGAGGGGCTTCAATGCCGTAGAGTCCAATTGCCCAAGCGGCCATTTTTTCCAGGGGAACTGATCTCGATCGGCTGGAGACCAGTTGTAATAGCAGGAGATCTCCAGCTAGTAAGTAGGGATATTGAGAAATTAGAACATAAACATATTCCCAAACATTACAATTTAACTAAAGTGGAGTTAGCTGCTTTGGAGGGACTTGAGGCAGATAATGAGCTCATTATTCATCCTGCGGACAAGGGCGGGGCTATAGTCCTACAAGATAAAAAAGACTACGTAGAAGAGATTATGAGACAGTTATCACAAACTGAATATTACCAAAAAATTCCAAAGGATCCCACTAATATTGTCTCTACTATGATTGCTAAAACAACGCAAGAGGCCCTACAGGACGGCAGCATTAACAGCAGTACTGCTGAATTCCTGATTAATAAATATCCAAGAATGCCAGTCCTATATACTCTACCAAAAATCCACAAGCCGGGAAGGGTTCCACCTGGAAGACCTATAGTATCAGCTTCACAAAGTGTTTTAGAGCCAGTCTCACAATATTTAGATTTCCATCTCAGACAATTTGCAGTCAATACTGATTCCTATATTCAAGATACTAGTGACTTTGTTCGCTATATTGAAAATGTGTGTCTACCAGGTGACTGTCTTCTGGCTACAGTAGATGTAGTTTCACTATACACGAATGTTCCGTTAAATGATACCCGCCGTATTATTGAGACCTTATTGGAATCCCGGATCGATCCTGATCCACCGAAAAAATTCTTGATGTCCCTCATTGATATAGTATTTAAAAACAATTTTTTTAGATTCGATAACCAACTGTACCTGCAAACTGGGGGAATTGCTATGGGTTCTCCCGTGGCACCCACTGTGGCAAATATTTTCATGGTGGATTTTGAAAAGAAATATATTTACAGCGATCACCCTTTTCAGAATGATATATGGGGGTATCGACGGTACATTGATGATTTGATATTTTTGCTTTCACCTGATGTGGATTTTGAACAGTTCTTATGTTGGTTGAATAGCTGTGCCAGCATCCCGTTTACTGGAAAGTCTGATAAAATGCAAATACCATATTTAGACACGATGGTATATAAGGATGACAAAAATAGACTGGCGGTAACTCTGTATAGAAAGAACACAGATAAGAATGCTTTGTTGCATTTTCAATCTTTTCATCCAAGGCATATGAGGGAGAATTTGCCATATGGGCAATTCCTGAGAATCAAACGGAACAACACCCGGTTGCCTGATTATCAATTACATGCAGCAGCATTAGAGAACTCACTGGACTTTAGGGGTTATCCCTCAAAAGTTGTTCAGAAGGCTAGATGGAGAGCTGACAGTATAGATCGGAACACCTTATTATATAAAACCCCTAGAGATACACAAATTGAACGACCCCTAACATTTGCCTTACAGCACAGCCACTTATCGGCACATATTTCCAGGATTATAAAACAACATTGGCACTTGTTGTCTGATATACCAGGATGTGCAGCGGTCCCCAAAATAGGGTATAAAAGGACTAATTCATTAAAAGATAGGCTGGTACACTCAGACATACATAAAGAGACTAAGAGACATCCTACCGTGGGACACTTCAAATGTCATCAATGTTTGGCGTGTAATTATGCCTTGGAAGTGAAAGAATTTAAAAGAACGGACTCTGATTTCACTTTCAAAATACATTCCTTCTCTAACTGTAATACCAAATATTGTATTTATTGTTTAATCTGTCCCTGCCAACGAATTTACGTTGGATCTAGCATACGACCCATCAAAGCACGCATTCTGGAGCACAGATCCAGGATTAGGGCGGGCATAACTACAGCCCCGGTTGTTGATCATTTTCTGCAGTATAAACATAATGAAAATGATCTGAGATTTTTTGTCATTTGGCGCTTACAACCTAATAGATTTAATAAGAGCGACAATGAAAGAATCCTTAGACGTAAGGAGGCTTACTTTATACATATCCTGAACACCATGGCACCTCATGGTTTGAATTTAGAGAATGACTTGTCTTGCTTCTTGTAAATAGGTACTGTCGCTTTAAGATTTGCTTTCTAACAGAAGTGCATCAGCCGGGGCACGAAGCACACACCGGATGGTCATTTATGGTTATTTAAGTTACTCAGATGATTACGTGAATAACGCCACTTGAGTCCTTACCTAGAGTGGAAGGAACTCAGCACCTTACTCCTATGGGGAAGCGTAATGTATTCTATTTATGAAATGGTTATTCGCTTGAAACCAGATATTGTGGATGATGAAATATAACTGCAAACATTATATTTTTGTAAGTATTTTTGTACATATTTAAATGACTAACTGTGATAGAATTTTAGTAACTTATTGATAAATGAGACCAGTAATTTAGAAGAATTGGAGACAATTGAAAAGTATTTTTTATTTATTTATTGTATTACATAGGAAGAACTGATGAAGAAATGGGCTTTATGCCCTGAAACGATCGTTTTCTCTTTCTATGCATAACTTGCTGTTGTGTGAACAAAGAGCATCTTAAGAGAAGACTTCGTGTCTCTCCTTCTATGCACATCTTGCTGCTATAAGGATAGAGCATCCTATAAGAACATTTCTTGCAAACTGTACTTCATTACTTACCTGCTGGAGGAATTAATGTGTTACTTGCTTTGACATTTCATTATGTAAAATTGTACATCTTTTGTTATAGTATATAGAATTGTTAAGGGTGGTTGTGTTACCACATACTGTGAAAAATACAGCTACAATATATTTGGCTTTGGTAACAGCTATACTCCTGTACTAATTTCCTCATCTTTCTGATACGTGTGCAGAGGTGTCTTTATTTTCCTTCAGTACCTGGAGGTTGGCAACCCTAATGTGTCTGCCAAACACACTCTGGGTTTCAAGTTGCAAGCTCAATTGCCAGGGACTGCTTTCTATGTATACCATTGCTTACCTTATAGGAAAGATCCCAATCGGAGCCTCTCCCCCAGAATCCTCCAGAGGTCTCCTATGTGCCAGAATTAACAGAATTTTATTTTACGGTAGGTCTATTTCACTCCTTCGCTCCCCTTCTCTCTGGGATTACATAAATGTTAGTCTCGCTGGCACCAACCCCGGCTTCTTCTTACTGATTTTGCAATATCGGAGAATGATAGATGTTCGTGCTGGGGGAAGAAAAAGCTGAACAATTTCATCAGTGTCTCAGGAAGGTTTTATTGGATGGCTGCAGATTGGTTCCCACAGCAATTTACCACAAAACGCTACCACAGGTTCCCGTCCTGACAGCAGCTGCTGCAGCGGAGAAGTGATGAAGACAGGAATGGCCGAGGGATCCGCAGAGCCACCCTTGACTTGCCTCTGTCATCGCCCGCCTGGGTTTCTTCTTCCCAGCGCGGCGGTGGGAGGAAGGAATCATGGCGCATCAGAGTCCTGTACAACAAAATAAAAACCGAGGCCACGTCACAGTTCTGGCCCAGGAGAACTCTGGGGCAAGCAAGTTTTTGAGCAGTTCTAGTGAAGAGACGACAACCAATATCCTCCCATTTCAGGCTTGCAAGGACGCAGAAATATTTCCTGGAAAAACTCTAGAAAGGTCGTTTATGCATGGGTACTTTCACTCACGTTCGGCCCCTGTCTCTCTCAGTTGTACTTTGGAGTTATGCATGAGTTTTCCCTCCATTAGAGATGACCTCGCTGCCAGCCCTCACAAATCCCAGGACTTCCCATTCCTCTGTTAACCTGATTCTTCCCTCTCCCCTGAACTCAGCCTGGATGAAATCCCCATGCATAAGGCAAAGTGCGGGACACGCAAGCTTGGTTTCTCTCACAGCCAGTTGCAAAGAAGCATGTCCAGAGGCGGGGATTCAAATATTTCCTGCTTCGTAGGAGCTCTTTCTGAGAAGAAGGAAGGCTTTTTAAAACCGAGGCTTGGATTTCTCCCCCCCCTTTCAGATTGCTCCTTTTTTGTTTTTTGTTCTTAAAATGCTTTTTTATGCAACAATTGGGTTTTTTGGGGGGGATTTTCTCTCACGGTAAGCTCTACAAAGTAAGCCAAATTCAAAGCAGCGTTTCAAGGGGCAGGGACTTGATTTGAGCTTGGAGACTGCTGGTGAATAGATTCCCAACAGGAAAGTGTGGGTCCAGCCAGCAACGAACCTCAGGTCAAACTCCCAGGCATAAACGACCGAAGTGTCAGTGTGTTCTATGTTCCCGGTTCTATGCCATACTTTCCCCAGTCCAACCCTGCTTGGATGCTGTATTTCCCCTTCTAATGGCCATGTCCTCATCCTGGATTATTGGCATGGGTGCTCCCAACCCATCAGTGATCACATAACGAACGAGATGATAATGCAGTGCTGTGTGGCCTCTTCAGATCTCGCTAGCTGAGGATGCCACAAATGGCATGAGGGCATATGCCGCTTTCCAGTTGCATGAGTCAATGCTTTCTGCAGCAATTGCGGCAGTTTTGCTCATCTGAGCAGGGCCTTGTGTCGATGCCACCCTGCAGAGGGGCAAGATCATCAACTGCCCCCATACACGAGCCTTCTATGTAGTGGCCCCCACCCTGTGGAAGGCCATGCCTGAGAAGGTCAGGAAGATTGCCGCACTTCTGGATTTTGCAAACTCTGTAAAACAGACCTGTTCAGGAGGACATTTTTGTAAAGGGAATGGAGCTATACCATAACAGATCGACCCAGGGAAATGCGCTATATTATTAATTTACTTATTCTTTACTTATTTATTTATTTATTTTATACCCTGCCCTCCCCAGCCAGAGGCCGGGCTCAGAGAGGCTCACATAAAACTCCAGTATACATTGTGTGTGTGTGTGTTAAGTGCCGTCAAGTTGCTTCTGACTCATGGCGACCCTATGAATCAATGTCCTCCAGAACGTCCTATCTTTGACAGCCTTGTTCAGATCTTGCAAATTGAGGGCTGTGGCTTCCTTTACTGAGTCAATCCATCTCTTGTTGGGTCTTCCACTTTTCCTAGCATGACTGTCTTTTCTAGTGACTCTTGCCTTCTCATGATGTGTCCAAAAGTACGACAGCCTCAGTTTAGTGATTTTAGCTTCTAGGGTCAGTTCAGGCTTGATTTAATCTAGAACCCACTGATTTGTTGGGGTTTTTTGGCAGTCCATGGTATCCATAACACTCTCCTCCAACACCACATTTCACCAGTATACATCAAAATAGAATAATACATTTAAAACAGAACCAACAGGTTGAAATTGAATCAAAAGAGTTTCCATCTAGATGTTCGGAAGAATTTTTTAACAGTTCCCCTGGATAAAATGGCTGGTTTGGAAGGTGGGCTGTATGACCTATACCCCACTGAGGCCCCTACCTCCCCAAACCCCACCCTCCCCAGACTCCATCCCGCAAATCTCCAGGAATTTCCCAACCTAGAGCAGGCAACCCTAGTTCCAGCTTAGCCCAGATTCCAGGAAGAGGGAAATGGTGTCATCGAGACCTGAAGAAAAAAAACCCGAATAAGTGTCTAGTTGCCTGTCGATCTCTTGAGGAGAAGGATGAGGACTATTTAGCTTGGAAAGAAGGCGGTTAAGGGGAGACATGATAGAGGTCTATAAAATTACGCCTGGTATGGAGAGAGTGGACAGGGAGAAGCTTTGCCCCCTCTCTCATAGTACCAGAACACGGGGTCATCTGCTGAAGCTGGAGGGTGAGAGATTCAAAACAGATAAAAGGAGTATTTCTTCACACAACGCATGGTTAAATTGTGGAACTCCCTGCCCCAGGATGTGGTGATGGCTGCCAACTTGGAAGGCTTGAAGAGGGGAGTGGACATGTTCATGGAGGAGAGGGCTATTCACAGCTACTAGTAAAATACTAATCATGATGTGTACCTATTCTCTCCAGGATCAGAGGATAAGAGCACCTATTATATTAGGTGCTGTGGAACACAGGCAGGACAATGCTGCTGCAGTCATCTTGTTTGTGGGTTTCCTGGAGGCACCTGGTTGACCACTGTGCGAACAGACTGCTGGGCTTGATGGGCCTGGGTCTGATCCAGCAGGGCTTTTCTTATGTACTTATGTTTAAAACCTTACAGGGTTGCCATAAGTCATCTGTGACTTGATGGCATTTTCCTCTCCCACAGTGAGTCTTAATGTCAAAATTCTGTATTATCAGGTACATTTTTGTCTTTCCTCTCTAAGGAGCGAGGGACAGTACTCTTCCTTCCCCTGAATGTTATGCTCACGTCAACCTTGCGAGGTAGATTGGGCTGAGAGGGCATGACTAGTCTCGGGTGGATCTCCCCACTTCCTAGCCCAACCTGCTAACCATGATGCCATGGGGCTCTCTGAGCATCTGCCTCTTGGGAAACAAATTTTGCTTACTTATGGCAGACTTTCGGGTTTGGGTGTCGTTAAATACAAGAGATCAACAATTCTGTTAAAATCGCTGGTCCTTTGCCTCCTGCTCAGAGTGGTGACGGAGAATTGGCAGCGATAAATGAGAACATAAGCATTGTCAAGTACAACTGACGGATGACAAAAGGCAGTTCGGAGCCAGATCCCTTGGGCATTATTTGTTCATAACACACAGATATGGGTGAATTATTGCTGTTCTTGAGTATTTAATGATTTTTCTTTTCCTCTTTCATGTAATCTGTCGCCTCCCCCTTTTTTCCTTCTTTTTTTTGTCAGAAGGCTTGTGTTTTTAACATCTTCAAAATTCGTATTGGCAAAGTGATCTACATTGTCGAATACAACAAGGGCTGTAATCAATCAGACTCCAGATTTCTTTCCAGTCCGGCATTCTGTCTTTATCCGTTTCCGCCATGCCGAGGCTGGAGTGAAGCCTGTCCCATGATTGTACAGGTAAGGCCACCCATTTCACATGAACACATGAAGCTGCCTTATACTGAATCAGACCCTTGCTCCATCAAAGTCAGTATTGTCTACTCAGACCAGCAACGGCTCTCCGGGGTCTCAGGCCGAGGTCTTTCACATCACCTACTTGCCCAGTCCCTTCAATTGGAGATGCCCTGTGAGGTAGGTGGGGCTGAAGAGCTCTAAGAGAGCTGTGACTACCCCAAGGTCCCCCAGCAGGCTTCATGTGGAGGAGTGGGGAACCGCTCATGTGGAGGAGTGGGGGAATCAAACCCGGTTCTCCAGATTAGAGTCTCCGCTCCAACCTGCCGCTCTTAACCACTACACCATGAGTGGAACACATGGGCCTCTTTTTTTAATTAAAAAAATAATAGTTTGGAAACTAAAGCACATCTCTAATATTGTGTGTGTGTGTGTGTGTGTGCGCGTGTGCGCGTGTGTGTGAAACAATTAGGAAATGAAAGTTTGGGGGAAGTGATAATGAAGTACAGTACTTTTCATACTTACATCCCACGTCTGGAACTGACCTAATTTTATACTTCAAGAGAATGTGACAGTTGCTCAGGTATCTTCTTTGACGGCGCCAGATAGTTTCCCTGAAGTGCTTGAGGTGTAGTATGAATCTGCTTCAGCTCCCTCAAAGGGACTGCAAAGAAAATTAATCTAGTTTTAGAACATCCTATCTAAAGTACTTACATGCCCCCAATTAATGTAACCCTGGTCCCTAAAGGATATTTTATACTTGGGGGGGGGGGAGGGAAGAGCAAGCAGGTTGTGTAACTACTGTCATTTTGCAGCTTTTACTTCAAGGTAGCTGCCATTCGTCCTGTTTTATGTTAGAACGGGGGTCCCCAGTGCGGTGGCCGTGGGTGCCCTGGTGCCCGCTGGCACCTTTCCTGGCACCTGCCACGTGTTTTAAAAAGTGGGCAAGGTCAGGTGGGGATCACCGATCTTCTTCACAAGAGCTGCCTTGGTCATGATTTCAATGCAATATCCCAGTAGCTAGGACTTTAGAAAAACAGTTGGGAGATATCTTTAGATATTTAACAACAGCGGCAAGAATCATATGAGCGAAAAAATGGAGAATAGAAGAAGTACCCACACTGCATGAATGGCATCAGAACGTTATGGAGTTGGCCAAGGTAGCCAAGCTAACTAAATATATAGAAGTTAGCTGGATTTCCGACTTTGATACAGACTGGAAGGTATGGTCAATATATAGAAATCAGCATTTTAGGGATAGAAAAATGACCTTAGGTTTTAGAACCTAAACTTACTAAACTGTAGAATAAGATGTAAATAACTAAATAATAATTAAAGGAAAAAACAGATAAAATCAAAGTTATTCACAGAAGAAATAATGTATATAATATTCTGTTCTTTATGAGGAGAGTTGGAAGTCAGTTTCTGTATTGTTTTATATTTCACTTTTTCTTTTCTTTTTTTCTTCACTTTCTTTTTTGTGTACTTTTTTTTTGTATATTTTGGCATATTCTGTAATACTTTGCATACTTCAATAAAACTATTCAAACTGGGGGGAAAAACAACAACAATATTCCAGTAGGGGAGTGGTACCTAAAGCCCATATATACAGAAAAAATACCACTATGCAACTGAATGTGATAAATTATATAATTTAAAAAAGGGGATTTATAATTCCACATGAAGAAGAAGAAGAGTGGGTTTTTATAGGCCAACTTTCTCTACCACTTAAGAGAGACTCAAACCGGCTTACAGACACCCTGTGAGGTAGGTGGGGCTGAGAGAGCTCTAAGAGAGCTGTAACTTGCCCAAGGTCACCCAGCTGGCTTCGTGTGGAGGAGTAGGGAAACAAATCCAGTTCACCAGATTAGCCTCCACCTCTCATATGGAGAAATGGGGACTCAAACCCGGTTCTCTAGATCAGAGTCCACCGCTCCAAACCACCGCTCTTAATCACTTCACCATGCTGGCTCTCAATACTCATAACTTACAGACTTAAAACATTCTCAATGTGTGTGTGTGTGTATGTTAAGTGCCATCAAGTCGCTTCTGACTCATGGTGACCCTATGAATCAAAGTCCTCCAAAATGTCCTATCTTTGACAGCCTTGCTCAGATCTTGCAAATTGAGGGCCGTGGCTTCCTTTATTGAGTCAATCCATCTCTTGTTGGGTCTTCCTCTTTTCCTGCTGCCTTCGACTTTTCCTAGCATGATTGTCTTTTCCAGTGCCTCTTGTCTTTTCATAATGTGACCAAAGTACGACAGCCTCAGTTTAGTCATTTTAGCTTCAAGGGTCAGTTCAGGCTTGATTTGATCTATAACCCACTGATTTGTTTTTTTGGCCATCCACGGTATCTGTAACACTCTCCTCCAACACCACATTTCAAAAGAATCTACTTTTTTCCTATCAGCTTTCTTCAATGTCCAGCTTTCACATCCATCCATAGTAATACGGAATACGATGGCATGAATTAACTTGATCACAATACTTCTGTCCAAACAATGCAAACTATACGTTAACAAGGTTTCGCGATTTTATCCTTGCTTCACGTCAGCTTCATCAGAAGTCTGTTGCTTTTTTTTATCTTGCTATTTACAGGAGAATTTTGACCGCTTCTTTTAGTTTCTCTGATTCTGATCCTGTTTCTTTAAAGCAAGATTTACAACATAAATACACTTATGCCTTGAAACCACATTTACAACATAAGTTCACTTATACCTATAATTTTACGCCAATATACTTATATTTACACTCAAAACATAGCAAAGTTTTTTTACTATTTACCCAAGCAGATTCTTCTGTCTGAATTGGCAGACCACGCTGTTTGGGAATCAGCCTCTCTTTCGCCAGGGTCTTCAACCACACCACATTCTAGGTTCCCATAAAGCTGTTTACAATTAATTATCTGCAGTTGTTCTCTGGTTCTGATATCGGCTGGCTCCGATATCAACCCCCCCCCCCATGAAAACCTGCCCTCAAACAGAAGGTTGCCCCGGATAGTGGCTTCTTTTCCCCACACTGTGACCATCTCTCGAAATCAGATTTTTGATGAATGTAATAAAGGATAGAATAAGGTACTCAAAAGGTAAGGAATCAACATGAAATCATGGGCTAATATTGATACAAGTGATTTTGTGAATAATATATAATAAATTTAATACAAACACAAAATTAATGGAAATATAACCAACTTGTATGTAGCCCTGTTCTAGCCTCTATGTATCTGTGCTGAACGTGCCAAATAAACATAAAAACACAAAATTGCAACAGTGTGACAATATACCTGAACAACATCACAGCTCAGACCAAACGCGTTTCGGCTGTGAAGCCTTCTTCAGTGGTCGGAATAATACAATTCTATGCCATTTTGAAAGTGCAAGAATGTATAAGAAAATTTCAATCCTTAGACTGAGTAAACTGACTTTTGTAAGTTGTAAAGTCTAAAATTTGTCTATGTGTATTTCATCCAGAGTTGTTTTTATAATCTTAGGCTCCTATAGAAGTATTCCTTTCACAGTACTCAGTCATCAAGATATATTGAAAAAATAGTTCAGAGGATGTCATTTGCCACCAGGATGTGGTGATGGCTGCCAACTTGGAAGGCTTTAAGAGGGGAGTGGACATGTTCATGGAGGAGAGGGCTGTCCAGGGCTACTAGTAGGGCTGTGCATATTAATATACCTGAACTGAAAATAAACCCTAAATTAGCCGTTTCAGCAATATTCGGGTTTCAGTTCGACCAAATACCAAAACATGGGAATCTGCCTGAAGCCGAATAGGCGATTCCTCAAATACATATTTGGCTTTTTCAGGTTTCGGCTATTTGCTTTTGCTCAGATGCACAGCTCTGTGCTTGCTTCCATTTTTCTATCTTTGACTAGTTTCGTTCGGGCCCCATAGTTGGGGCCCTTTTGAGGTAGGGGTCTTGTAATCGGAGCCAGCTTGAGCAGACCAAACTAGTCTGGAAGGGTCATTTTAAAAGGCGACACTCACCCAGACCCGTCCGGAGGGATATACCCTCCAACTAAAAAATGACAGCTTGTACAGCTACTTACCAGGCTTCTGAAGAAGACTCCTCATCCGCGTGGATGAACAATCTTCTTCACAAGAGCTGCCTTGGTCATGGCTAGTTCTGATGTCAACCCCACCCCCCGAGAACCTGCTCTCAAACTGAAGGTCACCCCAAGTAGAGGCTTCATTTCCCTGCACCGTGACCATCTCTTGAAATCATATTTTTGATGACTATAATAAAGGACAGTTCACAGGATGTCATTTGCCACCAAAATAAATGTTTTCCGTGCCTTATTTTTTCTTGCATTTAAGCTGTTTTCCTCAGTTTGGAAGATAATTTGCATGGACATCATGCTATGCACCCCAGATAAGAATGGAGCCTCCAGACTTTGAGGCGCCAGCCTGCCAATCGGCTCTTTTTGCCAGTCTTCGGCAATGCTGAACTTCTGAACCTGAAAACCTATTGACAGCTCAGCTTGTAAATGCCTGGAGGATGAGGGCAACTCCTTTGCAGGCCCATAAAATTGGACCCTCTGTCCCAAACTTCCCCAAACTCCAGTGTCCATCTAGGGAAAGTCCCTTGCGGCTATGCTGCAAATTTGGTGACTCTACCTCCAAAAATGCCTCCATAGGAGCTTCAGAAAATATCCCCATAGATTATAATGGGCCCGAATTTTGGAGGGAAACCCGTAAATAAATCCAAAAGACCCATTTAATGGTATGGATATTTGGCTTATTTTGGGTTTACTGAAAAAAATAGCGCCCAATAAACCCAACCCCAAATTTTGCACAACCCTAGCTGCTAGTTAAAATGAATACTAGTTATGATGCATACCTCTTCTCTCCAGTATCAGAGGAGCATTCCCATTATATTATGTGCTGTGAAACACAGGCAGGATAATGCTGCTGCAATCATGTTGTTTGTGGGCTTCCTAGAGGCACCTGGTTGGCCACTATGTGAACAGACTACTGGACTGATGAGCCTTGGTATGATCCAGCATGGCTTTGCTTATGTTCTTAAGGTCTGCTTCAGTATAAGGCAGCTTCGTGTGTTTGGGGGAGGGGCCATGGCTTGATGGTAGATCATCTGCTTGGCAGGCAGACGGTCCCAGGTTCAATCCCCGGCATCTCCAGCTGAGAAGGTCAGGTAGTTGATTATGTGAGAGACCTCTGCTTGAGTACCTGGAGAGCAGCTGCCAGTCTGAGTAGACAATACTGACCTTGATGGAGCAATGGTATGATTCAGTCAAAGGCAGCTTCATATGCGTGTTCATGGGCACTTATGTATCTATGTTTGTATGTGACCAGATGTGAAAAAGAGCTGGTGCATTTCATAGTCTAGTTGTCTGGAGGAATTTTGGCAGTCCATCATTTCAGGATTAAAGGGGTAGGATATGAGGAAAGATCACATGATGTTTGGGCAACTGGCATCTTTGCCCTTTCGTTTTGGAAACAAACCACTGTGTCGTCGCACCACTCCCTGCTATATTCCATGCTCTGGTTCCCACCGAGAGGCATCACACACATGACTTTGCAGTAAGCCTTTGACTGATAGCTCTCCTTTCTTCAAAAGCATCCACAACCCACCTTAAACCATCCGTTCGTGAACTCTCAGCATCCCGTATCCTGCCCCCTCCCCTCCAGCCATCAGCCTCTTGTCAAGCACCCAGAAGGAGAGACAAGGAAGACTTAATTGATCGGATTCTGAAACAGCCTTGAGAACTTGATTCAGATATTGACTTCCAAGGAGCTAGTTTAACTCCAGGTTCCAGAGGCAGCAAGGACTGAACATCAAACCTATTAACCTCTGACCTTCCCAGTTGGGGAGACATCACAGCAGCAGTAATTAGGAAGTCAATTGGAATCACATGTCTCACTTACACCGGCGTGTCAATCAATAGTGTTGGTGACAGATTCATTAGGCCGAGCCTTGCAGCATTGATGAGTAACAGCCTCATAAAAAACTCTTTTGGAAGAGGGGGGGGGAATATCAGCCAGAAGGACTTGTGCGGATGACAACATCTATTGAGTAGGGCTCTTGCAATTTATGAAGCGCCACTCGCTGGTAACCTTTCTGACTGGGTGCTAAATTTTCCCAAGTAATTGCTAAATAAAACAATTTTTAACACTTTTTTAAAATAAGAAGTCATATTTTCCCCTCCTCCTTCTTGACAGGGCACTTTCCCCCTCTTAGTTACCACAAACCAATAATCTGGCAAGGTAAAACTTGAGGATTTATTTAACATTGAAAGAGAACATTGTTTTATGATGGGTTGGATTTATTAGGAAGACCTGCATCTCAGAGATGGAGAAAACAAAAAATGATATGAAATCTTTTTTTTAAAGCTGCATTTTGTGCAGTGATGTGATTTATATATCCTTTCTTTTATGGTCTTTCCTTTATATATCTTTTTTAGGAATCCCACCCCCCTTCCAGTTTAGTTTGCACTTGGTCATTTGGAGCCAGAAGCATTTGTTGAAGCAGAAAAAGAACTTCTCATGTGTAGTCAGGATCCTTAACAAAAATACTGCTGCCTACCAGTAATGGCTTCTTGTTGATGGAATACAGGATGTTTCATACAAATATGTATATCCAACATACATATCATATGGAAAATCCAGAAGAGAGATGTAAATATTGACATGGCATCAAACCACAGAAAAACTTTTTGCTGTGCCTTGATTAAAACTAGGCAGAGCTGGAAGGTTCCAGATGATATGGATGGCTGCCTCACAGGTAGGGTTGCCAGACCAAGATTGGGAAATTCCTGAAGATTGGGTGTGTGTGAGTGGAGCATAGGGAGGGCAGAGTTTGGGGAGGGGAGGGACCTGAGTGGAGTGTAATACCATACACCCTCCAAAGCAGCCATTTTCTCCAGGGAAATTGATTTTTTTTTTCTGGAGATCAGTTGTAATTCTGGGGGATCTCCAGGCCCCACCTGGAGGTTTGCAAACCTAGATCACTCCCTGGTACCTTTAAGGAATCAAACCCTGGAGCAAAATCAAATTGTAAACTCAGATTCGTTTAAAATATTAATAATGTCACAAATCAATAAGCGTATAACTCTATAACCAGCCTGCCCGTATCATGTATATGGGTGTGTGAGGACAATATACGCATGAATAAGTAGGTAAGACTGTCAAATGATCCAGCATTAGATTCAAAAGAAAAGTGAAAAGAAAAGAGAAAAGGTGCACAAAAGAGTAACCAAAATGATCAGGGCACTAGAGCAACTGTCCTATGAGGAGCGGTTAAAATGCTAACAGCACATTCCTGAGAATGGGGCTGAAAGTCAATAGGAGGCGGCGTGATCTGGCTGCCGGCGTAAATGCGTGTAATCATGCGATTACACGCATTCACACCAGCGGTGAGGCCAGTCCCAATGGTAGCTGAGCTCTGCAAGGCCGCGCCTCCCCCCACTGCCGGCGTGGCCTCTCCATGGCGCCAGCAACGGTGTGGAGAGGCCACGCCAGTACAGGGGGCATTCCGGGGGTGGGGCGGGGGGAGGAGCCGCAGATTAGGCAGCTCCCTATCCCTTTTTGGCCACTTCTGCCGATGCCGGGAATGGCGGTGATGCACCTGTTTTTTAGCAGGCGCAGCCTCGCTATTCACTATGGGGCGAAAGGCCCCAGTTAAACAAAAAAAAGAGGCGCAAAATCACTTTTTTTTTGTTTAACGGCGTACAGGGATCGGCTTAGGAAGAGGCGTCTTTGCGCCTCTTCCCCACCGTCCCCGTACGCCTCAGCTCAGGAATGGGCTGTTAGGGCTGTTTAGCTTGGAAAGAAGGCAGTTAAGGGGAGACATGAAAGAGGTCTATGAAATAATGCATGGTATGGAGAGAGTGGACAGGGAGAAGCTTTTCTCCCTCTCTCATAATACTAGAACGTGGGGTCATCTGCTGAAGCTGGAGGGTGAGAGATTCAAAAGAGATAAAAGGAAGTATTTCTTTACACAACATATAGTTAAATTATGGAACTCCCTGCCCCAGGATTTGGTGATGACTGCCAATTGGAAAGCTTTAAGAGGGGAGTGGACATGTTCATGGAGGAGAAGGCTAACCATGGCTGCTACTCAAAATGGATACTAGTTATGATGCATACCTATTATCTACTAGTCAAAATGGAAAAAAATGAGCCCAATAAACCCTAAATTTACCAAAGGTAAGGATGTGTCACTTAAAGGTAAGGATATGTTGCAAGATCAAGATAATTCAGGCTATAGTATTCCCCATTACTATGTATGGGTGTGAAAGTTGGATAGTGAAGAAAGCTGACAAGAAGAAAGTTGATTTATTTGAAATATAGTATTGGATGAGAGTTTTACGGATACTGTGGACGCCAGAAAGACAGATCAGTGGGTTCTAGATCTATTTCGAATATGTATTCAGCTTTTTGGGAATCACCCATTTGGCTTCGGGCAGATCCCCATGTTTTGGTATTCGGTCGAACCAAAAGCCGAATATTGCCAAAATGGCTAATTTTCAGTTTGGGTACATCGATATGCACAGCCCTACTAGTAGCCCTGGATAGCCCTCTCCTCCATGAACATGTCCACTCCTCTCTTAAAGCCTTCCAAGTTGGCAGCCATCACCACATCCTGGTGGCAAATGGCTTCCTGTGAACTGTCCTTTGTTATAGTAATCAAAAATCTGATTTCAAGAGATGGTCACAGTGCAGGGAAATGAAGCCAGTGACACATCCTTACCTTTAAGAATTTTTTTCTAGCTCTTTCATCCCATTCTCAATCTCCTTCGGAGTTCTTGGTTGCAGTTTCCCTTTGGGTTGATGATGGAGCCAAGGAATAGAAATTTTTTAACAAGTTCTTGAATTAGCCTGCTAGAACCCTTACCAGTGTTTATGCTAGGATAAGGTGGCTCAGAACATAGGGAAGTTTTCAAGAGTTATGAGGAGCAGGGAGCCTTAGTCTAAGAACTTTGAGAAAGCTACTCCCGTAGCTTTAAGACAATCCACCAAGCAACGGAAAAAACCAATAACCATTTAAATTCCACCTTTGCCTGTTGCAACCAATTTTAGCATCACTTTCTGCTTCATTGACCAATGGATTCAGGTTTTATTCTACCAGCTTTGCACTTTTTTATTACTATTATTTGATCGTCCTCATTATTGGAGCGCGGCTTTGGATGCTGTTTCGATCTGAACCTCCTATGAACCCTTAAAGCTCCCTCCGTGATACCAGGAGATTGCCATTTACACTCTTTGCCAAAGTGTTTTATATATATATATATATAGAACACCATCAACTTTGGGAGCCAGCACAGGAAAGCAGGAGTGTAAAGATATATATTCAGCAAAATGTATAACTTCTGGCATATTACTGCTTAATCCTAACATAATTATTCTCATCCTTTTATTTGATTAACTTCTAATGGTTCCTCTTGGTGTTAAAGGTCCCAGACTGATCATTTGATTTTAGTGTCTGCCATAATTACCGATAATGTTCTTTTGCAAGACAATTTAATGATAACCGCATAACGGCCTATACCAGGCAAGCTGCAGGGTTTCAGTGCTTTTGAGTAATATAAAATAGATTAGGCTAACACAAGTCATCGACGTGACAGGGAATTTTTGATTTACATCAACAACTGCATTAGGGAGCTGTCATGGAATTCCCTCCCACCTCTCTTCCCTGGTTTACTCTCTCCTCCCTCTTCCAACTGCGTCGCGAGAAACGTTGGCGATCGGCAAGTTGCCGAGAGTGATAGAATGTATCACTAAGTGAGCAGCAGGGACATGCAGCCAAGCATCATGTTTACGCTGGGGAAACAGCAGCTGAACTGAACTCGCTTGCTTTGTTCCCCAAGAACATTTTCGGCAGTATCTAAAACCCTTTATAGACATATTTCATCAATCCCTGTGAAAATATTCACCAGTTCGCTCACATTATTTCTCTTTCTGTCTACCGGAAAAATCTTTCCTATACATCTGTCTTTTCAAAATTTTGCAGTGTTCAGCCTGATGGAGAGTTCGGGTGAGTTTGAAAGCTCACACAATGTGGAGAGCCTCTGCCAGTCTGAGTAGACAAGATTGACCTTGATGGATCAAGGATCTGATTGTGTGTAAAGCAGCTCCATGAGTTTCCTCTACTCAACTTAGGGTTGTCAGGTCCCTCTTTGCCACCGGTGGGAGGTTTTTGGGGCGGAGCCTGAGGAGGGTGGGGTTTGGAGAGGGGCTTCAATGCCATAGAGTCCAATTGCAAAAGCGGCCATTTTCTCCAGGTGAACTGATCTCTGTCAGCTGGAGATCTCTGTCAGTTGTAATAGCATCTATCTATCTATCTATCTATCTATCTATCTATCTATCTATCTATCTATCTATCCTTGATCTCAGTGTGATCTTGTTCAGGGCCTTTGGCCTGGCTGGCCATTTTCCCTCAAAGCCCCTTCGGCTCTGACGCCCTTCCATCTAGCCATCTCCAAAGACTCCCCTGAACAGAAAGTTCAGCAAATCTGGAGTTACGCCGAAATTTCGCTTCTGCTATGAGATAGTCCAGGGGTCAGTGCCTCAAGCTTCACACCCAACCCCTTTTTTCCCCTGAAACGAAGCCATAGGTCACAGTATTCTGGCAAACCACCGTGTAATTTGTGAGGGCTACGCCATGTACCAAGGTTCGGGGGAGGGATGGAGTGGCACAAATTTCCTATCGACGACCACAATGACCCAAAAGGAAACAGGTTAGCAGTGGACATATTGCATCTACGACCCCCCTCTTTTTTATTCCAGGATAATGGCATTCAGGCAAACGTGGCCATGTCCTCTTTAGAGTGCTTTATGCCCCATTAGTATTATTGCAAGTCTCGGGACCCACATGTTCAAGCACTTAATCAAAAGCAATGGGTTGAAAATCACGTTTCCTGGACTCCCTCGTATTTGATTCATTTCTCCCATATAGAAAGAAGTAAAAAACACATTACCAGCATCCAAACAGGACATGCATTATCTGCTAAGCAGCTGAGAAGGGCTATCATTGGGTTTTATCCCTTTGGGTGCTCGGACAGACAAGAACTTTCCCCATTCATCCATTCAGCGAGCAGAGGGTTCCATCTTTCATTTCCCCTGCCCCAGTCTGACAGACAATCTGTTAGTTTTCCATAGACCTCTCTTTTAAGGACACATCCGTGTCACTTATTTTAATTGTCGGCTGCAGGCACCAGACTATGAAGGGAGGATAAGGGGGGGGGAATCCACAAGTGGACAGTGACATTTTGCATGTCTGACATAGCCATACTTCTCGCAAGATTCCCTCAAGGATTTTGCCAGAGGCAAGCGTAATAAAGGGAAGAAGAGTATCTCTTCAGGGAATAATTAATTTGTACTTTTAGTTATCCAAGATCCACTCCAGTTCATAGATTCGTTTTACTCTCTGAGAGGCCTTGAGTAATTACAGCGGTTTGAAAATCAGTTTTGGATTAGGAGGTTTAATTGTTTCAAATTTACTTGTAATTCCTATCAAGTGAGAAAGTTTAGGTCAGGAAACCTAATGAGTATAGGTTAAGAAGGCAATAGAGCTGTGTTCCTTTTGGGACAAGCAAAATACATGATGTGTATAGCGTAACAGAGAGAGTCAGCATGGTGTACTGGTTAAGGTGTCAGACTAGGATCTGGGAAACCCAGGTTCGAATCCCCATTCTGCCACGGGAACTTACTGGGTGACCTTGGGCCAGTCACACACTCTCAGCCTCGACCCTCGCCAGTATTTGGATGGGAGACCTCCAAGGAATACCAGGAGGCATGGAGGCAGGCAATGGCAAACCACCTCTTGCCTACTAGGTGCTATGGAACACAGACAGGATAATGCTGCTGCAGTCATCTTGTTAGGCCACTGTGTGAAGAGACTGCTGAACGTATAGAATCATAGAATTGGAAGGGACCGCCAGGTCCAGGTCCCTTATTCTTGAAGTTCTGGGGAACCAGGTGTCCTCCTGTAGCAGATATAGGGTAGCCAGGTCCCTCTTTGACACCGGTGGGAGGTTTCTGGGATGGAGCTGAGGAGGGCGGGGTTTGGGGAGGGGAGGGACTTCAATGCCGTAGAGTCCAATTGCCAAAGTGGCCATTTTCTCCAGGTGAACTAATCTCTATCAACTGGAGATCAGTTGTAATAGCGGGAGATCTCCATCCGATACCTGGAGGCTGGCAACCCTAGGTGGGTAAGAACATAAGAACATAAGAAAGGCCATGCTGGATCAGACCTACTGGTTTCCCTAGTCCTACACATGAAGCCATCTGGGTGACCTTGGGCTAGTCACAGTTCTCTCTGAACTCTCTTAGCCCCACCTGCCTCACAAGGTGTCTGTTGTGGGAAGAGGAAGGGAGGGAGATTGTAAGCCAGTTTGATTCTTCCTTAAGTGGTAGAGAAAGTTGGCATATAAAAACCAACTCTTCTTCATCATCATCTAGTCCAAGGGTGGGGAACGTCAGGCCTGGGGGCCGTATAAGGCCCGCCAAATCATTTGGTCTGGACCTCCATGGGTCCTGGCAGATCTCTAGCTCAGAAGGATGCTGCCCTGCCTGAATCTCTTGGGCCCAGCTGGGGACGGCAGAGCTCAAAAGCGAGTCGCTCTACCTGGCAGACACTTCGAGCCATCTCCGGCTGTGCCTCTTGGCTAAATGTTTGACCAAATACAGCAGGCTAATTTTTAAGCTGATAATTTTGTATGGCCCGCGAATGATGTCATAAATATCCAAATGGCCCTTGGCAGAAAAAAGGTTCCCCACCCCTGATCTAGTCCATCATTTTGTTTCTCACAGTGGCGAACCAGTTTCCCAGAAGGACCAACAAAAGGGCATAGAAGCTGAGGCCTTCCGCTCCTGCTGCGTCCCAGGACTGATATTCAGAGGTTGGCTATCTCACTGTATGGAGGTATTTATTGCACCACAAAAATATTTCTTCACACTCCCTGCCCCAGGATGTGGTGATGGCTGCCAACTTGGAAGGCTTTAAGAGGGGAGTGGACATGTTCATGGAGGAGAATTAATTATTCAGGGAATAATTAATTTATACTTTTAGTTATCCAAGATCCACTCCAGTTCATAGACAAATTCGTTTTACTCTCTGAGAGGCCTTGAGTAAATACAGCGTTTTGAGAATCAGTTTTGGATTAGGAGGTTTAATTGTTTCAAATTTACTTGTAATTCCTATCAAGTGAGAAAGTTTAGGTCAGGAAACCTAAATATATTTCTTCACACTCCCTGCCCCAGGATGTGGTGATGGCTGCCAACTTGGAAGGCTTTAAGAGGGGAGTGGATATGTTCATGGAGGAGAGGGGTATTCATGCCTACTAGTCAAAATGGATACGGGTCATGATGCATATCGATTCTCTCCAGGATCAGAGAATCATGCCAAATATATTTGGCACTGTGGAACACAGGCAGGGTGTGGCTGCTGCAGTGGTCTTGTTTGTGGGCTTCCTGGAGACACGTGGTTGGCCACTGTGTGAACAGACTGCTGGACTTGATGGACCTTGGTTTGATCCAGCATGGCTTTTCTTATGTTCTTATGTTAAGTCACAGCTGACTTATGGTGATCCTGTACGGTTTTCAAGGCAAGAGACATTCAGAGGTGGTTTGCCATCGCCTGCCTCCGTGTTGCGCCCCTGGTATTCCTTGGCGGTCTCCCATCCAAATACTTGTCAGGGTCGAGGCTGAGAGTGTGTGACTGGCCCAAGGTCACCTAGCAAGTTTCCATGGCACAGTGGGAATTTGAACCTTGGTTTCCCTGATCCTAGTCCGACACCTCAACCACTACACCACACTGGCTTTCAATAAAATAATTAGCGGTTGCAATAAAATAATTGGTGGGCTTCCGACAATATATCACTGGATGATTGACTGGTGTCCCAATTCTATTCTTTGGCACCATCACATTTCCTTAGAGAGGTAAGTTTTTTTGTCCACTTCTGCTTTCTCTCCCCCCCCCCCAATTGCCAGGACTGCCCAGATACTCTCAAGATGCTCATTTAATTCCGTCATATTATGGTATGGATTGCTCTAGTAACAGCTGGCAACATGAAGGAAGGGTTGAGCATTTGCCACAGCTGGTTAGTGGCCCAGCTCCCAGTTTTCTCAACTCCATCCGAGCGATAATAACATAATCAATTTGTTTCCTGCCTCTCCTGGATGGCGGGAGCGCTCAAAGTGCATTTCCTTCTGATATGACGTTCGAGCAAAGCATTTGTGAAAACCAGCTGATTACTTGAGCGGACCGAAGCAGGCGTCTGCGGCTGAGTGTATAGAGCTTTCCTGATCAGTGACAAGGTATTTCAGTGGAACCCACTAGCGCATCTTGACAATGTCAGCAATGAAATTCTCAAAGAGGTGTAATAGACGCATGAGGTTTCTGGGTTTCTTAATGTTTTAGCATTCATGTCTTCATAGGTTCACTGGCCTGTCCCAGAGCATACCGAGAAACCATGGACTTTTATGCATGGGTTGTTTCTGTTGCATTCACCCCCCGACTACTTTGGGGCTTCATTTTCATTATGCCCATCTTTTCTGAGTTTTAGAAGTCACTTTGCTACCTCCCCTCATTTTTCCTGCATTTTCTGGATGCTGTTTCTGCTGTGTCTCACCACAACCACTGCTGGGCCTGGTGCAAGTCCTGGGATCTGCCATATCCATTTGGAAGAAATTTACCCCCCCCCCCCAGTGTATATTGTTAAATATGTCAGATTTCTCTGCAAACCCTGGGGGTCCCCCAAATTTTCAGGAAAAAACTGTTTAGTGAAAGTTTGGTCCTGATCTGCGGATTTAGATATCCGCAGATGGGGGGGGGCACACTTGAGAAATAGATGTATAAATATTTAACAATGCAATAAAAACATATAGACATGTAACATGACACAATCAGGGAGAAGAATACTGGGGGTGGTATGCCAAATCAAAATAAAGAAGTCTTCATGCACTGGTGGAAGACAATAACAGAGGGAAATGAGATGAATCTTCCTAGGGATGGAGTTGCAGATTTTTGGCAGCATGACCAAGATGGTCTTTTCTTGGGTTGCCACACATTTAGCCTCAGATGGTGGAGGCTCCTGAGTCAAAACCTCCAAAGATGACTGGAGTTGGTAGGTTCACATGAGAGAAAGTGACCCTTAAAATATGCTGGCCCCAAACAGTATAGGGCTTTAGAGTTGATGGTGTTTGAGGGAAGGGTTCATATCAGAGGGTGCCGGTAAGGAGATCACCACAAGAGGAAAGGATGGAGGAATTGTGGTGCTAAGGGGTTCTTCCTTCTACTTACCTGTAAAAATCTTTGGCATGGGGGGTTTCCTGCATGGCTACCCAAGCAAGTGCCTCATTTGCTTCATGGGTCTGGGGTGGCCCTTCCTGCCTCACACCTTTGTACGAATTCAGCAGCAAAATGAGTAAAATGGACCATAGCCACTCATCAGCTTAAATGCAGAAATCGTATTGAGACACCAAAAGGAAGTCGACAAGCCAGCCTGGTGCATTCTGCTGCTCTAGACCCAAACACGGGTCAGCCCCATCAAATGCATCTGTGATTTCATTTTTTTTCATTATCCATTTCTGTGACGCATCCGCCGAGAAGCGGAACCGTTCACAAATTCTCGCCTTATGCCCTCAATTAAGCGCACTATGTGGGGAAAAAAAGGATGGAATAAAGGGAATTCCTAACAAAATCCCAACAAAATGTTCCCTGGAGATGTTTTGAACTCTGATCCTGCAATTAAACATGATAGTAATTAATCACCTTCGCAAAGCAATTTACTGTCTACTGCAGGTGGCTTCCATTTTATGTTGAAATGCAGTATTTCCTTTTGGCTATAAGCTTCTGGCACTGGGTGTCATCAGCTGTTTTTCCTGCACCCCAGTCCCCAAACTACTTGAACCCACATCTCGACTACGTTAACCTTATGAGATGAGAACCTGTAGAAAGAGGTTCTTGTGATTGACCCAGAGATTCGGAACACCTGCAACATTTTCATGTAACACCTTTGGACATATGACCCCTTCAACCCATGTCTGACAAGCCTAAGGGGGAATCAAAGTGCCATTCTGGGGTTGAATCTTGCCTTGTCATAAGAACATAAGAAAAGCCCTGCTGGATCAGACCAAGGCCCATCAAGTCCAGCAGTCTGTTCACACAGTGGCCAACCAGGTGCCTTTAGGAAGCCCTGTAAGCATACGGGTCGCCTAACTCCCAGACTGGTCATGGCAACCCCGATGTGCATGCACACGACTACTGTTCCAGCAGTGTGCCCGGCCATAAGCGCTACAGGGAAGGCAGCAGCGCACACCAGCGAAACTGACACGACTGCTCCTGTGCGTTCCAAGCAGCCGGCAGCTGAGAGACTGAGGCCAGGTCAACCTCCAGCAAACCTGAGAGACTCCATTTTCCTGTGCATCTCCATTCCAGCCGCAGCCATTTCATGGAAAGCTGACAGCCACATAGTCTGTGCCAGCCAGCACCCCCCTCCCATTGCAACATCAGCAGATTAATGGGCCATCAGCAGAGATCCTGATATCAGTGACGGGTCGTTCCTCCAGCAACGCCCGACGGGCAGTCCCGGACATGGTGAAATCGCACCTTTGTTTGAGTTCATTAATCCAATCACCTCTGAGACTCCCGACTTCTCCCGGTTGTGCAAGTCATTGGGTTTAGAATAGATTTCCAAATTCCAATCTCCCCACCCCGGCAGCCGACCATTAAATCCTTTTGTCACCTTTTGTCCCACGGGAACCACGGAGGGGTAATCCAATCGCCCCGCCCCCAGAGAAACAGTATAACTGGGGTCACCCACACCCATAACCTTACCTTAGGTCTTTCCCTGGCATATTTGCCATCACTCTGTTGGTTTGGGTTTTGCACAGCCTGACCACGCTCCCCTCCCACCTCGCTGGTCGAGCCCACGAGAACCCCTCTCCCTCGCCCCTCTATTTCCTCTGTATCTTAGTCTACTGGAATTTGGGACAACTCCTCTACAGGAAAGGTGTAGTATTATCTCTCAACGATCTCCTGCCAAATTGGCAACCGTCTCTACTCTCCTCCCTTTGAGTTCTTAGATTCTCTGTGTATGTTTGTGTTGCACCATTGAACGCTTGAAAACATAAACTCTCTTAATTTGGACTCCCTTTGTTTCTGTCGTTATTCTAAGGTCACAGAATACGGGCTGTGATATATACTGGTTGCATTCCACTTTATAAATATTATAGTTACCGATTGCTCAGCTAATTTCCCCAATTAAAGGAGCATTTCGGGTAACAGCCCACAAACAAGGTGACTGCAGTAGCATCCTGCCTGTGTTCCACAGCACCTTATATAATAGGCATGCTATCTATAGAATATAATAGGAATGGGCCTTGAAAACAGGGAAGACCATCTCCCTGGACCATTGCAACAAAGAGAAATGGAGGAAGCCCTTCTGCCAGGGATTTTCACAGATGAGGAGGAGGAAGATTCCTTGGGACCCCAACAAAGAGAAATGGAGGAAGCCCTTCTGCCAGGGATTTTCACAGATGAGGAGGAGGAAGATTCCTTGGGACCACAATGTCTCCATCCTCTGCTCCCAAGCAGGTTTCCTTGCCCACATTCTCAGACACTGTCACCTCCTTTCTTCAAACGCCACCAGCTCTAGGGATTCCACCTTCACCACCACATCAACAGTGGTATCAGGAGACATCACCCCTTTTTCATTTTTCCCCTGCAGATATTAGGCATGAAACCTTTCATTGTGAAGAATCTGGAAGCTGAAATGTACAGGATGACCGATTCTATGATAAACCATACATCATATTGGCACAAGAAGCTACCTTGAAGAAGAAAAAGAAGAAGAGGAAGAGGAAGAAGAGTTGGTTTTTATATGCCAAATTTCTCTAGCACTTAAGGAAGAATCGAACCAGCTTACAATCACCTTCCCTTCCCCTCCCCACAACAGACACCCTATGAGGTAGGTGGGGCTGAGAGAGCTCTAAGAGAGCTGTGACTGGCCCAAGGTCACCCAGCTGGCTTTGTGTGGAGGAGTGGGGAAACCAACCCAGTTCACCAGATTATCCTCCGCTGCTCATGTGGAGGAGTGGGTAATCAAACCCTGTTCTCCAGATCAGAGTCCACTGCTCCAAACCACCACTCTTAACCACTACACCACACTGGCTCTGAGTATTGAGTCAGACCATCGATATTGATAGACCAATGGTCTGACTCAGTAGAAAGCAGCTTCTTATGTCCATATCCTGTAAGTGGAGGGGAAGAGCTGTGGCTCAGGGAAAGGGCACCTGCTTTGCATGCAGAAGGTCCCCGGTTCAGTCCCTGGCATATCCAGTTAAATGGACCAGATGAGTTGGTGTTGGGAAAAACTTCAACTTGAGACCATGGATAGCCATCACTAGTCAGAGTAGACAATCCTGACCTTGATAGACCCATCGTCTGACTCAATATAAGGTAGCTCTATGTGTTCACGTGTCCCCCACTGGATTATGCAGTACTGTGGCGACGACAGCCTGTCACTACACCTGAAATCTACAAATCTCAGAGGTATTATTCATGGGCCTTTTATGCACAGTCACCCCACCAACTTCTTCAGGGATTCCTTTTGATTATGCATGCCTTTTCCGACTGTCAGAGGTTGTCTCGCTCTCCCCGCACATTGTGTCCGCTGGAGAGCCAGTGTGGTGTAGTGGTTAAGAGTGGTGGTTTGGAGTGGTGAACTCTAATCTGGAGAACTGGGTTTGATTCCCCACTCCTCCACATGAGTGATGGAGGCTAATCTGGTGAACTGGATTTGTTTCCCCACTCCTACACTTGAAGCCAGCTGGGTGACCTTGGGCTAGTCACAGATCTCTTAGAGCTCTCTCAGCCCCACCTATCTCACAGGGTGCCTGTTGTGGGGAGGGGAAGGGGAGGCGATTGTAAGACTGTTTTAGTCTTCCTTAAGTGGCAGAGAAAGTTGGCATATAAAAACCAACTCTTCTTCTTTTCCAGATTTTGGCTAAAACAGCATCTGGAAAACACAGGCAAAACATACAGGGAGAGCGAGGTGACTTCTGACTGTTGGGAAAGGCATAATAAAAAAGAAGCCCTGAAGCAGTCGGTGGGGGTGACCATGGGGAAACGTCCCTGCATAAAAGGCCATTGTTACTATATAGTATTTCCTTGTCTTTCTCTTGTGGGGCTACATTAACACCTTCCCATTGGCTACACCACCCTGCATCCTTCACATACCATCACTGATAATGGGCCTGAGAGCAGAGAGGGCCATAGAGCAGCATTTCATAATGCAAGAATCCCATCTGTTATAAACAAACATACGAAATACCCTAATTAAAAACTCCTTTCTGAGCCTTTCCAGACAATTTCCGGCAGCCAGACGCTGACGTCGATTCGGCACTCAAGGTGCGTGAGTCAGCAGAACTTCCTCGCATGTTATTGCAGACATGCATCACCCTGATGTGATTTCTGCCCGGTGCTCGGTAGCAGATATGAATGCAGCAATTAATAGAGCTTAAGAGCGATTTCCATCGCCAGATGCCGGATCCAGCTGAGCCATTTTATTATGGCAGTGTCCAAACCACCCTCGGAGGTCCTGTTCAACGTTGTCGCCCCTGACATGGATTCTCCTTTGCTTCCTTTGTAATCAATTAGAATTGTCACAGATCCCAAAACAGAGGAATCCAGCAGCAAGGGAAGGTCAGCACAGAGCTATTGATCAGAAACCTGATATGATGTTCATGGGCTAGACCACGAGAAATGTTCTGCTCATGGAGCAAAAGATTCCAACTTCCCCTTGAACACACATGAAGCTGCCTTATAGTGAATCAGACCATAGATCTGTCAAGGTCAGTATTGTCTACTCAGACTGGCAGCAGCTCTCCAGGGTCTCAGATCACCTACCACCTGGTCCTTTTAACTGGAGATGCCAAAGACTGAATCTGGGACCTTTGGCATGCCAAGCAGAGTGGTGGGGGCTGGCGATCTCCTGGGATTACAACTGAGAGCCAGTGTGGTGTAGTGGTTAAGAGTGGTGGTTTGGAGTGGTGGACTCTGATCTGGAGAACTGGGTTTGATTCCCCCACTCCTCCACATGAGCAGCAGAGGCTAATCTGGTGAACCGGGTTGGTTTCCCCACTCCTACACATGAAGCCTGGTGGGTGACCTTGGGCTAGTCACAGTTCTCTCAGAACTCTCTCAGGCCCACCTACCTCACAGGGTGTCTGTTGTGGGGAGAGGAAGGGAAGGTGATTGTAAGCCAGTTTGATTCTTCCTTAAGTGGTAGAGAAAGCTGGCATATAAAAACCTCCTCCTCCTCTTCCTCTTCTTCTTAACTCCAGGCAACAGAGATCAGTTCCCCTGTGGAAAATGGCCAATTTGGAAGGTGGACTATATGTCATTATACCCCACTGAAGTCCCTCCCTTACCCAAACCCAGCCCTCCTCAGGCCACACTCCCAAAATCTCCAAGTATTTCCCAACCCGAAGCTGGCAAGCCTAAGAATTGCCCCTCTGCTCACAAGGAGTTTGGACCCAACCCTCTGTCCAGTCCAAAACGCCTCTGTCTTTATTGGCCCTGGCCCTGGCCAAGTGGAATTTCCTTCCTGGTGACATCAGGGCCCTGCGGGACCTTAAAAGAGTTTCGCAGGGCCAGCAAGACCAAATTATTCCACCAGGCCCACAACAGAGGGCAGCCTAGGGTTGCCAACCTCCGGGTACTAGCTGAAGATCTCCTGCTATTGCAACTGATCTCCAGCCGACAGGGATCAGTTCCCATGGAGAAAATGGCTGCTTTGGCAATTGGTCTCTATGATATTGAAGTCCCTCTTTTCTCCAAACCCTGCCCTCCTCAGGCTCTGTGCCCAAAATCTCCAGGCATTTCCCAACCCGTAGCTGGCAACCCTACCTGTAAGTGTTCCCCATTTTTGGGTGGTCACAATTGTTCCCTCCTTCTACCATCTCCCTAAGTATCATGAGACAGACAACCATTTCAGAATAAGGTTTACTTTGTTCTTCTTTAAAAAATGTGACAATCCATCTATGGAGGATTCTCTCTGATGGGAAGGAGAAAGGGAAAACGACCTCTTTTTTCAGCGGTGGTTATTTATTTCCACAATTAGCAGCCGAGTTCTGGTGCAGTGCCCAGAGAACATTCCTCGTTTGTCAACGGTCTCTCTCAGCGCTTAAGTCACTTGTAGGCCTGGCGGATTAAGTCGGGTGATTGTTGGTGGTTTATAAAACTTTTTATGGGCACCCGTACAACGGAGCCTTCGGAGGATCGCTTTAATGGGCTTTGCCTGCAAAGAGAAACCACCCGCGCGTCATTCTTAATAGTCCAGGGCACGCAGATTAATCAGTGTTTCAGCCGGCAAACCAGGCTGCTGCTGGTGATTTGATTTTTTTTCCCCTGAATAAGTAACAAATTGTAAATGATAACATTTATCTGATGCCTACTTAAAGGTTCATGAATTGTTGGCTAGGGATGTCCGAACCCCCGCTGGTTTGGCCCACATTCCGTCGGCTGGTTGAAAGCGGGGAACTGAATTTTTGTGCATCCGTTTGGCTGTTCACAAAGAGCTTGAGCCTAATTGTTGGATTGCCTTTTGGAGGAGGAGGAGTTGGTTTTTATATGCTGGCTTTCTCTACCACTTAAGGAAGACTCAAACCGGCTTACAATCACCTTCCCTTCCCCTCCCCACAACAGACACCCTGTGATGTAGGTGGGGCTGAGAAAGCTCTAAGAGAGCTGTGATTAGCCCAAGGTCACCCAGCTAGCTTTGTGTGTAGGATTGGGGAAACCTACTGGTTCACCAGGTTAGCATCCACTGCTCATGTGGAGGAGTGGGGAATCAAACCCGGTTATTCAGAATAGAGTCCACTGCTCCAAACCACTGCTCTTAACCACTACACCACGCTGGCTCTCTCCCTCTGCATATTTAGACATTAAAGCCCAGTGCAATTGGTAGTGTTTCATGCATGTCCATTGTCACACAGCCCAATGAGAATCCTAGTTCCCTTTTCCCCTTATGCTCGACTCCATAAATTTGTTGTGACTTGACAGCACTTACATATGTACATTAAGGCCATTTATGCAGGGCTGTTTCCCTCGCGGTCACCCCGACTACTGCTTCAGTGCTTCGTTTTGATTATGTCTGCCTTTTCCGACCGTCGCCTCACTCTCCCTGCGCGTTTCCGAGCATTTTGCCCATGTTTTCCAGATGCTGTTTTAGCGAGAATCTGGAAAACGCAGGCAAAATGGCCAGAAACGGGCAGGGAGAGCGAGGTGAACACTGGCGGTCAGAAAAGGCAGACATAATCAAAACGAAGCGCCAGAGCAGTCAGAAGGGTTGACTGCGGGGAAACCGCCCTGCATCAATGGTCATCGCAACCATCCATAGTGAAAAAAAGGTAAAGGTCCCCTGTGCAAGCAACCCATGGGGTGATGTCACATCCCGACGTTTCCTAGGCAGACTGTTTACAGGGTGGTTTGCCAGTGCCTTCCCCAGTCGTTTTCCCTTTACCCCAGCAAGCTGGGTCCTCATTTGACTGACCTCGGAAGGATGGAAGGCTGAGTCAACCTTGGGCTGGCTACCTGAAACCGACTTCTGTCGGGATCGAACTCAGGTCGTGAGCAGAGCTTGGGACTGCAGTACTGCAGCTTAACACTCTGCGCCACGGGGCTCCTATCCATAGTGAAAACTCCACCAAAATCCCTGCTCCCAGCTGCTTAAAATGTAAAAGCACTTTGTAGCACAGCGAAGAAGAAGAAGAGTTGGTTTTTATATGCCAACTTTCTCTACCACTTAAGGAAGACTCAAACCGGCTTACAATCACCTTCCCTTCCCCTCCCCACAACAGACACCCTGTGAGGTAGGTGAGGCTGAGAGAGCTCTAAGAGAGCTGTGACTGGACCAAGGTCACCCAGCTGGCTTCGTGTGTAGCAGTGGGGAAACCAACCCCGTTCACCAGATTAGCCTCTGCCGCTCATGTGGAGGAGTGGGGAATCAAACCCGGTTCTCCAGATTAGAGTCCACCGCTCCAAACCACCGCTCTTAACCACTACACCACGCTGGCTCTCAGAGCCCAGATCTTGCAAACATCCCCTCTGTCTGCTGCCCTTATTGCCTCTCCCGTCGTAAGAACTGAGAATCTTGCTGCGCTCAGAAGATGCTGCCGAGAATAGGCGGGATTGCTCGAGAGAGCGGGTCCCATCTGTCCGCTGGCTGGGCGCAATTGGATTTCAATCCCTCCCTTTTGTCTCTTTTCCTTCAAAGCGGGTTCCCCCCCCCCCTAAAGTCTTACAGCGAGCGCTGGGGCAATTACTTAATGTTCTAAATTACTATTGAGACCTCCTGGGCCGAGCGGGCACACAATAGTCCGGCACAGTTGGTTCAGGTATCATTTTTTTTTTTTATCATTGGGATCTGAAGTGTGCCAGAAATGGAAGCCGGAGATATTTCCGGCAGTCATTCAGCGGGCTTAAAAAAACACACACAACTGTACTGATTGTATCTTTGAAGGGTTCTTTGAGGTTTCTGCCTGCGCCTTTGTTCGGGCAGTATTAAGTGGGTATAGCGTTTGGAGGAAGCAATTCTGCTTTTATGTTAGTTTTAAATAGGGCCTAGAAATACTGCAGGAGACAATTTGATTAAAAACCAAAAGGGGGGAGCATCCCCCCCCCCAGTTTGCAGATTTCTTTTTTGAACCTCATCCTACGCAGATGAGGCCTCTTCGAGGCATAACTCATTTCACGGACGTAGACGTATCTGTAATCTGAACAACTTGTACAGCTGTCATTGTTAAGATGCTGACATCAGATGTACAAAACCAAGGATATCTATTCGTTCGTTTATTAAAATATTCATACCTAGTGTTCCCCCTTGTGGCTTAAGGCAGCTTGATAGTAGAAAAGGCCATCAGCTGACTTATGGCAACCCCTTATGGGGTTTTCAAGGCAAGAGACTTACAGAGGTGGTTTGCCATTGCCTGCCTCTGCATAGCGACTCTGAAGATCAGTTCCGCTGGAGAAAACGGCTGTGTTGGAAGGTGGACTCTATGGCATTGTACCCCGCTGATCGGGTTGCCAGGTCCTTCTTCGCAACCGGTGGGAGGTTTTGGGGGCGGAGCCTGAGGGCGGGGCTTGGGGAGGGGAGCGACTTCAATGCCATAGAGTCCAATTGCCAAAGCGGCCACTTTCTCCAGGGGAACTGATCTCTATCGGCTGGATATCAGTTGTAACAGCGGGAGATTGCCAGCTAGTACCTGGAGGTTGGCAGCCCTAATTTGCTTGCAAGAAAACATGGTCAGGTTTTATTCTTCTACTCTTTTCCCAGTTGAAAGGCCTTACTTCACTTGTTCATTGAGCATTTACCTCATCCCTGGTAAGGAATTTCAGTTTGGAGATCCTTCTTAAATGGTTTGGGGGTAGACTTGAGACTTCACTCTAGGATTGCCAGGTCCCTCTTTGCCATTGGTGGGAGGTTTTTGGGGTGGAGCCTGAGGAGGGTGGGGTTTTGGGAGGGGAGGGACTTCAATGCCATAGAGTCCAATTGCCAAAACGGCCATTTTCTCTAGGGGAACTGATCTCTATCGGCTGGAGGTCAGTTGTAATAGCAGAAGATCTCCAGCCACCACCTGGAGGTTGGCAACCTTACATCACTCAGATTATGAAACTGGTCAACTTTCCAAACTGCACTTTTCCACTGTAAAACTTTATTTGGGTAGAAAGGTTTTCACTGATTAGATTATTATAAATGTTACGAAATAATGTTATCGCTTGCCGGATTTTCCCCAGTCTCTGAAGTCATACAGAAGCTGAAATTGGGTCAGTTATTTAAAAAATGGAATATGAATACATGAATTGAAAGGTTTGCAAGGCAGTTCACACAAGGAGAATATGCTTGGGGAAATTTTCTCCAAGATTTATTTCATGCAGGGCAGAAGCAAAATTCCTCCCCTGTTTCTGAATTAATTTTCAACTTTTGTAAAGAACGAGGTGCATTTTCATCACCACCACCCCACACCACTTCATCCTGCAATTCTTTCTCATAACCTGGAGCTGAAATAATTCTGTATCCACACCAGGGTGGTATAGTGGTTAGGAGCAGTAGTTCAGAGCGGTGGACTAATCTGGAGAACCGGGTTTGATTCTCCACTCCTCCTCATCAGTGGTGGATTCTTATCTGGTGAACCAGGTTGGTTTCCCCACTCCTCCACATGTACCCTGCTGGGTGACCTTGGGCTAGTCACAGTTCTCTCTGAACTCTCTCAGCCCCACCTACCTCACAAGTTGTCTGTTGTGGGGAGAGGAAGGGAAGGCGATTGTAAGCCGATTTGATTCTCCTTAAAAGGTAGAGATAATCGGCAAATTAAAACCAACTCTTTTAATTCCATCATTTAATTCCATCGTTATTTTAATTCCATCCAGCTAGGGTTGCCAGCTCCCACTTGGGAAATACCTGTAGATTTGGTGGTGGAGCCTGGGAAGTGTAGGGTTTGGGAAGGGGACGGACCTCAGTGGGGGACAATGCCATAGAGTCCTCCTTGCATAGTGGCCATTTTCTCCTGGGGAACTGATCTCAGTAGTCTAAAGATCAGTTGTAATTCCAGGACATCTCCAGCCCCCACCTGGAGGTTGGCAACCCTAGTCCCAGCCCTAATCCCAGCCCATGAAGGTAGGTGCTGGAACCATAAAATGGGCCTGTCACCAAATTAACAGCCAACGTATTAACAGTGTGTCCAGAGGAGGGCAACCAGAGTGGTCAAGGGTCTGGAATCCATGCCCTATGAGAAGAGACTTAAGGAGCTGGGTTTGTTTAGTCTGGAGAAGAGAAGGTTAAGGGGTGACATGATAGCCATGTTTAAATATTTGAAGGGATGTCATGTTGATGAGGAAACTAGCTTGTTCTCGGTTGCTTCAGAGACTAGGACACGGAGTAATGGATTTAAACTAAGAGAAAAATGATTCCACCTAAACATTAGGAAGAACTTTCTGATGGTGAGGGCGGTTCGACGGTGGAATACGCTGCCTCCCAGGGTGGTGGAGTCCCCGTCTTTGGAGGTCTTTAAGCAGAGGTTGGATGGCCATCTGTGGGGAGCGCTTTGATTGTGGGATCCTGCATGGCAGGGGGTTGGACTGGATGGCCCTTGTGGTCTCTTCCAACCTTGTGTGATTTTGTGATTTGTATCTGTTTCAATATTGGTATTTATTTGTTTATCTAATTTACTGCATTTATGCCCCTCCTTTTTCCTCAGCGGGGACCCAAACCAACTTACATAATTTTCCTCCCCTCTATTCTATCCTCACAACAACCACCCTGTGAGGTAGGTTAGGCTGAGAATGGTGACTAGCCCAAAGTCGCCCAGCAAGCTTCTATGGCAGAGTGGGATTCGAACCCGGGTTTCCCAGACCCTAGTCAAACACTCTAACCATTATACCACAATGGTGGTGGACACAGCATTTTGGACCCTGTATTTGCCTGTGTTTCCCTATCCTGTTTATCAAATCATCAGCTGCCACAGGCAGGCTTTAAAGAAACGTAGAACATACCTCAGGGCACAAAAGGTTTTCTTAGAGGAGGAGGACGAACTAAATGCATGACTGTTTTTTTCAGCGGTAGCCATGTGTTTAGCATCAAGTCCAGCGCAGTTCCCCCCAGATCGTCTCCATGTTGTCAGAAAGTACAAATGGACTGAACGTTAATGACCTTTCTAATAATTCAATTGCAAAAGTTTTCCCACTGATGTCAGCCGCATTTAAATCAACCTTTGGAGCCTCGATACCCTGATCACCCCCTCTATCATTTTTCCTGCCCCCTAATTACTTTAAAACGTATTATCACACTTAGATGTGAGTCTCACATCTCTCTATACGTATCTATATTTTTTTCCAAGCGCCTGAACTTGAAGCATTAGCAGAATGGTAATAAACATAAGAACATTAACATGCAATTCCCTTATGCTTTTGAAAAATTACTTCATAAATGCAAAGTAAAATATTTCCCCCTTTTTATTACCTGACAATTACATATTAAGAATTTCTTTTTATGTTTAAAAACATATGCAGATGGGCAAGGCAGACGCCAAAATGTAATTGCTTTCTTACTATAAGAATCAGATGTCATTTTCTCCTAACTCAGCTCTGGGAAAAAAAAGAATTGGGGGGGGGGTGTTGGGAAAGAGAGAGAGATAGCAAATTGTTGTATACATTAAATTTTGAGACATCGCATAGCATTCCTCAATTAAACTATTTAAATGAAAAAAGATTGCTTTACAGCTCTATCATATCGCCCCAAATAAAACCTCTCTTGAGGCAAATTGACTGTGGCAGGCGCCAAATGCGCGGGTTTTAATGTGGCTGGACAACCTAATGGAGGTCATTGGTAATTGTTATTATACACAATATTGCTCTGTCAGAAAGCACCCCAAAGCTACATACATTATCAGAGGCGGCGGAGGTTCTTTGCCGGAAAGGGGGAAAAAAACTCTTATCTCCTCCCCACGTAAAGCTGCCGAGACAAGACTTTCTCCAGCACTCCAATAACAAGCCAAGCTGATTTTTCCACGGTGGGCAAAAATGCATCTGTGCCCCATTCTTGTTGCCAGGATGTTTCCCGCACTGTACTGTGTTGCACTCCCAACTTCCCTAAGTGGTAAGAAGTGTCCGGTCATTCCCCCCCAACACACACAAACACACACACTTATATCCCACGTTTCGTGGATGGAAGGCAGCTTGGTATAACCCGTTTTCGTCAGATCTCGGAAAGCTAAGAGGGGTCGGTGCTTGGATGGGAGACCACCAAGGAAGGCTCTGCAGAGCCTGCGTTTAAATCACAATTGACTTATGGCGACCCCAGCAAGGGGACTTTCAAGGCAAGGGAGAAGCGGAGGGTGGTTTGCCATCGCCTTTCTCTGCAGAGCCTTCCTTGGTAGTCTCCCATCCAAATTCCGACCCTGCTTAGCTTCTGAGATCATAGAATCATTGAATCATAGAGTTGGAAGGGACCACCAGGGTTATCTAGTCCAACCCCCTGCACAATGCAGGAAACTCACATCTAGCCTGCTGGGTGACCTTGAGCTAGTCACAGTTCCCTCACATGAAGCCTGCAGGGTGACCTTGGGCTAGTCACAGTTCCCTCAGAACTCTCTCAGCCCCACCTACATCACAAGGTGCCTGTTGTGGGGAAAGGAAGGAATTGTGATTGCAAGCTGCTTTGAGACCATAGAATCATAGAGTTGGAAGGGACCACCAGGGTCATCTAGTCCAACCCCCTGCACAATGCAGGAAACTCACATCTACCTCCCCCCCCACACCCCCAGTGCCCAGACAGATGGCCAAGATGCCCTCCCTCTCATGAACTGCCTAAGGTCATAGAATCAGCATTGCTGACAGATGGTCATCTAGCCTCTTCTTAAAAACCTCCAGGGAAGGAGAGTTTACCACCTCCCGAGGAAGCCTGTTCCTCTGAGGAACTGCTCTGTTAGAAAGTTCTTCCTAATGTCTAGATAGAAACTCTTCTGATTAAATTTCAACCCGTTGGTTCTGGTCTGACCTTCTAGGGCAGCAGAAAACAACTCGCCACCATCCTCTATATGACAGCCCTTCAAGTACTTGAAGATGGTTATCTGATGGGATCAGGCTAGCCTGGGACATCCAGGTCAGGGCCAGGAGATCAACTACCTGGGCATGTGCCATGAAGTCACAATTGACTTATGGCGACCCCAGCAAGGGGCTTTCAAGGCAAGTGAGAAGCAGAGGTGGCTTGCCTTTGCCTTCCTCTGCAGAGTCTTCCTTGGTGGTCTCCCATCCAAGTGGCGACCCTGCCTAGCTTTCCGTGATCTGCTGAGATCGGGCTACACCATGCCACCTTCCCTCCCGTGTCTTTCAAATAGATTGATAACATAAGAGAGTTGGACTGAGACTGGGGAAACCTGGATTCAAATCCTCACTAAAGTGTAAAATGTTTATGTGACATAACAGCATTTGAGGAGAAATACAAGTTGTATATGAAAGCTACATGAGTCTCTATTCTGTCATGATTGCACATTTAGAAATGCCTCATGCTCATCTGGAAAAAAATGCCACGGGAATACTATCTTGAGAAGAAATGGTGTGAATCATAACTGTGTCTTTTCTCCAAATGCCCCCCTTCCTTTGTTAATTCAAACAATTAATAAACTCATGTAGCAAGAGCCAGCGTGGTGTAGTGGTTAAGAGCAGTGGTTTGGAGCGGTGGAGTCTTATCTGGAGAACCGCGTTTGATTCCCCCACTCCTCCACACTCCCCACTCCACTCTTCCACATGCCAAGAAGAAGAAGAGGTTTTAGACCTTGCCTTTCTCTACCGTAGGGAGTCTCAAAGTGGCTTATAATCATCTGCCCCCCCCCCAACAGGCACCTTGTGAGGTGGGTGGGGCTGAAAGAGTTCAGAGAGAACTGTGACTGGCCCAAGGTCACCCAGCAGGCTTCATGTATAGGAGTGGGGAAACCAACCCAGTTCACCAGATTAGAGTTTGCTGCCCTTAACCACTACACCACGCTGGCTTCAGACCCCCATCCCCCAAGGCCATTCTTTCCAGCTGCCCACAAAATTCACATCTCTTGTACTGTAGCGACAACCTAAGTGTTTTCTCTCCGCCACCCCACCCCGATCCAAGTGTGTAGGTTTTCCAGTCATCAATGCACATTCACGAATACCCTTCCCATCGTCTTCAGCTATTCAGCTTCAGCTATAAAGTAGCGTCCTCAGCTCCTTTTCAAAATATCAGCTGACCACCCATGCTCGGCAGCAAGTCGGACAAAAGTGAGTCCCCTCTGCACTTAGCCCAAACATAATAGCGGTCTCTCTTCCCCGACGTCCTGTCTTTTCTGTATATTCCATCCATGGTTGATCTGACTTCTGCTTCTCGTGAAGAGCCTCCCGGTAATAATTTTAATAGATTTTCTTTGCACGAAGAACATTTCTTTGCGGCGTTTGCTTGTTAATATAATGACATCCTTTAAGTGAAAGCTAAGGCTGAATGTTCGGGGGGAGGGGGGAGAAGAAAAAAGGAAACTGGATGGTTGTAGAAGGAGGTGAGTCTTTAAAAAAAATTAATGTTTTTGTTCATAGCGACGGATTGATTCGAATGTCGCCTTCTTGCTGTTGACTGCTCCGAATCTCCCTGGGCGAAGAGCACAAAAGAACTTTCGATAGTTCAATGGAACAAGATTATCTTCCATTTTCCCCTACTCTGTGCGGGCAGCTGATGCACAAGAAACGTGTAATTACCATCTGACACAGAAGTGATTGTGTGAGCCGGAAAATCAGGAACACTAACTCTTCTCAAAATAAATTTCAATTTGACGCGGTGAATTTTACATTGAAATGAGTTTTTTCTTTAAAACCCTGGAGAAAACAGTCCCTGTATGCGGGCATTAACAAATCGCTCGGCAAATCTAGGCTAAAGTGAACATTCAATTTGAGGAGGTCAAATCGAGAATCCGCTCCGAGCCACGGAATGACTGAGCCGAACAAGCCAAAGTTAACCTCCTTGGAGAAGCGGCGCATTGGCGCTAACCCATTGGTCTGCCCCCCCCCTGCGTGCCTCCGTGGGTTGCCCTCGCCCTCCTCCCTCTCTCAGACATTTATATCCATTTGTAGATCATTAAATGGGCAACCCAACAAGCAATACCAGGCCCTTGCGGGTTGGCACCCTGACCGAAAGCTTTGTGACGGTTTCTCCCCTGCACCAAGCGCATCGTGAACCAGAACTGCTGTTGGCATAACTTGCATCGGCCTTGCTCAGTTCAGTTTTGGAGTGGCGAGGTTCATCCTTCAGATCACTGCTTCTTGGATGCTGCCATTTTTCGTGCATAGCTGCTGTTCACTGTAGTCGCACATGAACACATGAAGCTGCCTTATACTGAATCAGACCCTCGGTCCATCAAAGTCTACTCAGGCTGGCAGCGGCTCTCCAGGGTCTCAGGCACAGGTCTTTCACATCACCTACTTGCCTAGTCCCTATAACTGGAGAGGCTGGGGATTGAACCTGGGACCTTCTGCATGCCCAGCAGAGGCTTTACCACTGAGCCACAGCCCCTCCTTAGGAACAATATGGGATGTCACTCAGAGGGGCTGCAGATATTTCCTGCAGATACTACCAAGGTCATTATGCAGAGGCAGGCAATGGCAAACCACCACTGTTAGTCTCTTGCCTTGAAAACCCTATTGAGTTGCCATGTCAGCTGTGACTTGACAACACTTTACACACACACACACACAACCCACAGCCTTTCCCCTATATGCATGGAGGGCTGTGTTTTTTCCACAGGAAGCACCGAAGTCCTACCAAAAACCCTCCTATCAGACTCCAGACCCATCTCTTGCTCCCCTTAGCTGTGGAATGCCCCATCATGCTAGTCATTGCCCCATGATGCTAGTCATGATGCATACCTATTCTCTCCAGGATCAGAGGAGCATGCCGAATATATTGGGTGCTGTGGAACACAGGCAGGACGGTGCTGCTGCAGTTGTCTTGTTTGTGGTCTTCCTAGAGGCACCTGGTTGGCCACTGTGTGAACAGACTGCTGGACTTGATGGGCCTGGGTCTGATCCAGCAGGGCTTTTCTTATGTTCTTATCCAGAGTCCGGTCTGCGAAATCATCGCTATATAGAGATTGCTTCCCTCTCCTTGTAGAATCCACGCGATATCTGATCAAAAGCGCAGAAGTGAGACATGTTCAGAGATGCAGTTCAAGCCGAGCATCTCCAGAGCGATCACCGGCGAGGAAACGGTGGCTGCATTTACGTCTGACATGGGAAATAATTAGCAGCGGGACCCTTATCAGAGAGCTTCGAGGAATGTGAGATAACTTTTCAATCTGGCTTTAAACGAATTCGCCGAATTGGCCCCTCTGACGTCAAGGGGAAGTGAGTTTCACAAATCTCAATTTATTTTATAGGGAAGGGTTATTGATTTTTTTTTTATGGTCTCACTTTGTTCTTCCTTTGTGTCTCCAATTCTACCGCTCTTTCTTCTTGTACCTGGATTGATTTAAAAGCCGCTTCAGTTCAAGAGTCCCTCTCTCCTTGGCAAATTAGAGGCCCCAATGCTCCCCGCCCTCCCACCTCACCGACCCAATAGCTCGACGGAAACGGTGTTGCCACTTCGATCCATCATACGCAGATATGACATTTACCGAGCAATTGTATCACTTGCGCTGAAAACCAAAGCGCATGAGGGTCTCCGATGCCAGTTAATGCTAGTTCAATAAAAGTCAAACCCAACACTGGAGGGGTGTGATGGATGGTACCTGGCATGACTTGTGACCCACCAAGCAGAACAAAGCCGGACAACCCACTGGGGTGGCCCACCTGAGGTTTGATAAACCTCCTGGTTTTGCTGCCTGCCTGGGACTGGGGAAAGAAAAAAAAGAACAAGGGATGGGAGAGGTCAAATGCTTGGCAGTCCAAAAACAATTCGCCATTTTGGGGAACTTTTTCAGCAGCACCTAAAATACCGTCCTCTTTTAATGATCTGTTGGAGACAAGTCTGTGGAACGGTTTGCTTTATCTAGTTACATTGCCTCTCCCTCTCTTTCTCTCAGCTGCCTTCATTTGTCACCAGTGATATCATCATAAGAATGTAAGAACATAAGAAAGACCCTGCTGGATCAGACCCAGGCCCATCAAGTCCAGCAGTCTGTTCACGCAGTGGCCAACCAGGTGCCTCCAGGAAGCCCACAAACAAGACGACTGCGGCAGCATTGTCCTGCCTGCGTTCCAAAGCACCTAAGATAACAGGCATGCTCCTCTGATCCTGGAGAGAATAGGTATGCATCATGACTAGTATCCATTTTGACTAGTAGCCATGGATAGCCCTCTCCTCCATGAACATGTCCAGTCCACTCCCGTCTTAAAGCCTTCCAAGTTGGCTGCCATCACCACATCCTGGAGCAGGAAGTTCCACAATTTAACTATGCGTTGTGTGAAGAAATACTTCCTTTTATGTGTTCTGAATCTTTCACCTTCCAGCTTGAGCAGATGACCCCACATTCTGGTATTATGAGATAGGGAGAAAAGCTTCTTCCTGTCCACTCTCTCTCCATACCACGTGTAATTTCATAGACCTCTATCATGTCTCCCCTTAACCGCCTTCTTTCCAAGTTAAACAGCCCTAAGTGTTTTAACTGCTTCTCATAGGGCAGTTGCTCTGCCCCCCCCCCCGATCATTTTGGTTGCTCTTTTCACCTTGCCTGAATCCAGCTCCAGCTAAGAGACCCCTTCCTCCAGCTTTCTACTGTCATCAATGAGGCCATCAAATGAAGGGTAGGATGTAACTAGACAACCCCCCCCCAAATTGTGCCTGCAATCGGCTCAGCTGAGAATGCCCTCCCCAAGGAACCCTTTGCATTTAATTTTAATTGTTGTTTGTTGCTTTGATTCCTGGAAGCCAGTTATTTTGGCTGAGCAGGGGAATCGAAATATAACAAATAAAAGAACAAATAATATTGCCGTACAAGCTGACCCTTTAGTTGAACTCCACGGCAACATCAGTGCTATTAGGCAGTAATGACTTCCCTGTTATGGAGCTTATTATGAGCTCAGGCATTGCATTAAATACGAATATATGCTATGTACAAATTCTCAAAGAGAGAGGTAACATTGAAGAGTGAAATATCTCTATCTCTTACATCACAAAACCATGCTTTTCTTTTCCATGCATACAATTTTTGATCATGTTTCTTTCTTTCTTTTTTTTACTATCCAGTCGCCAACTTATGGCAACCCTGTAAGGTTTCGAAGGCAAGAGACAAATAGAGCTGGTTTGCCATTGCCTGTCTCTGTGTAGCTACCCCAAACTTCCTCGGTGGCTTCCCATCAAAGTACTAACCAGGGCCGATCCTGCTTAGCTTCCAAGATCCAATGAGACTGGGTTAGCCTGGGCCATCCAGTTCAGGGCAAAAGACATACAGAGGTAGGCTGCCATTGTCTGCATCTAAGTAGGAATCCTCTCTGCATTATTGCGTTGGAAGCAAGGGCTCTCTGCGGCAGGCACAACTTATCAAAAATTAAAGCTAGGAGTGTCCAAATTGGCCAAACACTTCAGGATGACGATGAGTGGCATTGTGCTCAAAACAAACAGAATCAGAACATCCTAGCCCTGGTTATTTCCAGATACTCCCCCCTTCCCCATTTGTCCTAGAAGCTACAGTTGACTGTAGCAGGCATAACTCAACTGCAAATATATCTACAAGTTTCAAAATGGCCATATTATCAATGTCGTGTCATATATGTGCATTTTCATATAGCCTGAAAGGCTGACAGCTCATTTCTGACTTCTGAGGATGAATGAAAGTACTCAGGAGGCCAGGAAGGTGCTGCACCGGTGTTGGGGCCCTCCATGCTGGCGTCCGGCTACTTTTGCTGCTTTAAGCGGCCCCAACGCCGGCAGGGAGGCCTGGACACCGGTCTCCAGGCACTGCCACCTTGGGACGCCAGCGGGGCCTTCCGCCGGCATCCCACCAGCGTAAAGGCCCACGCCGGCGTTCCAGGGGGGCGTCCCAGCATCCCGGGAGGCATTCCTGGGGCCTTCTGGGGGGGGGGGAGCTGCTACTAGGCAGCTTCCTGCCCCTTTCAGCCCCGGACGCCAGTACCGAGAATAGTGTTGCTGCGCCTGCTTTTTAGCTATTCTCTATGGTGCCAAAAGCCCCATTTAAAAAATTTAAAGCCGGAAAAAGGCTTTAAAATTTTTTTCGGGGTGCAGGGAACTGCTTTGGAGGTGCTGCGGCAGCGCCTCCTCCCTGCCTTGTAGGCAGCTAAGGTGTTCGACGGGTGTTCGAGGCAGATGGCGGACAGGTGAAGAGATCCGGGATTCAGCTCACTGGCTCTCACAGCTGCCAAGCATGAGATGTTCATCTACTGAGAGAGAGAAATAAGGCCAGTTAAAAATTCCCTACACATTTTGCCAACAGGCTTCTTCGGGGAAACTGTAATATAATATAATATACACATGCAATATTGAGTTCTTGGAATTCTGTAACAATAGTTAGTTAAAATTAAATAAATAACACATTGTTTTCAAAATTAAAGATAATATCAACTAGACATAAAACCATCAAGTATGACTGTTAGACCTTATTCTGTCCTTATGAAGGAAGACGGGGGTGGGGGGGGGGAAACCTTCCTGTACATAAGAGAGATAAGATAGATGTCCAACACCAAGTAGGTTTGGACTACATTTTAAAAGAGAACTCACTATTGCATTTGTATATATCGTGTTACAGATTTCCCTGAAGAAGCCCTTTGGCAAAACATGTAGGGAATTTTTAGCTGAGTAATAAAATATTTTTCTCTTTTACTTGCGCAATCAGCCTTGGCCTCATTCTTATCTCTTCCCATGACTGGTGACGCCCTTTTATTTCCTCCTATATTTGTCTACTGGACATATGCCAGGTGTGAGCCAGGTGAGGGTAGTGTATTGCCAACTTTTGAGAGGTTCAAATTCCCCACTCAAAATCATACATGCTGCCCTGAGAAAGAAGGGCAGGAACAGACAGACAGACAGACAGACAGACGGACAGAAGGATGGATGGATGAGATGGATGGATGGATGGATGGATGGATGGATGGATGGATGGATGGAAGGACGGACAGACAGCTAGATGGACGGAAGGACGGACGGACAGACAGATAGGCAGGCAGACAGATAGACAGACGGATGGATGGAGAGCCAGCATAGTGTAGTGGTTAAGAGCAGTGGTTTGGAGTGGTAGACTCTAATCTGGAGAATCGGGTTTGATTCCCCACTCCTCCAAAAGTGACTGACACTAATCTGGTGAACCAGGTTGGTTTCCCCACTCCTACACATGAAGCCAGCTGGGCGACCTTGGGCTAGTCATAGCTCTCTCAACCTCACCTACCTCACAAAGTGTCTGTTGTGGGGAGAAGAAGGGAAGGTGATTGTGAGCCGGTTTGATTCTTCCTTACGTGGTAGAGAAAGTCAGCATAAAAGTCTTCTTCTTCTATTATTATTTATACTATTTAAAACTTTATTAGTAGAGATGCTACCTCCGGGTTGGGAAATACCTGGAGATTTTGGGGGCAGAGTCTGAGGAGGGTGGGGTTTGGGGAGGGGAGGGACTTCAATGCCATAGAGTCCAATTGCCAAAGCAGCCATTTTCTCCAGGGGAACTGATTTCTATTGCCTGGAGATCAGTTGTAATAGCGGGAGATCTCCAGCAACCACCTGGAGGTTGCCAAACCTATTTATTAGCCACCTTCTACCTTATAGGATCTCAAGGTGGCTTACAATGTAAATAATAATAAACTACATAAAATATGAAGAAACCTGAGTTAAAAATAAATAATTTAAAGCTGCCAGTAGGCAGAAGAACAAATCGAATTCTGTCTGGAATAAAACAGCCTTCAGCTGCCTCCTAAAGTTTGAGAGTGAGGGGGCCCAGCCCACCTCCCTGGGGAAGTTGTCCCATAATCTTGGGGCTGCCACTGAAAATGGATGGATGGACCACCGGATAGAAGGACGGACCAACTTTGGGAGCCACATATGGTTTTGTTTTGTTTTTCTCTTTAGACTAGCCCGATCTCATTGGAACTTAAGAAAGGCCATGCTGGATCAGACCAAGGTCCATCAAGTCCAGCAGTCAGTTCACACAGTGGCCAACCAGGTGCCTCTAGGAAGCCCACAAACAAGATGACTTCAGCAGCACCATCCTGCCTGTGTTCCACAGCACCTAAGATAATAGGCATACTCCTCTGATTCTGGAGAGAATAGGTATGCATCATGACTAGTATCCATTTTAACTAGTAGCCATGAATACCCCTCTCCTCCATGAATATGTCCACTCCCCTCGTAAAGCCTTCCAAGTTGGCAGCCATCACCACATCCTGGGGCAGGGAGTTCCACCATTTAACTATGTGTTGTGTGAAGAAATACTTCCTTTTACCTGACTTGAATCTCTCACCCTCCAGCTTCAGCAGATGACCTCGTGTTCTAGTATTATGAGAGAGAGAGGAAAGCTTCTCCCTGTCCACTCTCTCCAAACCATGCATAATTTTATAGATTTTTGGTTAGTATTTGGATGGAAGACCACCAAGGAATACCAGGGTCTCAATGCAGAGGCAGGCAATGGCATACCAACCCCTGAACGTCCCTTGCCTTGAAAACCCTATGTGGTTGCTGTAAGTCAGCTGTGACTTGCCTGCAAAACAAAAAGTGGACTGAGGATGAGTTTACACAAGCATGTTTATTGCTCTGTGGTTCCAGCTTCCCACGATTACTTTCCTTTGTGAAAGACTCACAGAAAGAGCTTTTCTACCTCTTTGTATGTTCCCAGTATTTGCTGTTCAATACGTGAAGCTGCCTTATGCTGAATTAGACCCTTGGTCCATCAAAGTCAGTATTGTCTACTCAAACCGGCAGCGGCTCTCCAGGGTCTCAGGCAGGGGTCTTTCACATCACCTACTTGCCTAGTCCCTTTAACTGGAGATGTTGGGGATTGAACCTGGGACCGTCTGCATGCCAAGCAGATGCTCTACCACTGAGCCACAGCCCCTCCTTCCAATTTTTTTAAAACTTCCATTAATGCTCCCATGATACCCAAGGTGTTTGCAGGCATAGGAGGTGCTGTCTCTTGGCCATCAGATACAGACTTCAGCTGTAAACCCTGTCGTATCTGATCGAGCAGTGCTTCTCTTCCTGAGCTGGAGACCAGCCGACGGTTCTGTTCCACTTTCTTTAACTGTGTACCTTCTCGGATTTGATCTAAGAACATAAGAATGTAAGAAAAGCCCTGCTGGATCAGACCAAGGCCCATCAAGTCCAGCAGTCTGTTCACACAGACTGGCCAACCAGGTGCCTCTGTTCACACACACCTGGCCAACCAGGTGCCTCTAGGAAGCCCACAAACAAGACAACGACAGCAGCACCATCCTGCCTGTGTTCCACAGCACCCAACATATTAGGCATGCTCCTCTGATACTAGAGAGAACAGGTATGCATCATGACTAGTACCCATTTCGACTAGAACCCATGGATAGCTCTTTCCTCCATGAACATGTCCACTCCCCTCTTAAAGCCTTCCAAGTTATAAGAACATAAGAAAAGCTCTGCTGGATCAGACCCAGGCCCATCAAGTCCAGCAGTCTGTTGACACAGTGGCCAACCAGGTGCCTCTAGGAAGCCCCCAAACAAGATGACTGCAGCAGCACCATCCTGCCTGTGTTCCACAACACCAAATAGAATACACATGCACCTCTGATCCTGGAGAGAATAGGTATGCATCATGAACAGTATTCATTTTAACTAGTAGCCATGAATACCCCTTTCCTCCATCTAAGAGAGCTGCTTTATTTCCTGAAGGAAATAAAGACTGTGGTGTTCACACCTTCACTTACAATCCCTTGAAGGATGCACACAGATGTATCAATCATTATTGCGTCTAGTTAAATGTGAAGAGCATGGCCAAAGAAACAAGAGGAGGAAGATCTGGAACCCCTTTTGTGTCTGGGGTGCCTCCCAGCTAGTGTATTGGGTTGGGGAGGGTCAATTTTCCTTTCTGTTCTCTGCCTCTTTCTCTGGAAATAAAGTTCTCAGGAACAGTTAGATCATTGGGTAAGTTGGTAAGGGACTACTGAACATTAATACTGATAAATTAGATATGGAAACTACTCTCCTTTGATTGGTCTGCAAATGTTTAACAGCATGCCTTTGCTCCGCAGGGGGAAAAAAATCCAGAAAGGCAGGCAGAGAAATGAATGGCGGGGGGAAAAAATCCTCAAAGATTCCCAAGCATCTGACAAGAATACGCAGACATAATAATTTCTTTGACCTCAGGCACACGAGCCTCTGAAAAGAACAAAACGGCACCATTTCATGGCATTTACAGTTTAAACCTTTCCTATTCAAGTTTCGAACAAAAAAAAGCCAACAGCCCATTCTGGTCATGATTAAAATTCATAGGTTTGCAGCCGAGAACAGATGGAGAAAGCCATTTTCGGCCAGTCATATCGCAGCTCTGCAAAATTAATTTGACAGCTTTGCATTAAAGCACTGATCAATATCCACTTTAGAGCAGCAGAGGCTAACTGAGAAAAAATAAGTGACCAGAGTGTTAGCAGACGAGAAAAAATGAATCTTTGAGACTTTTTCCCCCTCTAAGCTTCCACCTACATCAGAAGTCCTGACCTCAATCCATTGATCGGGAGCCGTTAACATGACAAAAGGCCCAGCAGATATACCCAGACCTATACCTACCAGGGAACAATCAACCCCGATACACTAAATGTTTGACGGAGTGACTAGACTGCTGAATGAGTATTTGCTTTTTGAGGTCTGGGAGATGCAACCTTTCCTTCCTGGGTTTTTTTTTTAAGACTCCAAGAGATTATATATAAACGTCAAACTTTTCTTAAAGTTTCTAGTGGTGATTTGGAGTCCAGGGGTGGAGAAGTGGGAAAGCAGGAACCTAGAACTACCAAGTAGCCATGTTGCTCCAAGGCTAATAATGATGATGATGATGATGATGATGACGATGGCAATAAAAACAACAACAACAATAAACCACATATAATACTTAGAATAATAGAATCATTGGAAGGGATCTCCATGGTCATCTAGCCCAGCCCCCTGCACAATGCAGGAAATTCGCAACTACCTCCCCCACACACCCTCAGTGACCCCTACTCCATGCCCAGAAGATGGGGAAAAGCCCTTCCAGGATCCCTGGCCAATCTGGCCTGGAAGAAAATTCCTTCCTGACCCCAAGGTGGTGTTCGGCTTTACCCTGAGCATATAAGAAAGGGCCATGGGAGCCAAGCACTGACGCAACCCTTCCTGCCCTCCCTCTCATGACCTGCCTAAGTTCACAGAATCAGCATTGCTGTCAGATAGCCATCTTGCCTCTGCTTAAAAACCTCCAAAGGAGGAGAGTCCACCACCTCCTGAGGAAGCCTGTTCCGTTGTTTTAACTGTCAGGAATAGGGCTGTACAAAAATAAATTCGGTAAATTTTGGGTTTGGGTTTATCGGCCCCAATTTTTTTCTGGGAAACCCAAGAAACTCAAAGCAGTGTATATGTTGTTCCCCTCCACCATGTTATCCCTACAACAACCCTGTGAGAAAAAGAAGAAGAGTTGATTTTTAGACCCTGATTTCATCTACCTTTTAGGAGTCTCAAAATAGCTTACAATCCCCTTCCTTTCTACTCCCGGCAACAGGCACCTTGTGAGGTAGGTGGGGCTGAGAGAGTTCTGAGAGAACCGTGACCGGCCCAAGGTCACCTAGCAGGCTTCATGTGTAGGAAGCGGGAAATAAACCAGTTCACCAGATTAGAGTCCACCACTCATGTGGAGGAATGGGGAACCTACCTGGTTCTCTTGATTAGAATCCACCGCTCTAAACCACTACACCACACCGTGGTAGGTTAGGCCAAGAGAGAATAACATGTCAAAGGTTATCTAGTGAGTTTCATAGTCAGCAGGGACTTGATCCTGAGTTTCCGCTGGACTTGGCAACTCCATGTTGGGACACTCCTGGAGATTTGGGGGTGGACCCTGGGGAGAGTGGGGGTTGGGGAGGGACCTCAGTGAGGTATACTGCCATAGAGTTCACCCTCCAAAGCTGGCATTTTCTCCAAGGAAACTCATCTCTGTACTCTGGAAATCAGCTGCAATTCTGCAAGATCTCCAGGCCCCATCTGGAGGTTGGCAACCCTAGTTTCCACGGGTCTTCCTAACCCTCCAGCCAGTAAACCACACTTTCAACCCCATTGGGCTAGAGAAAGAGAGAGACCAATGATCATCTATTCATATGACTGAGTAAGGTGGCTTACTTCTGTGTACAACAGTGATTGTTTCTGTATGGCAATGTGCTACTTTGGAGTAAATCTCCCACCCTACCAGGAAAGCAAACTTCCTGTGTTGTTTTTCTAATTCTTTCCAAGTGTTTTTGCAATATTCTGTCAACCCATCGAGGACTCATATTTCACATTAATGAAACTGCTTTGCACTTACATTCAGTAAAATATAATTTATAGGTACCGGCGGGAAAAATAACAGGTTGACATGGGTGATTTCCATTTTACCTTCTATTATTTTATGGCTCCAGTTTCAAACCTTTCCTATGTTGACTTTAATGGGCTTTTACTAACCAAGGTTAATTATGCCTGACCAAAGCAGTTCTGAAATGGTGAGTGACTGGGAATGATCTACCATGGGAAGAGTGGGAACAGGAGAAGGAGAAGGAGAAGAAGAAGAAGAGTTGGTTTTTATATGCCGACTTTCTCTACCTTTTTAAGGAGAATCAAACCAGCTAACAATCTCCTTCCCTTACTCTCCCCACAACAGACAGGTTGTGATGTAGGTGGGGCTGAGAGAGTTCAGAGAGGACTGTGACTAGCCCAAGGTCACCCAGCAGGCTTCATATGGAGGAGTGGGGAAGCCAACCCAGTTCAATAGATTAGAGTCCGCCATTCATATGGAGGAGTGGGGAATCAAACCCAGTTCACCAGATTACAGTCCACCGCTCTTAACCACTGCACCATGCTGGCTCTCACGCTGTGGGAGGGTGCCACATGTTGAATCACTGTAACACAACAGAGAATATCCTCCCAGAAGTGTAAACAACAATGGTGCTGGAAAGTACCACCAAGTTGCTGCCAACTTATGGCGGCTCTGTAGGGTTTTCGAGGCAAGAGACATTCAGCAGTGGTTTACCATTGCCTGCCTTTGCACAGCAACCCTTTTGCTCCTTGGTGGTCTCCCATCCAAATACTAACTAAGGCAAACCCTGCTTAGATTCCAAGATCTGATGAGCTCAGGGGCCGTGGCTCAGTGATAGAGCATCTGCTTGGCATGCAGAAGGTCCCAGGTTCAATCCCCGGCATCTCTAGTTAAAGAGACTAGGCAAGTAGGTGATGTGAAAGACCCCTGCCTGAGACCATTGAGAGTCACTGCCAGTCTGAGTAGACAATACTGACTTTGATGGACCAAGGGCCTGATTCAGTAGAAGGCAGCTTCATGTGTTCATGTGAGATTGGGCTAGTCTAGGCCAATCCATAGATCTCCAGATAGTACCTGGAGGATGGCAACCCTGTTCTACCCCAAAATCTTCAGGTATTTCCCAACCCAGAGAGGACAACCCTAAAGATACAGGGGCATAATGTCGTAGAGTCCCCTTTCCAAAGCAGCTGTTTTCTCCAAGGGAACTGATTCTCTTTGGGGATCAGTTGTAATTCCGGGAAATCTCTAGGCACCACCTGGAGGTTGGCAATGCTGCCACCATCAGGCCAGGCCAATCAACTAGGAAGGAGTAGTAGGAAAGTTGGGAGGGGGCTCATGGTGGTGGTGGGGTTTGGAACCCCTGTTGCACTCTCAGTTATGCCACAATGGGGATTCTGAATTTTAGAAATGACACAGAAAAAGAACCCTATTTTCTGAATATAGTGGGAACGTTTGCTGGGGCCCATTCTGAATGGTGCTGGGGGGCATTTGCCCTCTGATAATCACAGTTATAGGCATCATGCAAGGACCTCATAATCTGGGGTGGTATTCAGAAGCAAGAAAACTACGGTCTTTTATGCATGGCTGTTTCACTAGCAGTCACCCCTCCAATGACTTTGGGTCTTTGGATTATGCATGCCGTTTCCGACCACTAGAGGTTGCCTCGCTCTCCCCCTGCATTTCCCCGTGTTTTCACATTTGAGATAAAACAGGTCCCTCAAAACGTGGGGAAACATAAGGGGAGACCGAGGCCACCTCTGATGGTCGGAAACAGCATGCATAATCAAAACAAAGACCCAAAGTCGTCAGAGGGGTGACGGCGAATGAAACAGCCCTGCTTAAAAGACCAACCTGACTATAAACGTAGATCTCTCCCATGCAAAGATGTTTCCTTCTTCCTTTAAATATTTTATTGGTTACTTAAGGCGTAACAGTCCACGAAAGGACAATGTAACGGGAGCGATGAGCGGTAGAGCAACTTTGGGAGATTATATGTACATATAATGGACTGCCCATTACATCACCCTGCTAATTACATGGCTGGAATGCACTCTCTTTAATGGCGGCTGTCTTATTTTTCTAAATGTAGTCACTCTTCTCTTAACAGTTCTTCTGGGTTTTCCTCCCATGGTGGTTAAAGAAAAGTGAAAGGAAACTGTGTCAATAAGGAGGTTGCTACATTAATTCGTACACTTATTAACATCCCATTTGCTGGAAGCGGGGAAGGAAAAAAGAGACTCGCAGAAGGTACAGGGTAAGATTCACCCATCATGCCAATAGGGACATACTCTTAAAGACTAAGGGCAGATCTACACTGTAGATTTCACATGATTAAATCACAATTTCTTTTCCTCAGGGAACTCTGGGCATTGTAGTTCTGTGAGGAAGGAACAGGGATCTCTACCAATGAATTCTCAGCATCTCGCCTAACTACAGTTTCCAAGATACTTTGAAGGGATTCATGGCACTTAAGGGGATATAAGCCAACATCTCTGGCAATCAGCTCTTTCTGCCAGTCCTCGGCAGTGCTGAACTTCTGAACCTGAAAACCGGTGGTCAGCTCGGCACGCAAATGCCCGGAGGATGGGAGTGACCCCTTTGCAGGCCCACAAAATTGGACCCCCTATCCCAAGGTTCACCAGACTTCAGTGACTGTCTAAAGAGAGTCCCTTGCAGCCACTCTGCAAATTTGGTGACTCTACCTCCAAAAATGGCCCCATAGGAGCTTCGGGAAAAAAAATCTGCATAGACTACAATGGACCGAATTTTTCATAAAACCTAGAAATAAAGCCGAAATAACCTTTACCTGTACGGGCATTCGGCTTATTCCGGGTTTGCCGAAAAGATCGGGCCCAGTAAACCCGAACCTGAAATTTACCCCCCCTTTTTTTTTGCACAACCCTATGCATAACCTAGGGTTGCCAACCTAGTAGGAAGCTTTCCAATGCACCCTATATTTTCCTGCTCCATTCCAGACCCTCTGGATTTTTATCTCTGAGACTCAAAAAGCACAAGAATACCAGGAAACATACACGGCACACACAGATACTATATCGAGGCTCACTCATAAACAACTGAAAAGGAATTGATAGGAACATACGCCAATGACACAAATTCCATTACCAAAAACAAAAGGCTCGTGTTTGATAGGTGGAGATAAAATTGCAATAACTACTAGGTGATATTTCAAAAAAGTGGCTACCATGCATGGTTCTGAAAGACGTTGTGTTCCTTAAAATTTAATCTTGAGTGTATCCAAGCTGCTAACCCTTGTGGTAAATCTCACCCCGACCCCTCCACAAAAGTTAAGCCTTTACTTCTAACAATTTCTTCAAAAAGACATACAGCTTACTGCTTTCGGGACTTTGTAAGAAACAAGAAATGGGAGCCGTTCCAGAGTGGTAGGTTCTATTTTAGCTGGCTGGTGGACTTTTTTATTCTCCTTTTCCTTTCTACCTTTTTTTTTTTAGTAAATAAAAGAAAACATGAAATGACCCAGTTGTTTGACGCCTGGGTTGTTTCTTAATTTTATTTCAGACAAACGTACAGAAAGATATAATGTATGAAGCAGAGAGAGAGAGAGAGACTTTTTGGCAAGCTGAAGTCTCATTGGTTATCTCCCGAGGGGAAAACGACTTCGAAAGAACTTAATTCAAAAAATCCTTTAGGCCACACTGCAGCCTAGTAAAGACTCAGACAGCTATGAAGAGAAAGACATCAATAAATAATCAAGGGTCTTAGACTTTTAAATGGGAATCTGAGCATTTCAACCGAAAGGTAAATTGAATCTTTTTTCCCCCTCCTTCCCCCACTCTCTGCCAAGCAGGTGCTCATGCATGGGCAGACTATAAAACTTTCCTCATTGTAAATGTTGCCTGACCTTTCGACAGATAGTTTTACATGGAAATAGAAAAGTCGTCACTTAAAAACTGCTGAGAGGTGGCTTCGCCTCCAGCAACTTCAGGTTTCAACTTGGTAACGGCTTTTCCTCCCTCCCGCTTCCTTTCCGCATTTGCTGAGGGATATGGGAATCCTATTTAAACAATTTTTTTTTTGCTCTTCAGTAAACAGCTTGCAAAACAAGTCAGTTCTACAATGCAGCTGGCGAGAAATCAGGCTTTGACTGAATCTGGAATTGTCTACATAGAATCACAGAAATAGAGTTGGAAGGGACCTCCAAGGTCATCTAGTCCAACCCCCTGCACAGTGTAGGAAATTCACAACTACCTCACCCCACATCCCCAGTGACCCCTGCTACTGTAGAGCTGCAAAGATGCTGGAGAAGACAGGAAATCTGTTTCTTGACACACAAGTGATTATGGTAGGGTTGCCAACCTCCAGGTTGTAACTGAATACAGACACCTCTGTGTATAGTAATTACACCCAAATGTACACAGAAGGGCACACAATTAGCAACTAAATGCTAAGAAGTGTATTATGTATCTTAAATACATCCAATATATACATAATTTTTACTTCAATACAATATAGCATCCAAAATCATCAAGGTAAGTACAAAAAGATCCAAATATATGGTAAAGTACTATCTTTTCTTATATTTCAGGGATCTCAGGTGAGTTTCAAGGTATAAGAGGAAGACAGCTGTTTAAGTTCTTCATCAGTTCCCCTTCTTGCACCTAATAATTCTTCTATATTGTTTCTTACTGTCGGATCCTATAGCATTATTCTGGTGTACTTCATGGACCTTCCTAATGCCACATTTCAGGCTCCAACTTGTATACCCAGTACACACAGTGTCAGTTCCTTGTAAGGATACTGTGTGTACTGGGTATACAAGTTGAAGCAGGGTTTGGAGAGAGGAGGGACTTCAATGCCATAGACTCCAATTGCCAAAGCAGCCATTTTCTCCAGGTAGGGTCGCCAGGTCTCTCTTCGCCACTGGCGGGAGGTTTTTGGGGCCGAGCCTGAGGAGGTTTGGGGAGGGCCTTCAATGCCATAGACTCAAATTGCCAAAGCAGCCATTTTCTCCTGGTGAACTGATCTCTGTCGGCTGGAGGTCAGTTGTAATAGTAGGAGATCTCCAGCTAGTACCTGGAGGTTGGCAACTTTATCTCCAGGGGAACTGATTTCTGTCACCTGATCAGTTGTAATAGTGGGAGATAGCCAGCCACCACCTGGAGGTTGGCAACCCTATGTAGTAGCAGGAGATAGCAGGATATCTCCAGCTAATTCCTGGAGGTTGGCAACCCTACGCAGGGCCCTGGTCTCATTTGACAGAAAATTCCACCAGACCGGAGCCAGAGCCGAAAAGGCTCTGGTCCTGGTCAAGGACAACCGGATATTTCTCGGGCTGGGGACTGAGCGTAGTCCAGAACATGGCAATGACAGAACACGGGTTAAAGCACTGCTGTATTTAATAGCGTATCGATATAGGGTGCTTCAGGGAAGGTGGCATGGTGTAGCCCGATCTCATCAGATCTCGGAAGCTAAGCAGGGTCGATTCTCGGAAGGGAGACCTCGATTCTCGGAAGGGAGACCTCGATTCTCGGAAGGGAGACCTCCAAGGAAGGCTCTACAGAGGAAGGCAATGGCAAACCACCTTCTGTTTCTCACTTGCCTTGAAAGCCCCTTGCTGGGGGTGCCATGAGTCAAATGTGACTCCATGGCACTTTACACACTCACACAAACACACAGGGCACTTCTAACCTTTCTCCACTGATGGGCTCAAGGTGGCTTACAAAAAGACATTTTCAGATGTAAGATCACCAAAGCCAGGGATGATCAAATACCAACCAATTCAGCTCAGTCACATAGAATCATAGAGTTGGAAGGGACCACCAGGGTTATCTAGTCCAACCCCCTAAACAATGCAGGAAATTCGGAACTACCTTCCACCCAACACCCCCAATGAGCCCTACTCCATGCCCAGAAGATGGGGGGAAAAAAACCCTCCAGGATCCCTGGCCAATCTGGCCTGGAGGAAAATTGCTTCCTGACCCCAAAGAGGCGATCGGCAACTACCCTGGGCATGCAGGAAAGGGCCACGAGAGCCAAACACTGATGCAACCCTTCCTGCCCTCCCTTTCATGATCTAAGTTCACAGAATCAGCACTGCCGACAGATGGCCATCTAGCCTCCGCTTAAAAAGCTCCAAGGAAGGACAGCCCACCACCTCCCGAGCAAGCCTGTTCCACTGAGGAACTGCTCTGACTGTCAGAAAGTTCTTCCTAATGTTTATCCCAAAACTATTGTGATTTAATTTCAACCTGTTGGTTCTGGTCCAATCTTCTGGGGCAGCAGAAAACAACATGGCACCCTCCTCTATATGATACCCCTTCAAGTACTTGAAGATGGTTATCATGTCACCTCTCAGTTGTCTCTTCTCAAGGCTAAACATATCCAGATCCTTTAACCTTTTCTCATAGGACTGATTGCTAACAGGCGGCTGCTTCTTCAATAATTGGTTTGACTGTTTGCCAACCATTTGTGGGTGCTCAGCAGGTGACTTCACAGCATTCCTTCCTAACCGTGCTGCATGGCACAGTTGGCTTTTCATGCACGCATGTTCTCTTGTAGCCCAATTGAGTTCTATACACACACTCCCTGTCCTTGCTACGTAATGGCTCTGCTCGGCAGGCAATTCTTTAAATAGATGAATCAGTCATGAATCATAAAAATCACTCATAAATAAACGCTGTGCTTAAATAAAATCCTACTCTTCAGCTTTCGGCTGAGGAATGCTTGGTGATGCTAATGGCTGCCGATCGGTTTGAATCGGCAGCATCTTTGCACATGCGCAGTTCTGAGAACTTATTTGGCAGGCATTCGTGGCTGTTCGGCACAAACTGAACAGGCTGGGTGATCAGCTCACATCTGATTAAGGTTGCCAACCACCAGATGGTGGCTGGATATCTCCCGCTATTACAACTGATCTCTAGCCGACAGAGATAAGTTCACCTGGAGAAAAATGGCTGCTTTGGCAATTGGACTCTATGCATTGAAGTCCCTCCCCTCCCCAAACCCCTCCCTCCTCAGGATCCACTCCTAAAATCTCCAGGTATTTCCTAACTTGGAGCTGGCAACCCTACACCTTTGAATATGGTAAGTTTGGCACATTCAGTACAAAATGTGCAGCATCCCTAGCCAAAACCACCACATCAAAATCACAGGAAAATATAACAGTATACAACCAACTGCCACCCCCACCTCCCCCAAATCCAGCAGCCCTCAAACTCAACATTGCATTAAATATTCACAAATGCTGGATTGTGTCTATTAAAAAACACACACTTTATTCAATATGATCACATTCCAGTTAATGCTAAATTACAATATAACGATCACCATTTTTATCACTGATTGTGTTGCTCTGAATACTCCTCAAAATTGGCACATTAAAGTATCCCGAGCCATTTCGGGCCTTCAGTGTATGAGCCATCATTTTTTAATCATACCCAGAAACAAATCTACTGCAATCACCAAAAACAAGAGGCATTTCTGGCTGACGAGAAGATGCACAAAACATTTCATGCCACGTCTGTGGCATGCCACCTAACTCCAGTTCAGTCCCCATGTTACTCACCAATTACACCTTGGTCATTTTTCCTGTGTGCCGTGTATCTTCTTTTCTGAATCAATCTGAGAGCCCGCATGGTGTAGTGGTTAAGAGCGATGGACTCTGATCTGGAGAACCGGGTTTGATTCCCCACTCCTTCACATGAGTGATGGACTTTAATCTGGTGAACTGGATTGGCTTCCCATCCCCACTCCTACACATGAAGCCAGCTGGGTGACGTGGGGCTAGTCACAGCTCTGTTAGAGCTCTCTCAGCCCCACCTACCTCACAGGGTGTCTGTTGTGGGGAGGGGAAGGGAACGTGATTGGAAGAAGAAGAGTTGGCTTTTATATGCCGACTTTCTCTACCACTTAAGGGAGACTCAAACTGGCTTACAATCACCTTCCCCTCCCCACAACAGACACCCTGTGAGGTGGGTGAGGCTGAGAGAGCTGTGACTAGCCCAAGGTCATCCAGCTGGCTTCATGTGTAGCAGTGGGGAAACCAACCCCATTCACCAGATTAGCCTCTGCCGCTTATGTGGAGGAGTGGGGAATCAAACCCGGTTCTCCAGATCAGAGTCCACAGCTCCAAACCACCGCTCCAAACCACTACACCAAGCTGGCTCCCTGTGAGCCGGTTTGAGTCTCCCTTAAGTGGTAGAGAAAGTCGGCATATAAAAACCATCTCTTCTTTTTCTTCAGTCTGAGCCTACCATAGAGGAAAATGCGGCACTACTCTGTTTACCCTTGGCAATATTCGCTTATGTGCACAGGATCTTATTTGGAAGCCAATCTAAGTCTACCTTTCCGAAACAGAAACAGTTTACCTCTTGGACGCAGAGGACAACGGGCCTCCGCGGATGCTGGCACTTGGGATACAGCTAATACGCTCTACAAAATGGCAAGAAAGAGGAACTAATTCCGACCCTCAGTTTCCATGCCTAGTGGGAGCTCAGTACAGCGGTCCTCAATATATGCAAGTGTGTGACTAATGCACAACCAAAATACTCAAGACGGAACAACTTTATTCATTCCTTGTTATTGTCCTTTGTGGCTCGGTGTTTTGTAAATCCCTCCAGTTATGGAGATGGGTTTTTATATATATTAGAGAATGGTTCTCCCGCCCCCCTTTCTTTTTTTCTTTTTTTTGAAACGGGGTTTGTTGAAAATGAAATTTCAGAGGCATGTGCCTTGGCATTGATTTTTCTATTTGTAATAACACACAATAGCATATCTTGTTTTATATCAAGAGGATAAAAATGTCCCTAACACAGTGATCTCCATTCTGGGGTAATGGATAAAACCTGTTTATGAGATGTCATTTATTCCACAATAGACAGTAAATAAAAGCCATTTCAAGCTTCGGTTAAATCAAAGCTTGTTCGGGATTTCAGCAGATTTGCAAATTACCTTTGGGACAGCCCTCGGTTCCAGTTGTTTTCTCACATGCTATTGACTGCCCTTGTTTTGCTACTAGGGCCAATTCATTCTCTGGTTGTTTATGCCTGGGAGTTTTACATGAGGTTCGTTGCTCGCTGGACCCACACTTTCCTGTTGGGAATCTATGCACCAGCAGTCTCCAAGCGCAAATCAAGTCCCCGCCCCTTGAAATGCTGCTTTGTAATTGGCTGACTTTATAGAGCTTACTGCAAGAGAAAATCCCCCCCCAAAAAAAACCCAATTGCTGCATTAAAAAGTATTTTAAGAACAAAAAAACACAAAAAAAACGGAGCAATCTGAAAGGAAGGGGGGTGGGGAGAAATCCAAGCCTCGGTTTTAAAAAGCCTTTCTTCTGCTCAGAAAGAGCTCAAAGGAAGCAGGAAGCATTTGAATCACCGCCTCTTTTCACACTGCTTAGTAATTGGCTGTGAGAGAAACCAAGCTTGTGTGTTCCACGCTTTGCCTTCTGCACAGGGATTTTACCTGGGCTGAACTCAGGGGAGAGGGAAGAATTGAGTTAACAGAGGAATGGAAAGACCCGGGATTTGTGAGGGCTGGCAGTGAGGCCATCTCTAATGGAGGGAAAACTCAAGCATAACTCCAAGGAACAACTGAGACAGACAGCAAACGTGAGTGAAAGTACCCATGCATAAATGACCCCTCTCTCTCTCTGCTCCCCCTTTTTGGATAGCAAATTGATTTGAACATATGCAAATGCTTGGATTCATCTAGGTGGGTCCATCTAGGTCAGTTCAGCCAATTATGACCAGTAGCCCCTCTCCAAGGTCTCAGGTGGAAAATGGTCCTTCCAAACACCTGTTACCTGAGATCTTAAAACTGGAGATGCTAAAGGGACTAAAGGGAACCTCCACATTCAGAGGCAGTAAACCTCTGAATATCAGGGCCAGGAGGCAATATTGGGGGAATTAGTCTCTGTAACCTGGAGACCTATTGTAATTTCAGGAGATCTCCAGCCACCACCTGGAGACTGGCAACCCTGCCAATGGTCTATCAAGGTCAGACTGGAAGCAGCTCTCCAGGGACTCAGGCATAGGTCCTTCACATCACCTACTCCCTGATCTTTTCAATTGGAGATGCTGGGGATCAAACCTGGGACCTTCTGGCTACCAAGCAGATGCTTTACCACTGAGCCATGGCCCCTCTGCCATGCATACTGAATCCGACCATCAGCCCATCAAGGTCAGTCTTGTCTACTCAGACAGGCAACAGCTCTCCAGGGTCTGACCAGGAGGTCTTTCACATCACCTACTACCTGGTCCTTTTAACTGGAGATGCTGGGGATTGAACCTGGGACCTTCTGCCTACCAGGCAGAGGCTTTACCAATGAGCCATTGAAGTCTGTCACATTACCTTCTACCTGGTCCTTTTAACTGGAGATGCCAGTGATTGAGCCCGGGTCCTTCTGCATGACAAGCAGATGCTCTACCAATGAGCCACGCCTCCTCGCCAAAGGTCTTCTTGTGTCTCTCTCTTTCTGCTAAGTTGCAGAGTGGCTGGTTGTTGGTAGACTCCAGTATTCATTGGGGCTCCCACCCACTCCAGGGAAAAACTGGACCCCTCTACGTTATTTATAAGAGAGCACCACTGGCCACTGTAACACCAGTGTGGTGTAGTGGTTAAGAGCGATGGTTTGGAGCCGCAGACACTAATCTGGAGAACTGGGTTGGTTTCCCCCCTCCTACACATGATGCCTGCTGGGTGTCCTTGGGCTAGTCCATGGTTGCCAGGTCCCTCTTCACCACTGGCGGGAGGTTTTTGGGGCAGAGCCTGAGGAGGGCGGGGTTTGGGGATGGGAGGGACTTCAATGCCATAGGGTCCAATGGCCAAAGCGGCCATTGTCTCCAGTTGAACTGATCTCTATTGGCTGGAGATCAGTTGTAATAGCAGGAGATCTCCTGCTAGTACCTGGAGATTGGAAACCCTAGGCTAGTCACAGCTCTCTTAGAGCTCTCTCACAGCCCCACCCACCTCACAGGGTGTCTGTCGTGGGGAAAGCAAGAGAAGGTGATTGTAAGGCAGTTTGATTCTTCCTTAAGTGGTAGAGAAAGTGGGCATATAAAAACTAACTCTTCTTTTTTTTCCAGATGCAGAACTACTTTTGGAGATCAGCGAGAAACCATACCGTTTGACGTATCTGGAGAGTACTGAATTTGCAGCTCTAATTTCTTTACAGTGGTGCCTGCGAGTCTTGTTACAGTTAAACCTGTGTCAGCATTTTCATTAGAAACTGAGTTTTGATTTATCACCCTGGCTGCCAAAATTTGCTCCTGGCTGAAACTTGGCACAAGGTCTTGGAATAAGGGAAAACATTTTCTTTCTGTAGCTGGTTTAGAAGTTCTCGTCCGTCAGCATATATCTTGCGGTTTCCGATGCTTTTCTGCCAGGTTTTGTGACATTTCAAGGAAGAGAAAAGAATGGCAGGCAGGGACAGGGGGGTTGCAGGGGCTGTGGTTCAGTGGAAGAGCCTCTGCTTTGCACACAGAAGGTCCCAGGTTCAATCCCCGGCATCTTCAGTTAAAGGGACTAGGCAAGTAGGTGATGTAAAAGACCTCTACCTGAGACCCTGGAGAGCCGCTGCCAGTCAGAGTAGACAATACTGACTTTGATGGGCCAAGGGTCTGATTCAGAATAAGGCAGCTTCATGTGTAGACCCTAACTCTATGGCATCAAAGTTCCTCCCCTCCCCAATCCTTGCCCTCCTCAGGCTCCACCCCAAAAACCGCCCGCTGGTGGCAAAGAGGGACCTGGCAACCCTAATGGTGTACCGCAGATCAGGGATCCCCAATGTGAACACATGAACACATGAAGCTGCCTTATACTTCTGAGGCAACAGGAAACAACTCGGCACCCTCCTCTATATGACAGCCCTTCAAGTACTTGAAGATGGCTATCATATCACCTCTCAGTCTTCTCTTCTTCAGGCTAAACATACACAGCTCCTTCAACCTTTCCTCATAGGACGTGGTCTCCAGACCCCTCACCATCTTTGTTGCCCTCCTCGGGACACGTTCCAGCTTGTCTACATCTTTCTTTGGCAATTGGACTCTATGGCACTGAAGTCCCTCCCCTGCCCAAACCTCGCCCTCCACAGGCTCCACCTGCAAAATCTCCAGATATTTCCCAACCTGGCAAGCGTACAAGATTCCCAGGTCCCACCTGGAGGTTGTCAATCTCTGGCTGGGGGGTGGAACAAGAAATTCTGTGTTCGATTGAATTCTCACACACCCCTCTTCTCCAGGCAAAAAGTCCAGCAAGAACCCAGGCTAGAAAGTCATCGAAAGAGGTGAAAATGGGCATTTGAGTTAAAGAGTGAGCCTCGTTTAAAGCTCGGAGAGCGTCATTAGCGGTAACCTGTCACATAAAAAACGAGGCAGCCGATTTCCATTTCCATCTGAACTTCAGGTGTTTAGTAATCCAGAAGCTTTATTTAAGGACTGACCTTTGACCTGGCCTGTCACTCCAATTGCGAGTGGTTGATAGCCACTGGGAATCGATGGACAACGTGAAGGTCACTTCCTAGAAAAACTACGGCTATCAATGTGTCAGTTCCAATGAAGGATTATAACAAAGGGGCCGAGAAGCATAGATCTGGGGGCTGCCGGGAGTCGTCTCTCTCTCTCTCTCTCCTGGGCCAAGCCTGTCTCCGTCTCCTTGCGGCTCTCATTAGCTATCGGGGAGAGACAAATAGTTATAAACTGGTATTAAATAACCCGCATTTCCAATGACAAACTGAATTTTCCGCTCCAAGGCGGTTGTCAAGCGGGCTTCGTTTAGAATTCTAACGCTCCGCTGTCCCAGATCTGTGAAAAAGCTGAGCTTTATTTCCATATTTACGATGTTGGGATAATTTTTGCAAAGCTTTTTTTTTTTAAATCAAGAAGTCTCGTATTGTCCAAACAGTCCTTGGTACTCTAAAGAGGCGCTTTAAAAAAATCATGCCCCAAATATATAAATAATTGTAGGGGATATTCATCGTGCATCCATATTCCTAAATATTGAAAGCACTTCTAATCTCCAATCTTTGGGGTAGGAGGGACGGCGTAGCAAGAAGATAAAAATCTTTGGCTGTATGCAGAGGATTTTTTCAAGCTATCAAAATACATTCCTGCTCAGCATTACCATTTCAATCACCAGGATCCTGTATCCAAAGCAGGATGTCTTGTGGAGGGTGGTGGAGTGAAGTAATCAAGAGAATGCATGTTACCACCTTAAATTAATTTTAACTTAACTTTGTAATGTTATATTGCCTTGTTCATTGAATGCCCTATACTTAGGGTTGCCTGGTCCCTCTTCGCCACCAGATTTTTGGGGTGAAGCTTGAGAAGGGCAGGATTTGGGGGAGGGGAGGGGATTCAATTTGGCCATAGAGTCCAATTGCCAAAAAGGCCATCCTGCTCTCCCTGACTCTTACAAGTGAAAACTAAGAAAACTGGGGGGAAAAAAACATTGTCACAGCACGGAGAAATGCTGTTGCCGGTAAGTGGGGTGAAAACTTCACCCGTGTTCAAAACTCCCCCTCTGAAAACAGGTTGAGAAATACCTGGAGATTTTTGGGGTGGAGCCTGAAGAGGGCGGGGTTTGGGGAAGGGAGGGACTTCAGTGCCATAGAGTCCAATTGCCAATGTGGCCATTTTCTCCAGGGGAACTGATCTCTGTCGGCTGGAGATCAGTTGCGATAGCGGGAGAGCTCCAGCTATTGCCTGGAGGTTGGAGCAACCCAAGACAGCACTATAAACTAATTACTTATGCCAAAAAATGAATTTATAGTGAGAAAGTGCAAGATATATACAAATATATACAAATAGGGATACAACAAGATACAAATATACAAAAAGCAATCCACAAGATATGACCATAAAGAGGATATCACAGATCCTAATTAAACAGGTAAGTCAAAATATACGACCCACTAGGTGTCTGTAAGTACAGAGTCTCTAGTAAATGCAACAATTAAGTTCAGTTGTCAAGCAACTAAATGCTAACTAGAAAAAAGCCACAAAGGGACGATGCCAGAAAGCCACGAAGGGAAGATGCCAGGACGTGTAGTCTAGATCGGGACCACGTTTCACCTATGGCTTCATCAGCGACCTGTATCAATAATACAAATATCACAACCCTAATAGGTAACATTTCATAAGGACCACCAATAGTGTATGTAGGTCTCAAAAGGACAGAGTACCTAGTGGGTCTCAAAAGGACAGTACCTAGTGGGTCGTACATTTTGACTTACCTGTTTAATTAGGATCTGTGATATCCTCTTTATGGTCATATCTTGTGGATTGCTTTTTGTACATTTGTATCTTGTTGTATCCCTATTTGTATATATTTGTATATATCTTGCACTTTCTCACTATAAATTCATTTTTTGGCATAAATAATTTGTTTATAGTGCTGTCTTGGGTTGCTCCAATTATCCTTACAGCACTGAGCCTTTATATTTGTATGGACTGCCTGGAGGTTGGCAACCCTATCTGAAAACAAGGCCGACATGCCTTTCCTCTTGCAGTCTATTAACTAGATGGCAACGTTGATGGAGGCCATTTTGACACGGCATGAATCATTCCATAGGGAACGAGGCTTTAAACGGTTATTAGGGTAGACCATCAAAGGGTCTGCCCTGACCTTGATGGCCTAGACCAGGGCTTCTTAAACTTTTTTCCACCCGTGACCCCTTTTCACCCGAGAAAATTTTACGTGACCCCGGGTAAATAGGTACATAAAACAGGTATACAAATCAAACATTTACTGAGAATAAATCATAAAGAAACCTTTTACTGTTGCCAAATTTCTCGCGACCCCCACATTCAGTTACACGACCCACAGTTTAAGAAGCTTTGGCCTATGCTAACCCAGTCTTGTCAGGTCTTGGAATCTTTCTTTCATCCTTGCCTAAGTGTTAAATTCTGCCAATCTATGGTTAATTTTGCTTTTCAGTTTGAGAAACGGGGATAACTGAAGTGCAATAAACAAGCGAGAGCTCTTTGTATTGTATTTTTTTTTTCATCTATTGTTTAGGACGTTGTGACATTTCAGCAAACTCTGTTATTGAATCCTACAATTTGGCTGTGCCAGAAAGTAAATCTGCTGTACTAACGGAGACCAGGATGCCAGAAAAACATTTAGAATTGAGTCCAGTAGTACCTTAGAAATCAACAAGAATTTTTTTTTTGGGGGGGGGCATTGACTAATAGGTAGGTATGTGATCTTTAATGGCATTTAATCTGGAGGGACTGTAAACAGCAGGAGGCTTAAAAGTGGAAAGCGTTTGACACCCCCCAGCCCCCACCATGCCCAGGGTGCCAAATGCTTTGAACCCTAGGACCCAGATGGAAGTCTCTTTCCTAGGTCTACCATTCATCTATACTAATATCCTACTATGTAAACAGAGGCTGCACAGAATTAGTTTCCCTTCAAATTAATTCAAGAGAAGAGCGATTATGTTACATGTTGCGCACCTCATCTGTGGAATAGGCCATAGTGTGAATTCACCCAAGAGGAGAGTCCCAGCTGAGTAATTCTTTAGATCATATTGGGCATCTGGTAGTATCTATGACATAAAAAAAGCTATATGAAATTGGAACCCTTGAGTAACCAAAGGCAGGACTCAGCCAGCTAGAGGAAAAGACTACCTGAATCCCATATGAATATTTCTCCACTCATCTAGGGGTTTAGGGTCCCTATGAATGTATCAAATCATCAAACATTGCATTAAAATTCTGCTGAATGGCTGAAGCAAAAAACAAATAAACACCCCAATATTGTCAAGGAAGATGGGCTATACCTTATATGATAGTAGGGTTGTGAGGCACCAGGTGGGGGCTGAAGATCCCCTGAAATTCCAACTGATCTCCAGACTACATATGTAACCCAGAAGAACCCTGGCTACATAGATCCCTTTTGGAGAGTTGGGTGTGTGTGGATTCAAATCAATAAGTGACAGCATATGGCATGAAACCAATTGCTTCTCTTCTCTCTTTTTTTAAGGGAAAAGCAACTTTGGGGAGGGGATTCGGACCAGGGAAGCTAGAGAGGGGGAGAGATCAGTTATCCTTTCCTCATCTTTTTCTCAGTTTCAATTTGATTTCTCCTAAGTCCCTCCCCAAGCTCTAAATGCGAGCACGTGTTAGAAATCTCCAGGGGAAAAAGGAGTGTGGGGAGGAAAATTTGGAGCAGAAAGTCACACGTTGCCATTCCCATATGCCAAATCCTCTTCCTGAAGCCACTGTTTCCTAGGACAATCAGATGTTGCTCTAGCCTTACATGTGTTTCCATATAACGTACTTCTGCTTCTGCCTTTCGGTTGTTTTTGACTTTCAGAAACAATCCTTTCTCCTTCTCTTCTTTCCTGTGTTGTTAATATTTAGATCACATGCTCCATAGGGCAGATTTTAGTAAAAAAAAATATTGCTGATGAAACTCTGTAAAGCATTATGTACGTTCATGACAATGCATACCTATCTGTACATTTTAACATTTCCTCCAAGGGGTTCATGGCAATGAACATGGCTATGACTCTCCACCTCCCGCACCTTTCCTCACAACAACCCTATGGGGTAGGTTAGGCTCAGAGAGAGGCCCAAGGCTGCTCAAAGAGCTTTATGGCTGACTAGGGGATTTGAAGTCCGGCCTACGAGTTCCAAGTCCAACACTCTAACCATTACACCAAACTTGCTCAATAAAAATCAGAAACCATCTCTCTCTCTCTACTAGGGTTGTCAGCTCTGGGTTGGGAAATACCTGGAGATTTTGGGGGTGTTGCCTGGAGAGGGCAGGGAGAGCCTGGAGAGGGTGGGGTTTGGGGAGGGGAGGGACTTCAATGCCATAGAGTCCAATTGCCAAAGCAGCCATTTTCTCCAGGTGAACTGATCTCTATCAGCTGGATATCAGTTGTAATAGCAGGAGATCTCCAGCTACTACCTGGAGGTTGGACTGGAGATAAATATATAACCTGTGCTGTAAATAGTAGAGACTAAGGGAATGAGCAGCACGTGGGCTCTGTATTTGTATAGCGTTAAGCAACGCTATAATGAAATTGACCAACGTTCGATGAGTAGAAGTATAGCTAACATTTAATGAGAAATTAACCAGCATTCAAGAACAAATAATACAAAAATGCACACACGTGCAAGCTTAATCGGTGAAGCTAAGATTCCTGCAACTTCAATTATAATCTAAGGAATATGTACATACATTGCTGATAAAGCTCAGTCAAAAATGGAAAATACAACAGAAATAACCACATAAAGAACAGCAAAAATGCTACTAATCATGTCTCCTTTTAAATGTAAACAATTGTTCTTGAATGCTGGGTAATTTCTCATTAAATTACGCTACACTTTGTATCCTTACCCGGAGTGGGACGTGAACTGGCTCTGTACCCCTTGTGGGACAATTGATGTTACCTACATTGTGATAATGGAATATGTAGAAAGATATGCAGGATATTGAATGAAGGACTGAAGAAGCATTGCTTGATAAGCTAAGAATTTGAAACGGCCGTATCCTCCATAAACTGATGGCCTCTATTTTGCTACATGATATCTGCCTTCAATAAGAAGATTTTGTACTCATAATTGAGACAACTTTGAAAAACAACTTTTGTACATATGAATTTGTATATATGGTCTTTTGTGGGTCTTGGATGTACATTTTGTCTTGTGTTGTCTAGAATTACATGTGGCAGCTTATAAAGAATTTTTGCACTTTGTTTAAATTGTTTTCGCTCCTGTACTGATTTCCAAACCTCCAGGTACTAGCTGGAGATCTCCTGCTATTACAACTGATCTCCAAATGATAGAGATCAGTTCACCTGGAAAAAATGGCCGCTTTGGCATTTTTTGGCATTGGACTATATGGCATTGAAGTCCCTCCCTTCCCCAAACCCCGCCCTCCTCAGGCTCTGCCCCAAAATCCTCCTGCCGGTGGTAACCCTACTTTTGCCTGCCACAGGGCAGGACTCCCACTCCTCTCCCTCCCCACAGCACTTGGACCACCCATCTGGCTCAGGCAGAAATTCCCACCTCCCTTTTGTTCCTGAAAAATTGGTGGCTGAGACCTCAAGACATAGCGTCATGAGATCTCAATTTTTCCACCTGTGATTTAAAATGTTTATTTTTATTTCTTTTGGCGGTTTTTGTGCAAACATGTTTGTACAAACATCCCCCTAATCTGTACCTGACCCCAGAGTGGGGATTTAATGATCCGCACACCAGGATCCTGGTACAGAATTAGATTTTATTATTATTATTATTATTATTATTATTATTATTATTATTATTATATCAGTTGGCAATCAAATGCAAAGCACGTGTCTCTGTTTTCCCTTTGCGTAATTTATTACTCTGACAGCTTTAAGAGCAACCAAGGAAATTGGCATAAAAGATGCCTTTAAAAGGCTCCAATTGCTGCCGAACGAGAAAGAAAGATGATCTTGGCTGGCTATTCTCGGTACGTGGCACCGGAGATCCCAGAGCACAGGCCTGGAAGCAGCTCGAGTTTCTATGCAATAAAGCAGCAGTGAGAAAAGCTCAGAGTAATTAAGTGGCTGACGCGCAGAAGAAACCGTTACAAAGAATTGACTAAATTGCCCATTCATTAGTAGCACGGCATGAACGGAGAATTACAAATAGACAATAGAGCCAGCGGTAATTCAATCTAACCTTGTACTTACAGAAAACAATGAGATAATGAACAGAAAAATTACCAGGCACATATTGCATTTTGTTAAGGGGAGGAATAGAGGGAGGGAGGGAGAAACACTAATGGGGAGTGGTGGGGGGAGAAGGCTGAAGAGGAAGAGGGTGGGGGGGCTGGGTGTGGTAGCGGCAAGGACCGGCACATGCAATGCTAATAGCGACACTCAAGCTGAGCAAACATTTCTCCGACACAATCATAGTGCTCAGTCGAAGGGCCTCTGGGGAGCGGAGGCGAGGCTAGATCGTGAGCAAAAAAATGTAATTTATAAGGCGTCTGTGGACTGGAATGTATCATCGGATCCGCTCGCCGACGCTCAATTGATATGTAGTTGATTTCAAACAACACCCCCCGGGCACCCACAGGGAACATTTTTTAGATTTTACGCTTGGATATATCTGTTTAACTCGCCATTTACCAAAACGACGGCTGATGACAGCCCAAACAAGTCACTCCGGTGGAAAAAAAACAATAAATACACACATGCAAACACACACACACAAATCCCCTGAGTTGCCCGACCCCACTGGGTATGTGCAGAAAAGAAAAGGAAAAAATCCATTGTACGTAAATATATATTTATGTAAAAAGATAAGGAAAGCCGAGATAGATCAAATCACAAGACCATTTAACCCCATTTCCCACTCCATCCCATTTCTCCAAAACAGTTTTACCTTGCTTCCTAAAAGCTCAATGTAGCTTACAATGCAGCGTTAAAAGCTAAATTATAAACAACAATAAAATAGGAATAATAAATAGAGCTACGGTGAATTTTCATCTAAGGTGAATTTTCAGCTAAGGCATATTTTGCATCAAAACGGGGAATGTCAGAAGGGCCCAAACTGCCTCCAAAAGACCCATCCAATGTGTCTTTCATTGTGGAACCAGGTTCATTGCCTTTCTCAGCATCATTTGGCATCATTTTCTTAGAGATGGTTCCTCTTGCTGGCTATGGGGTCTAGCCAATCAGGGATCCACCTTTTTAAAAGATGGTTGTTGTTGCTGGCACACATGGTTCAGCCCTTCAGAGATCATGTAGCTATCATTAAAATATCAAGGTGCAACTTAGACAATCAAATTATGTGGCATCACGGTATCACAAAATTACATCAGAGTGTAAACAGACACTTTGCTGTATCTACCGCCCCACACGCTATCACCAAAATAGGATAGTTGTTTAATGAGGATATTCATATTCAAGCATTCATGGGTTAAACCCCAGGTTGCCAGCTCCAAGTTGGGGAATACCTGGAAATTTTGGGGGTGGAGCTTTTGGAGGGCAGGATTTGGGGAGGGGAGGGACTACAATGGGGTATAATGCCGTAGAGTCTACCCTACAAAGCAGCCATTTTCTCCAGGTGAACTGATCTCTCTCACCTGGAGATCAGTTGTAATCCCAGGAGATCTCTAGCCACCGCAAGAGTTCAGAGGTATTACATTTCTTCCAGAGACATATAATAAAGAGAACATATTTCAACCGTCATCGGTGCAAAATTAGGGAAAAATCCAACAGTGTAGCTATTGATATGAATTTAAGGAGATCTGCCTAGAGAGCAGGAAAACATCCACAGTAACTTTTTGAAGCTGCAGTCATTCAGTCATCTTGGGGCCTCTAGTGAAAAGGCCTTGCTCCTTCTCAAACAAGGCTTAAGTTCCCATACTGAGGGAATGATGACATCATCAAGGCAAGCTAGGTCATATAGGGAAAGATATTCTCTTTGTTAATTAGGGCCAATGCCATTAAAGGCTTGAAATGTTAAAAAAAAACAGCACCAAATTAAACCTCACAAACAGCTCCGGGTTGGGAAATACCTGGAGATTTTGGGGGTGGAGCCTGAGGAGGCTAGGGTTTGGGGAGAGGAGGGACTTCAGTGCCATAGAGTTATGGTTGCCAACCTCCAGGTACTACAAAGTAAAGACCAGCACACAGCTCAATGCAAAAAATATTCAAGTAGTGTAATCAATATATAACAAGAGAAGGAAAGAAACAACAAGCAAGTGTAATAACAATACATACAATAGAGAGAGGAATGACAATGAGTGGAAATAACAAAGAATCAAAAAAATAAAGTTCCAACGAACTATGTACAATGTCTGAAAAGACTTCCACTGGGTTGCACGCGGGAGGGGAGAAAAGTCGGAACCCCAATGTCCACGTGTATATAAATTGGTGGTAGTTTTAGGTTGTAAGCTGGGGAGATGAACGTCTCCCAATTCAGCAGGAATAACGGGGTGGAAAATGTCTTTCGGAATTACAACATTTTTCGCAATTAATTTGCTTCTTCAGCCTTGAGAATAGGGATATAAGCTTATTATCTTTCTGGACGACAACAAGGCTGAATCTTCTCTCAAAAATGATCAGTTGTAATAGCGGGAGATCTCCAGCCATCACCTGGAGGCTGGCAACCCTACAACCTGAACAGAGGAAGCTGCTAGTACTAAGATGGACCGTTTGTGCAATCTGGCTCTGAACTCTCTACTATGACTGGCAGCAGCTCTCCAGGCTGTCCTCCAGAGAAGAGCCTTTCCCTCCATCAGCTACTTGAGATCTTCTTCAAACTGGAGAGGCCAGGGATCGAACCTGGCACCTTCTACTTGCAAAGCAGGTACTCTTACCAGGTTCTAGACAGTTTTCAAAGGCAGCCCCACGTCGAGTGTATTAAAGAAGTCCAGCCTGGATATGATCAGAACATGGCCCATAACATTTCGCTGATTCACCTACCAACTAAAGCAATAACGTCTCCCACACTTTATCCGCTTGTCTCCTTCCTTGAATTGAGCTGGCTCATTGCTTGAAAACAAAGTTTAAGGAGCTGAGTCCCAAATGCTGATTGATCAGCATCAGGACCAAAATTGGATCCTTCCAAAGGCTGCTGGCATTTCCACACAAAACAATTTTCTGACGCACAGGATAGCAGACAATTGGATGGGATTGGAAGGATCGCAGCTAAAACTACGTGAAATGGTTCGGAATAAATATTACCTGTGGCAAATATCACTGTGTAGCTTAATAGGCTTGACATGAGCTTTCTGTTGTGGGGGGTAGGGAGGGGGAAAATCTATATTAGGATTAAAAATGCAGCTTCAGGTTAGGGGCAGCCGGTGTCCCTCCTTGCAAAGTTATTTAGTTGCAAATCATATTCCGGACTGATCGTAAGTGGTGTACATTTTGCTTGACGGATTGGCATTTTCCAGAAGAGAGTTTGAAGGAAACTCTGATGAAGGGAGCTTTAACTCTGGAAAGCTTGTACCCCCTCCCCAAAAACATCTTCTTGGTCTCTAAAGTGCACCTGGACTCGAATCAGAAGCGTAGAGTTGGAAGGGGTCATACAAGGCCATCTAGTCCAACCCCCTGCTTAATGCAGGATCAGCCTAGTAGGGCTGTCAATTCGGTTCGGCCCGAACTGAAAATCAGCCGAATTTCCCTTGATTCGGCGGTTTTTAGTTCGGACGGATCCGAACTCAAAACTGGCAGGCAACCGGGGGGGGGGGCGAATTCAGCGAGTTCGGGAGTTCGGCGAATAAATTCAGCCAATTCGGCCGTCAGTAAGCAGCATAACCGTCAGTAAGCAGCATTCTCCTCCCCCGGCCAATCGGTGGCCAAGCTGGGTCTTCTTCTGGCCAATCAGTCAGGATTGAGTGCTGGAGGAATCAGCTGATGTGCGGCCGGCCGGGGAAAGAGAGAGAGAGAGGGAAATCCTCATGTGTGTGTGAGGGGGTGCTTGTGCACATTCGCTCCTTTCCGTGGCTGCAGGGGGCGCATTTTTTGGGGTACCGACCCCAAACTTTCAGGGGATATTCAGACAGGTTTTTTTAAGAGACCACCCAAGTTTTGTAAACATTGGGTCAGGGGGTCCCGAGATATGGGCTCCCCCCCTTTTTTCTTTCCATGGCTGCAGAGGGCGCATTTTTGGGTGTGCCGACCCCAAACTTTCAGCGGAGCATCAGACTAGGCTTCTTAAGATACCCCCCAAGTTTTGTAAACATTGGGTCAGGGCCCCCCCGAGATATGGGCTCCACCCCTTTTTCCTCTCCCCCCTTTTCCATTTTCGTGGCTGCAGGGGGCGCTTTTTTGGGGGTTCAGCCCCCAAACTTTTGTCATAGCTTCAGAGAATCCCTCTTAAGAGACCACCCAAGTTTTGTAAAGATGGGTTCAGTGGGGGCTGAAATATTGGCTCCCCCCCTTTTCTCTTTCCATGGCTGCAGGGGGCGCATTTTTGGGTGTGCCGATCCCAGACTTTCGGCGGAGCTTCAGTCAAGGCTTTTTAAGAGACCACCCAAGTTTTGTAAACATTGGGTCAGGGCCCCCCGAGATATGGGCTTTCCCCTTTCCCCTATTGGGATGAATGGATCACCCTCGAGAGATGCATACATATGGATCTTATATTGGATACAAATGGAATCATATTGGATTACCCAGCCTCCCAGCCCCTCCTGCTGGAACAGAAGACAGCCACAGTAAGACCCCTTTGGGGGCTTTAATCTATATTTTTTCTTTTCTGTGTGTGTGTGTGGGGGGGGAAAGCAGAGTCTGTGTGTGTGTGTGGGGAGGGAGCAGTTTCTGTGGGTGGGGGGGGGAAGCCAAAGGGGGCTTTTGCCGGTTCTGCCTGGGGTGTGTGTTCCCCCTCCAGTCTCTCTCTCCCTGGTTTGAGGGGGGGCTTCATTTTTATTCTTCAGGTTTTTCCTCATTCATAAGATCAGTTAGGTTATTGATGCTTGCTCAAAACTGGTTTTCAAATGGTGACTTAAAGAATGCATCTGCCTGGTCCCAAGTCCAATGCAAAAGGAGACATTCCACCCCCTCCTGCTCATTATGCATAGCTAGCTGCCTCTGTCCCTTTCCATGGTATGCAAACTCCCAGGTGTCAGGTGTTGCTATGCACTGTTGCAAAGGTTTTGCATTGCGTGCTTGTGTTGCTTTGCAGTTGTATTGTTTTGCAAAATTCTTCACACCTGCCCCGCCCTTTGCATATTTGCAAAGGGGTTGCTCTGCAGTTGTGTTGCTTTGCAAAGTTCTTAGCACCTGCCCCGCCCTTGCTCTCATCAGCTGTTTGTCGGGCCGGGAGCTTTGTGGTGGGCGGCAAGCTCTGCGGAGAGATCCACATTAAGGGTGGGGGGGACCCCTTTCAGGGCCCATATCTCAGCCCCCCCTGACCCAATCTTTACAAAACTTGGGGAGTCTTTCAATATACGTCCTTTGAAGCTCTGCTGAAAGTTTGGGACCTCTAAGCCCAAAAATGCCCCCCCCCCAGAGCAGCGGAAAGGAGCGGTTGTGTTTTTAATGGCTTTATTCGGCCGAATTTTTTTCCCGAACTTTGAATTCCCGCCGAATTGAACGGATCCGAAGTGGGGGAGTTCGGACTTCGGCACGTACCGAACCCACAAGGGCCAAATTCAGCCGAATCCGAACTGTACCGAATTTTTTTTTTTTGACAGCCCTACAGCCTAGAGCAGAGGTTCCCAAACTTTTTGAGTCATAGGTCATTTATGCATGGGAGTTTTGCCTGAGGTTCGTTGCTGGCTGGACCCACACTTTCCAGTTGGGAATCTCTGCACGAGCAGTCTCCAAACTCAAATCAAGTCCCGCTCCTTTAACTGATGCTTTGTAATTGGCTTACTTCGCAGTGCTCACTGTGAGAGAAGACCCCCCCCCCAAATCCAATTGCATTTGCCACATAAAAAAGCATTTTAAGAACAAAAACAAAACAAAAGAGAGCAATCTAAAATAAAAAAGGGGGGGGAGAAATCCAAGCCTCAGTGTTAAATAGCCTTTATTTGCTCAGAAATTGCTCCAAGAAAGCAGGAAGCATTTGAATCCCTGCCTTTTTACACACTACTTTGTGACTGGCTGTGAGAGAAACCCAGCTTCTGTTTCCCCTGCTTTGCCTTCTGCATGGAGAGGGAAGAGGGAAGAGCCGGGTTATCAGAGGAATGGGAAGACCCGGACATTGCGAGGGCTGGCAGCGAGGTCATTTCTAATGGACGGAAAGCTCATGCAGAACTCCAAGGAACAACCGAGTCAGACAGGGAGTGAACATGAGTCCAAGTACCCATGCACAAATGACCATAGAGCATTTTTCAGGAGAAATTCATCTCGGAGCACTAATTTTCACCTAGCACCTATAGTACTAAACCAAATGTCAGTAGTATTTTTCTTTCCAATCTCTTCATGGAGCACTAGGAGATGTTTCGCGGAGCGCCAAGTGCTCCGCGGAGCACAGTAAGGGAACCTCTGGCCTAGGGCATCCCTGACAAGTGCTTGTCCAGCCTCTGCCTGGAGACTGCCAGTGAGGGGGAGCTCACCACCTCCCTAGGTAGTCAATTCCACTGTCGAACACCTCTTACTGCAAAAAAATATTTCCTAACATCCAGCCGGAACCTTTCTGCCTGTAATTTAAACCCATTATTGCGAGTCTTGTCCTCTACCTGTTCTACTGCAGATGAGCACGGCTACCATTTGAAACTTTGAAGGAACATGTGAGCATTCTTCTGAGATCCCTTCTAGAGTTAGACAGGGTGGAGCATCCATCGGTAAAGTTGGCAACTCCAGGTTGGGAAACCCCTGGAGATTTTGGGAGTGGGGCGTGAGGAAAGTGGGGTTTGGGGGAGGGGAGGGACTTCAACGGGATATAATGCCACAGAGTCCACCTTCCGGAGCGGCCATTTTTTTTCAGGCGAACTGATCTCTGTCGCCTGGTGTGTGTGTGACAAGTGCTGTCCAGTCACTTCTGACTTATGGTGACCCTATGAATTAATACCATCCAAAACATCCTGTCTTTAACAGCCTTGCTCAGGTCTTGCAAACTGAGGGCCGTGGCTTCCTTTATTGAGTCAATCCATCTCTTGTTGGGTCTTCCTCTTTTCCTGCTGCCCTCAACTTTTCCTAGCATGACTGTCTTTTCTAGTGACTCTTGCCTTCTCATGATGTGACCAAAATACGACAGCCTCAGTTTAGTCATTTTAGCTTCTAGGGTCTGTTCAGGCTTGATTTGATCTAGAACCCACTGATTTGTTTTTTTTTTGGGGGGGGGGCAGTCCACGGTATCCATAACACTCTCCTCCAACATTACATTTTAAAGGAGTCTACTTTCTTCCTGTCAACTTTCTTCACTGTTGCCTGGAGATCAGTTGTAATCCCAGGAGATCTCCAGGCACCACCTGGAGGTTGGCAACCCTCTCCATTGGCCTGGATGGAATTTACAGGTTTCTAGGGTTCCTTGCTGGAAAGTCTAGAAGCTGGATTGAAATTGCTGATGCCAGTGCAAATTGGTATAAATGGGAATTCCTTTCCCATGTTAAAATGGTCTCTGCTGTCTCCAGATAAGCTGATAGAGGTCGTGTTTTTAGCAGGTGATACTGACCACAGCCCAAGCCCAGTGAGACTTGGAGAGCTCACAGTCCTTGTTCCCTCAGACGTAGGGTTTCAAGGTCCCTCTTTGCCACCGGTGGGAGGTTTTTGGGGCGGAGCCTGAGGAGGGCGGGATTTGGGGAGAGGAGGGACTTCAATGCCATAGAGTCCAATTGCCAAAGCTGCCATTTTCTCTAGGGAAACTGATCTCTATCAGCTGGAGATCAGTTGTTATAACAGGAGATCTCCAGCTTGTACCTGGAAGTTGGCAACCCTAAAGGTGCGACAGGGATGGAACACCAGACAAAACACCTAGTCATTTTAGCTTCTGGGGAAAGTTCTGGCTTGATTTGACCTTGAACCCACTGATTTGTCTTTTTTGTGGTCCGCGGTATCCGTAACACTCTCCTCCAACACCACATTTCAAAGGAATCGACTTTTTTTCCTGTCCACTTACTCCATAGTCCAACTTTCACACCCATATATAGTAATGGGGAATACTATGGAATGAATTAACTTGACCTTGGTCACCAGTGACATATCCTTGCACTTAAGAATCTTTTCTAGCTCCTTCATGGCTGCTTTTCCCAGTCTCAATCTCCTTCTGATTTCTTGGTTGCAGTCTCCCTAGTCATATAGGGCTTTAAAGAACAATACCTTGATGGATTGTGACTGGTGTGTTTTTAATGGCTTTCCATGGATCACAGAAAGTACAGGCTAAAAACTGGAGATTTGACAATAAGCTCCAAAGATTTCTGAGTTGCTGTGATGGTTCAGAATGTTCACAAGCATTCCATCTTCAGAATGGGAAAGGTCAGTCGCACAGGTAACAATCAGTATAGCTGCTGGGAGTGAATTCATAGGTCATTCTGTTAGGAAAGGGAGAAAGTCACAAATTAAGAAGAGTTGGTTTTTATATGCCAGCTTTCTCTACCACTCAAGGAAGAATCAAACCGGCTTACAATCACCTTCCCTCCCCCTCCCAACAAAGGACACCCTGTAAGGTAGGTGGGGCTGAGAGAGCTCTAAAAGAGCGGTGACTAGCCCAAGGCCACCCAGCTGGCTTCATGGGTAGGAGCGGGGAAACAAATCCAGTTCACCAGATTAGCCTCCGCCCACTCATGTGGAGGAGCGGGGAATCAAACCAGGTTCTCCAGATCAGAGTCCACCGCTCTAAACCAGCGCTCTTAACCACTATACCACACTGGCTCTCTTTAGGTACCCAATTAAGGGGTCTGATGGCAGGAAACAGGAAAGAGATAGGAAGACTGAAGTCTGGGAAGCTACAGGAAGAGCTCCTTGAAGATGAGAAAAAAGGATATGATAGGGTACCTAGGAAGAGAAGAGGCTGTGGGTAGAGGAAGAGGAGGGCCAAGAAGAATAGCAAATGGGAGATACTCGCACTGTGTGTGGGGAAGAAGGGTTGTGAATTCTTCATGGGAAGAGGATGGAGATGGGTGAGGGCTGTTTGGATCAAGGGTGGGAACCAGAAGGAGATGTCTCAATTCAATGTATCGATTTGAAATAGCCAGCCAAAAATTTGACTCTAGATCTCAAAGCGATGAGCAGATAGATGGAGAATATGCTTTGTTTTACTCTTTTAAACCCTGCCCCCCCCAAAATGCCCACTGAAACATAGTTGTCTTTACCAGCCCCCTAAAAACCAGTAAAGATAAGGCACGGTGTACTTCCTTGGGAAGAGAAATCCCTATCTCGGGGCCACTGCTGAAAAGGCCCTGTCTGGCATAACCATCCCCTGCACGAGTGCCAGTTAGAGGCACATGTAGCAAGGCCTCTCCTGAAGTGTGTGCATGGGAGAAAGCAGTCTTTGGGGGTTACCGCATCATGTATTCCCACCGATGTATTAAGAGTTTGAAACTGTTATAAAAAATACAGTTCGCACTTTGTTTGGCCCCTTTAGCTGTGAAGACGTCTTCCAACCATTTTTTAGCCGTGGCATCCAAAAACCCCTTGAAAGCAATGTTTTTTATAACATTTTCAAACTCTTAATACATCATTGGGAATACATAATGCGGTAACCCCCTTTGAGGTCCCAAACTGTTTAGGCAAGGCAAATGGGCAAGAACTTGTCTCAGCAAGCCAAGTGACAGTCGCCGAGGTATCGGCAGAGTCTTTCGCGAGTCCCTTTTCACTCCATTGTAATGTCTCTGGTCTGAATGCAGCTGCAATTGCAACCCTGCCAACTAGGGTTGCCAACCTCCAGATCTCCTGCTATTACAACTGATCTCCAGCCAATAGAGATCAGTTCCCCTGGAGAAAATGGCCGCTTTGGCCAATGGACTATATGGCATTGAAGTCGCTCCCTTCCCCAAACCCCGTCCTCCTCAGGTTCCACCCCAAAAACCTACCGCCAGTTGTGAAGAGGGACCGGGCAACCCTACTGCCAACAACCTCTCTCCATTGACCCTAATCTGGAACAAGGAGATAAAATAGCTTGAGCGCTGACGTTAATGGGAGGAGCTGTGGCTCAGTGGCAGAGCATCTGCTTGGCATGCAGAAGGTCCCAGGTTCAATCCTTGGCGTCTCCAATTAATGGGACTAGGCAAGTAGTTTATGTGAAAGACCTCTGCCTGAGACCCTGGAGAGCCGCTGCCGGTCTGAGTAGACAATACTGACTTTGATGGACCAAGGGTCTGGTTCAGTATACTGCAGCTTCATGTGTTCATGTGTTCTCCTCTAAGTCAGTGGAATGGAAACGCAGCCCTCTCTCAGCTGTGCTTCTGCCAGCCTCGCGCAGACCATTCTTGCTGTGGCAGGATGCCCGTGCTGGTTCCCTCCGGGCACGTGCTGCTCCTCTGTCAAGGAAGGGTAAAGACCCTCCAGGGTTCTCTGGGAACATCAATATGTTTTGTATTTAATGCGCTGGCTCGGTTACAGCAAATTAAAGAGAGTGGGCCTGCTCGCAGACAATGCGGGACGCGGGCTCCCTGCTCCCTCGTCAAGTGGTCCACACCGAAAACGATACTCTAGTGTGGGGAAAGGCGTCCGCATTACGTTCCCCCCACAGTACCAGAAGAGGCATTAGGCAAAGCCCTGAGCCTTAATGGTACACATCAGGAAAACATCTGAGCTCGGGCCTTCAATCACAAACGCTGCAGGATTTAAAAATGAATAAACTTCACATTGTGATTCTCTTATTTATCCTTTATGCAAATTTTCCCTGGGAGGACACATTATGTTCACTGCATGGTACAGCAGAGGCCCACATTAAGCTACGAGGGACGCGCTTTGGCGCTGAGAAACTACCAGGGGCCCCATCCGTGTGGTTAGCTTTTGAATGGGCGGGGGGAGAAAGAAAGAAAGAAAGAAAGAAAGAAAGAAAGAAAGAAAGAAAGAAAGAAAGAAAGAAAGAAAGAAAGAAAGAAAGAAAGAAAGAAAGAAAGAAAGAAAGAAAGAAGTGATATATAGATAGATTATAGATGATAGAGGGGCTGTGGCTCAGTGGTAGAGCATCTGCTTGGCATGCAGGAGGTCCCAGGTTCAATCAATGGCATCTTCAGTTAAAGGGACCAGGCAAGTAGGTGATGTGAAAGACCTCTGCCTGAGACTCTGGAGAGCTGCTGTCGGTCTGAGTAGACAATACTGACTTTGATGGGCCAAGAGTCGGATTCAGTAAAAGGCAGCTTCATGTGTTTATATAAGATAGATAGATAGATAGATAGATAGATAGATAGATAGATAGATAGATAGATAGATACTATAAAGGTAGTGACTTGATGGCACTTAACACACACATAAAGGAAGGAAGGAAGGAAGGAAGGAAGGAAGGAACAAACAAACAAACAAACGAAGAATGGCTCTTTAATCTGGTTCAATTTTATGAAAAACAATCCATCAGTCAGATCCATAACTGAACATGCCATGGAGTTAAGAGGGACAGATTCCCTTCCGCTATCTGCATATCACCCGTCACACTCAAAGTCTTCAAGGACAGGTCCTCTTGTAGGCCATCAGTTTTAAAAAAGTACTTCTGGATCAAACCAAGTATAGTTCCACAGTGTGATATTCTCCAGCTGTATTGCTTCTAAGTCTTCTCTTCAACTGGCAGGACACTCACCAAGGTAACTGGGCCGTCACCAGCAATGTAATGACGTTCCCAGTGACGTGCTGATGTCACTTCCTGTGCAACTGGAAGTGATGTCAATGTGTCGCTGTGGATATGATATCTTAATAGGATTTAGGGTTGCCAGGTCCCAGGGTTTGGGGAGGGGAGGGACTTCAATGCCATAGAGCCCAATTGCCAAAGCGGCCATTTTCTCCAGGGGAACTGATTTCTATCGGCTGGAGATCAGTTGTAACAGCAGGAGATCTCCAGCTAGTACCTGGAGGATGGCAACCCTAATATGATTGCTGTTATGAAGATAAAATTGAGAAGGAGAGAACAATGTTGTAGGCTGCTTTGTGTCCCCATCGGTGAGAAAAGTGGGGTGTAAATATCTAAAGCAGCAGAAGCTTCTTAGGAGTTCCTCTGATAGAAGATAGGTAGAAGTTCAATAATGGCCAGGAAGATTCTCTGGCAGACCTCCATCCATGTTCTCCTGCAGTGCTCAGACCCGGAGAGCATTGGCTGTGTTCTTCTCGGCTGTGCTTTCCTTTCAAGTAGAATAATAAAGAAGTCCAGTAGAAATGGATGGTGTACAGCATCGCATGAATGGAGTGTACATGGTTGGACCAGGCCCCAGAATCTGCTATGACATGGCTAGAATTGCCAGCTTCCTGGAGAAGGAGGAGGAGAAGAGTTGGTTTTTATATGCCAACCAGACGGCCTTTATAATCAGGGTTGCCAGGTCCCTCTTTGCCACTTGTGGGAGGTTTTTGGGGCAGAGGCTGAGTAAGGCGGGATTTGGGGAGGGAAGGGACTTCAATGCCACAGAATCCAATTGCCAAAGCGGTCATTTTCTCCAGGAGAACTGATTTCTATTGGCTGGAGATCAGTTGTAACAGGGGGAGACCTCTAGCTAGTATATGGAGGTTGGCAACCCTATCTATAATTAGCCTTTGTGGCATCTCCTCCACCCCCATGGTTGGCTCGCCAAACTGGATGAGACGGCAACCGTGCAGAGCTAGGCTACAGCATGTTCCTGGCCAAACGTTCCTCCATCCCTTTCCTCTCCCCTTGCCTTTGCGCCTGCCCATTTCAAACTTTCATTATTAATATGTGGTCTCCTTGGACAAGCATTTACAGGAGTGCCTAAGTAGCAAAGTAGCATCGAGTCCTTCACACAAAGAAGGGGAAGAGGGAATAGCTGGATGGTAATTCAGGGATGTTGCCACATTATTAACCACTTGAAGCAACAGGGCGGGAAATCAAGTATAGAAGGAGGTTTGTTAAGTAGGGCTCTGTGGGCAGACAAGCAGGCGGGGCAGAAGTGAATAATCACAAATCTGTTCTATTAAACATTGTCATGAGTCAAGGCACTAAACCTCGTCCTACTCACACGTACACGGAATTGTCTGGGTCTTAAATCAGCAGTGGTTAGGGTTGCCACTTGCCAGGTCTTTCTTCGCCACCGGCTGGAAATCAGTTGTAATAGCAGGAGGTGTCCTGCTAGTACCTGGAAGTTACCACCTCAAAAAGGAGAATCTAGGTGTTAGAATGATAGTGTTATAGCAAAAAACAACCTATATAATGTAAATCAAGTTTCAGAGTCTAAGTTATAAGTTCTGTTGTTATTACCCTCCTGGACAAACCTAAGGAGCAAAAAACTCAGTTCCCAACCTCCAGGGCTGGCCTGGAGAGAAAAAAATCCTCTGTTGCCACACTCCAGGAATGACCTAGAGAAGATTTCTTCCTCAGAAGATTTCTTCCTCAGAAGATGCACATGGATTCTTAATGTAAGCTCGAGTTTTACTCCCAGTTTGCCCAGAGCTTTTTTCTTTCCTTACTGGTGGAACGTGTCTGCGTTCTTGAAGAACATAAGAAAGGCATTCTTGAAGAATGCAGACACGTTCCACCAGTACGGAAACACTTTTTTCTCTAGGTCATTCCTGGAGGGTGGCAACAGAGGATTTTTTTCTCCAGACCAGCCCTGGAGGCTGGGAACTGGGTTTTTTTCCTCCTTAGGTTTGTCCAGGAGGGTAATAACAATAGAACTTATAACTTAGACTTTGCAACTTGATTTACATTTTTGCTATAACAGTACCTGGAGGTTGGCAACTCTAGCAGTGATCCATGCCCCCCCCCACAGACTGCCCAAGAGCTAGGGTTACCAACCTCCAGGTACTAGCTGGAGATCTCCTGCTATTACAACTGATCTCCAGCTGATAGGAGAAATAGAGAAAATGCCCATTTTGGAAAGGGGACTTTATGGTACCGTACCTCACTGAAGCCCCTCCCTTTCCCACACTCCACACACTTCAGGATCCACCCCAAACATCTCCAGATATTTCCCAACACATAGCTGGCAACCCTAGTTCCCCTGCAGATCAACATGGCTAACCTCTGAAACTATCTTCAAGTGGGAGGAAAGCTCCTTAGATGGAAGAAGAAGAAGAGTTGGTTTTTATATGCCGACATTCTCTACCACTTAAGGGAGAATCAAACCAGCTTACAATCACCTTCCCTTCCCCTCCCCACAACAGACACCCTGTGAGGTGGGGGAGGCTGAGAGTGTGACTCGCCCAAGGTCACCCAGCTGGCTTCGTGTGTAGGAGTGGGGAAACCAACCCAGTTCACCAGATTGGAGGAATGCTTCAACCCTGAGCCAAAAGGAAAGGTGGGGCTTAAATATTTTAATTAATAAATGCATAAATAAAAATTATTTTGGCTCAGTGGAGTGATAGGGCACAGGTAGGACCCACCCCATTATTTTTTACGAGCCTCTGGCTCAGTGGTAGAGCCTCTGCTTGGCATGCAGAAGGTCCCAGATTCAGTCCCCAGTATCTCCACTTAAAGGGGCTAGGCAAGTAGGTGATGTGAAAGACCCTGGAGACCCTGCCTGAGCCCCTGGAGAGCCACTGCCTGTCTGAGTAGACAATACTGACTTTGATGGCCCAAGGGTCTGATTCAGTGGAAGGAGCTTCATGTGTGTTCCCAAATCTGCACATAAGAACATAAGAAAGGCCGTGCTGGATCAGACCAAGGTCCATCATGTCCAGCAGTCTGTTCACACAGTGGCCAACCAGGTGCCTCTAGGAAGCCCACAAACAAGACGACTGCAGCAGCACCATCCTGCCTGTGTTCCACAGCACCTAATATATTCTAAGAGGCCCACAAACAAGATGACTGCAGCAGCATTGTCCCACCTGTGTTCCAAAGCACCTCATATAATAGGCATGCTCCTCTGATACTAGAGAGAATGGGTATGCATCATGACTAGTATCCATTTTGACTAATAGCCATGGATATCCCTCTCCTTTATGAACATGTCCGCTCCCCTCTTCAAGCCTTCTAAGTTGACAGCCATCACCAAATCTTGGGGCAGGGAGTTTCAAAATTTAACTATGATCTTGATTTGCTTAAAACTTTCTTGAGCTGCAACTTGAGAAGATGTAGCAGGGGCTACTTTCTCAAACGGTTCCATTTCTCCGGGCTGAACGTTACCCTTGGCCCTAGATATGCTGGCATCAATATTTAGCAAATCACTTTCTAAATATTTAACAAGACGAATGCCGGTAGCCTTCGATGCTTTCTGCCGATAGAGTAAACAAATTGCCGTGTTCCATCCTCTCCTTTTTTTTTAAAAAAAAGCTCTGATTTCTTTACATTATAGGACTATGAATGATTTACTAACGAGAGAAAAGGACGGGATGCAAAGCCTCTCCACCTATAATGGCCTATTAAGCATTCACATAAACAGTGATATCAGAGTGGTTCCTGGTTCCCTTATACAGATTAAAAAGTTGGCACTGCTTCTGCAGAGGTCCGGAGAGGATATGTACACTAACTTGGACATTTGAGGCTTACCTGTTGCCTACCTTACTCTTCTACACCAACCTAAACTTACTTTTTACGGAGGCTTTTAAGTGAGGAATTCCATGTTTTTAAGCTATTTTTATGGTCTTCGTGTCTAATTGTGAGTTGAATGGAGCAATATTTCCAGGGCGTGGGGGAACTAGCTCGTAATGAGAAGAAGAAGAAGAAGAAGAAGAAGAAGAAGAAGAAGAGTTTTTATATTTTTAATATATTTTTATATGCCGACTTTCTCTACCACTTAAGGAAGAATCAAACTGGCTTACAATCTCCTTCCCTTTCCCTCCCTACAACAGACATCCTGTGAGGTAGGTGGGGCTGAGAGAGCTGTGACTAGCCCAAGGTCACCCAGCTGGCTTCAAGTGTAGGAGAGGGGAAACCAACCCGGCTCACCAGATTAGCGTCCGCCATTCATGTGGAGGAGTGGAGAATCAGACCCGGTTCTCCAGATTAGAGTCCACTGCTCCAAACCACCACTCTTAACCACTACACCATGCTGGCTCTCAAGGTTACCTCCAACAGAGGACATTACGAGTCCACTGCTTGTGAACACTGCAACATCTCTAACAAAAACCTGTGAAACCTGTTCGACCCACGACACCCAGTGCAGTGTAGTGGTTAGAGCACTGGACTGAGATCTGGGAGGTGTTGGTAGTGGAAAATGCCATTGAGTCACAGACAATTTATAGAGACCTCATAGGGTTTTCAAGGCAAGAGAGGATTGCCCGCCTCTGTGTTGCGATGCTGGATTTTTTGGGTGGTCTCCTATACAAGTGCTAACCAGGGCTGACCCTGCTTAGCTTCTGGGTTCTGACAAGATCGGGCTAGCCTGGGCTATTCAGGTCATGGCTGGGGTCTGGAGATCCAAGTTCAAATCCCCACTCTGCCATGGAAGTTTGCAGAGTGACCTTGGGCCAGTCACAGTTCTCTCAGCCTTCCTGACCTCACAGGCTTGTTATGAGGCTAAAATGAAGAAGAGGAGAACGTTCTAAGCCCCTTTGGGTCCCTATTGGAGAGAAATGAAGTAAATAAATGAATTAAAATGAATTCAATACAAGAATTAAATAAATGAATGAATTCAAATGAGAGTCAGCGTGGCGTAGTGGTTAAGAGTGGTGGTTTGGAGCGGTGGACTCTGATCTGGAGAACCGGGTTTGATTCCCCACTCTTCCACATGAGCGGCTGGTTCGAGTCTCCCTTAAGTGGTAGAGAAAGTTGGTATATAAAAACCTCCTCCTCCTCCTCCTCCTCTTCTTCTTCTTCTTCATAGGGGCCGTATACACACACTACAGACAAATATGGCTCTTGTCATATACCTATGAGAATCTTTAAATAACTATCTATGCTTGGACTAAATTTGAATCAAATAGATTTTGGGGTACTTTTTTTGCAAGGGGGCTTTTGTGAAAGCAAAGTGGGGAACTGAATTCCAGCACACCACAGTCTTCAAGAGCTTGACACTACTGAGAGGGCTTCTGCCTTTCCAACTAGGCAGCCTATTGTCCTATCAGCTATTAGCCAGGCAAGGCATACTTGCTTCTGAGGATGACTTGTCAAACCATCCATTGTGTCTTGAACGTCCTGTGCCCGATGACGGATGACATGCCGAAACACATGCAAAGGATCCATCCGAGAGGATCACCCTGATAGCAAACATTGCAACGTTACGATGAAGCCGATGCTTCGTGGAGCGCATAATGCTCCAACAAGAACGGTGCGTATGGGGAGAGAGAGAGAGAGAGCAGAATTAATGCCTAACGCAGGCATTAATGCTGCATTCAGACACCAGCCACACACTCTCGTTTGTTTCAATCGGTGGAATGGGGGCCGTCATGTTTACCGCAGCTTCAGTCTATTTCTCCAGGCAGCCGCGCACTCTTATGGGACACAGTGGGAGATCATTCCTTGAACAGGGAAGCGTGCTCGCTCAGGGGCAGAACGCGCTGCCGAGCAAACTCCTTTGTGTCGGCAGGATGGGGAGGTGACGGGAGCATCTAACAATGCAGGAAACAAATGCCTGAACGTTATGTGGTCTCGAGGACACATTGCCAAACAAAATTGACAGATCAGTGAGCTCTTGGGTTTTAATTGCTGGAAGGAATTAAACCTGCCTCGGAGGCCAAGCAGCCTGGAATGGCAATGATGTGCATTGATGTGCCAAGGCAATGTCCGGGGTTAGGGACTGTGTAGTGACATGCACACGATGTTGATTTGTTGATGTTCATTTTATTGATTAGAGTTGGGGCACATGGTATTGTCAACATTCCATTTAATATTTCCCAATGGTTTCATTTCTGGCAGTAACTTTTTTTGTACCTCAATTGGATGATTTCTTTTCCATGGACTGTACTTGTCACCCATGCTATCTCCTGGATGGCCCAGGCTAGCCCACTCTCATCAGATGGGAGACCACCAAAGAAGTTAAATTGTGGAACTCCCTGCCCCAGGATGCAGTGATGGCTGCCAACTTGAAAGGCTTTCAGAGGGGAGTGGACATGTTCATGGAGGAGAGGGCTATCTATGGCTACTAGTCAAAATGGATACTAGTCATGATGCATACCTATTCTCTCCAGGATCAGAGGAGCATGCCTGTTATATTAGTTGCTTTGGAACACAGGCAGGACAATGCTGCTGCAGTTGTCTTGCTTGTGGGCTTCCTAGAGGCACCCAGTTGGCCACTGTGTGAACAGACTGCTGGACTTGATGGGCCTTGGTCTGATCCAGCATGGCCTTTCTTATGTTCTAGGTCCAGGGTTGCTATGCAGAGCCGGGCAATGGCAAACCACCTTTGTTCAGCTCTTGTCTTGAAAACCCTACATGGTTGCCATAAGTCAGTTGCAACTGGGCGGAACTTCCTACCACCACCATTCTTCAGGCCTAACCCAGGTTTTGCCCTGTCCCAGATGGCCCAGGGTAGCCCTGTTTCATCAGATCTTGGAAGCTAAGCATGGTTGGCCCTTGTTGGTACATGGATGGGCTACTGCCAGGGAAGTCCAGGGTTGCTATGCAGAGACCAATAATGGCAAACGACCTTTGTTCATCTCTTGTCTTTAAAACACTATGGGGTCACCATACGTTGGCTGCTCCTTGACGGCACTTTCCGCCACCACCTGCCACCTACAGGATCCTATCTGCCAAAGTTCAGATGGAGAGGTAAAGCATTCCAGCAGAAAAGGTCTTTTTTCTACATCCAATGGAGCAGAATTTTTATTTATTTTATTTACTTATTTTATACCCGGGATGTTCTTGGTGGTCTCCCATGCAAGTGCTAACCAGGGCTAACCCTACTTAGCTTCCAAGCTCTAATGAGCTCAGGCTAAGCCGGGCCATCCAGGTTCAGGAAGATGTCAGAACGTAAAAGCGTCATGAGAATTAATAATAATGGACACAATCCAGTCCAAGGTAAATGCTTTAGAACCTCATTGATTTTGATGGGAGAGTTAAACATACATTTAGCTCCCCCACCCCAGTGAAATCAATGAGACTTAGAAGTGCTTAACTTTGGCTGGGTTTTTGCCCGGCATGTTTTTCTTCTTATAAATCAGATTCTGCCAAATCCACTGATTCAGTGCCAGTTTTCCTTCGCTTCTGACGCTGCTCCTGAGAATGGCTTGGAGACTCCGGGGATTGAACCTGGGACCTTCTGCATGCCAAGCAGATGCTCTACCATGGAGCACACACTTCCCAAGGCATCACTAGCCCTTTTACCATTTGCTGTGAAAGCCAACTCAGAACAAGAAGTGGGCAACGGAGGACCACTGTTTGAGAAGGCCAAAAGGGCTTCACAAAAATATGCAGGTATAGCCAGACCTTATATATTCCAGCCATGTGGGGAGGGGCTAGGGCTCAGGGGTAGAGCATCTGCTTGGCATGCAGAAAGTCCCAGGTTCAATCCCTGGTGTCTCCAGGTAAAAGGATCAGGCGGTAGGTCATGTGAAAGTGCTCTGCTTGAGACCTTGGAGAACTGTTGCCAGTCTCTGAGTAGACATACGAACATAAGAACATAAGAAAAGCCATGCTGGATCAGACCAAGGTCCATCAACTCCAGCAGTCTGTTCACACAGTGGCCAACAAGGGAAGCCCCCAAACAAGATGATTGCAGCAGGATTATCCTGCCTGTTTTCCACAGCACCTCCTCTGATCCTGGAGAAAATAGGTATGCATCACGACTGGTATCCATATTGACTAGTAGCCATGGATAGCCCTCTCCTCCAAGAACATGTCCACACCTCTTCAAGCCTTTCAAGTTGGCAGCCATCATTACATCCTGGGGCAGGGGGCTCCACAATTTAACTATGTGTTGTGTGAAGAAATACTTCCTTTTATCTCTTTTGAATCTCTCACCCTCCAGCTTCAGCAGATGACCCCTAATTCTGGTATTAAGAGAGGGGGAGAAAAGCTTCTCCCTGTCTACTCTCTCCATACCATACATAATTTTATAGACCTCTATCATGTCTCCCCTTAACTGCCTTCTTTCCAAGCTAAACAGCCCTAAGTGTTTCAACCGTTCCTCATAGGGCAGTTGCTCTAGCCCCATGATTATTTTGGTTGCTCTTTTCTGCACCTTCTCAAGCTCTGCAATATCCTTTTTTAGGTGTGGTGACCAGAACTGTACACAGTATTCCAAGTGTGGTCTCACCATAGATTCGTACAAAGGCAGTATGATAGCAGCAGTTTTATTCTCTATTCCTTGTCTAATTATGGCAGCATTGGAATTTGCAACCCTCAAGTCATGTTTGCCATGCCCTCTTCCTCTACAAGGGGATCCAGTGTGGTAAATACCGAATTACTAAGTTCAGTTCAAGGTTCTAGTTAGAACTTACATGGTTGGCCTTTCATTTTTTAGCAAAGACGGTTTCCAGTAATGAGTATATAAATCCCAGCTTGGCATGAAAGGGCACTCAGTGATATTTTCCATGCGCAGTGTGCTCTCAATTTCCATCGACGCTAATGGGACTCGCGCGCAAGTATCAAGGGGAGAGAAGACCCCTAAGCTCTTCCAAAATATGCAGATGACTGGTTTTTAATGAATGCAAAATGTAAAACAAAAGAAGCATCTCAGCCAAGTGGCTCATGCATAATAAAAATCCACAGTGAAAAGGGAACACATTAAAAAAAAAAGTTCTCATGGCTAGAGCCATCCTTAATACGCAACGGACAATTGAGAACAGCGGGCCGTCCAAAGCCCACATCATCAAGTCGCAAATACATTTGGGAAGGACGCTGTCATCAATTGCCAGATTTCTCAACTGCTTCCCCACTAGGTTAATGGGGAAAATATTCCTTCCCATGTATGTATTGCTGTGCATAGTCATATGTGTGAGATTATACATCTAATGTGATATGCTCGATCACCTATCCATTTCAGTTGCAAATTGCAAGCTACACGGTTTTTAAAAGAAGGCATTCTCTCCCACTGAATGTTCGAAAATAGATCGAAAATGGTCTGTGAATACATTCATACATTGCCTCCCTCACTTCTCATCTTTGTGTTTCAATAACTCACAAAATTAATATTGGTTATATGCTCAACCAAACCTCCATTTGGATTGCAAATTGCAAGCACCACAGTCAAAAGGTATTTTTTAACCCGAATATTTGAAAACAGATTTAAAACGTTATGTGCAAGTACGTTCTCATGCTGTTTCCCTCATCCCTTATCTTACAGCGCATTCCTGAGAGGAATGCCCACGCTGGGCGTTGGAGGCAAACTGCCCGGTGCCAAAAACCCGTGCAACCCTCATAGGGTTGCACGGGAGACATGCCAGCTAAAAGCTAAAAAATCTTTGCAAAAATGAAAAGGGGCGTATCTTTGCAAAAATAAAAAGGGGCGTTCCCGAGCCGAAAGTGCTCGGGAGGCCGACTAACGTGGCCGGAACTCGGCGGCGGCTGTCAGAGAGTGGCGAACAGATCTGCCCGGCAGCACTGGGGTCACTAACGCCGGCGTGCGCCTTCCGGCCGCCGTCATTGTGGGCCCCCGCTCCGGCAGAGGCCGTAGTCGGCCTTTTAAGGCTTTGGGCCCAATTCTCAGGAATGGGCCCTTAGTGTTTTAAAAACAATCTTCTAAAAGTGTTCCAATACTGCTCTGGAGGAGGAGGATCCAGTGTTTCTCTTTCCCCTTTTACCCGACTCAATGTCCAGAATGCAAATATGTCCTAGCTATTCTCCTCCCTTTCATGCAATGTACCCATTGTGTGTGTGTGGGGGGGGGACGGGACACAACAATTTGCAAGTCAATTGCTTCCTTTGGTTGTAAGAAAATAAGACCCATGATGGATCAGACCAAAGGCCCATCAAGTCCAGCATTCTGTTCACTCAGTGGCATTGTATCCCACTGAGGTCCCTGTCCTCCTAGGGTTGCCAACCTCCAGGTACTAGTTGGAGATCTCCTGCTATTACGACTGATCTCCAGCTGATAGAGATCTGTTCCCCTGGAGAAAATGGCCACCTTGGCAATTGGAGTCTATGGCATTGAAGTCCCTCTCCTTCCTAAACCCCGCCCTCCTCAGGCTCCACTCCAAAAACCTCCTGCTGGTGGCAAAGAGGGACCTGGCAACCCTATAACCTCCCCAGGTTCCAACCTCAAATCTCCAGGAGTTTCTCAACCTGCATCTGGTAACCCTACCCCCTATCTCCCATCAGTGGTCAGGGGGATTTGTAGAAGAAAAAAGAGGGGAATAGAACCCAAACTAGAAAACCGAAGTTGGGTACCCAAGCTTGGGTGGGATGAAAAAAATATAAATAATGGAAATATATAATTTATTAGAAGTGCTATGACAAGATTAAAATTATGTTTAAAAACATTAAAACCGCACAATGGCATTTCCTAAGGTTGATATCTGTCACCACATGCCAAATGCGTTTCGGCCTATATGGCTTTCCTCAGTGGTCTATTTGAAACCCATATAAAACATGCACACATATTACAAATATATTTACATATACAGGCAATATAAAACAGACTAGGCATGTAATAGGTTGTATATATTACCAATTACACCAACATCTGGTAAGATTGTTTTAAATTTTTATGCTGGGCTGTATATGTCTCCCATATAAGCTGCATACAAGTATCAGCCTAGTCAAACAATGCTGGCTGTGTTTGGCTTGAAGAGGTCAAGAAGCACTAAGGATTATTTTGAACCTCTCATCTTTACTGTCCACCCATTCATGGATAGTAGCACTTGGGGAACCACTCTTCCACGAATCTGTCCAATCCTCTTTTAAAGCCATTCTGTGCTCATGGCCATCACTATCCTCAGTGGTCCACCCTGTCCTGGACCACATAACAGCCCATAGGCCATTTAATGAGCACATGCTTCACAGCTAGAAGGTCCCAGTGTCTAGCAGCTCCCATTCTCAGATCCCATGTAGCAGGATTAGAGAAAGCCAGGGTGGTATAGTGGTTAAGAGCAGTAGACTCTAATCTGGAGAACTAGGTTTGATTCCCCACTCCTCCATATGAGCAGCGAACTCTAATCTAGTGAACCAGGTTTGTTTCCCCCACTCCTTCACATGAGTGGTGGAATCTAATCTGGAGAACCTGGTTGGTTTCCGCACTCCTACACATGAAGCCTGCTGGGCGACCTTGGGCTAGTCACAGTTCTCTCAGAGCTCTCTCAGCCCCACCTACCTCACAAGGTATCTGTTGTGGAGAGAGGAAGGGAAGGTGACTGTAAGCCACTGTGAGACTCTGTAAAGGTAGAGAAAATCAGGGTATAAAAACCAACTCCTACTCCTACTCCTTCTTCTTCTTCTTCATCCTCCCTTGGCAGGGTCCTGCCATTTGGAGCAGGAAATCCTGTGCTGGATGAACCAATTGTTTAGCTTACACAAGGTATGTTTATATGTTCATACACTTTAATTCTGGAGTGTTCTACTTCCTTTAGAACCATTTGCGTGCCTGGTATTTAAGAACACTTAAACACGGAAAGGAAATATTAAGGAAGTTGAACGCGCTTGCTGTAGAAGTGTCCATGATGAGCCATAACTTTCCATCCCCCACTACAAGAGATATTCTGCACTTCTGAAATGAAAAAGGGGAGAAGCAATCTCTATACCAGGCTGCTAAGGGAAAGCTGAAATGCATGCATAAATGACATTAGTGTGCTAGTAGGGACATATATGACAATAACTTTTAAAATAAATGAGCTGCTGCAGAATAAAGTACTTTGCCACAAAATGTACATGGGGGAGGTACAAAGTAAATTAAAAAACAGATTACAGCAACATCTGTATATTAGCACCATCATAAAAAAAGCAGCTTAATGCTAATACTGTAGTATGCAAAGATATAACATTATAATCCATCTGAGATCTTATGTCATTAACGGGATGACAGCCAGTAGATAAATAAAACCTGACTTTTCTAAGTAGCTAAACGTTTTAAGCCAAGACAAATGGCAGAATTCACCTTCATGGAGGTACAGTGGATGTACAGCATCCAAAAATCTCATGTTAGATAGTTTCCCCAAAACAGTTGACTTTCACGATCTTCAAAGGCCATGGCTCAGTGGTAGAGCATCTGCTTGGCATATACAACGTTCCTGGTTCAATCCTTGCATCAAGGTCAATATTGTCTACTTAGATGGGCTGGGGGTCTCTGGGGTCTCAGGCAGAGGTCTTTCACATCACCTGCTGCCCAATCTTTTAACAGGAGATGTCGGGGATTGAACCTGAGACCTTCTGCAGGCCAAGCAGATGTTCTACCACTAAGCCACAGTCCAAAGACAGAATCTAGAAGAAGATCTGACAGGTATGTGATGGCCGAGTCATTCCAAGACAACTGGGATTCACACGAGTCACCCTTTACCCATCTTCCATGAAGTCATGCATCATGGGAATTGGTGTGTAGACATGTATAGTTCCCTAGTTCCTCTCTTCAGGTTTCTCAGCAACGGTTGCATGGACCGGTCTCCTGCTCTGATGAAAATCAAATGAATTCTACCCGAAAATCAGGAGATGATATTTCGTCGTTCCTCTAATTGCTACCCTTCGAAGCCCTTGATTTGAAAGGGATCACAAAGTTCTCTCTGCCGGAGCGTTGGGTATGCATGATTCAATTAACCTCGCAGGTAGCTGTGGAAGTTGGTAATGCCGGAGATCCTTTTGTTAATTGGCAGCCTGACACAGACAATTAAGTTTGATCAGATGAAGAGGGCATCGGGGACATCATTAGCATACGGTAGTGAAGGCTACGCGGTGTGTAAAAGTTGTTTAATTTCAGACGAGGAAGGGAAAAGGGAGGGGGAGGGTGGATCGCAAGGTGGGGCGAAGGAAGCCTCTCTCCATCTATAGCTTTTTGGTTATTAAATACTTCATTTCCCTTGTTGTGTGTGTTAAATGTTTCTCCCTTTATGGGTTCTGCTGGGAGCTTTCTAACTCTTTTTTTTTAGTGGAGTTTCCATCTTTTGAGGGGAGGGGAGAGAGCCCGAGGGACATCCCCCTTGACAATCCTGCTCTAGGGTGCAGATTATGACTGAGGTCACAGAGTAGTCATATTTTTTTAAAAAGCACTTCAGGGAACTTCTCCACATCAAGTTGCTTGCCAGCAACACATAGACACATGACACACATGAAGCTGCCTTCTACTGAATCAGATCATATGTCCATCAAAATCAGTATTGTCTATTCTGATTGGCAGTGACTCTTTAGGGTCTCACATTACCTCCTCCTTGGTCCGAAGAAGAAGAAGAGTTGGTTTTTAAATGCCGACTTTCTCTACCACTTAAGGAAGAATCAAACTGGTTTACAATCGCCTTCCCTTCCTCTCTCCACAACAGACATCTTGTGTGGTAGGTGGGTAGGGTTGCCAGGTCCTTCTTTGCCACCAGCAGGAGGTTTTGGGGGCGGAACCTGAAGAGGACAAGGTTTGGGGAGGGGAGGGGCTTCAATGCCATAGAGTCCAATTGCCAAAGAGGCCATTTTATCCAGTTGAACTGATCTCTATTGGCTGAAGATCAGTTGTAATAGCAGGAGATTTCCAGCTAGCACCTGGAGATTGGCAACCCTATAGGTGGGGCTGAGAGAGCTCTAAGAGAGCTGTGACTAGCCCACAGTCATTCGGCTGGCTTCATGTGTAGGAGCGGGGAAACCAACCCGGTTCGCCAGATTAGCATGTGGAGGAGTGGGGAATCAAACCAGGTTCTCCAGATTAGAGTCCATCACTCCAAACCACTGCTCTTAACCACTACACCATGCTGACTCTCATTCTGTTTGCAAACAGAGCTAATGAGACTGGGCTAGTCTGGGCCATCCAGGTCAAGGCAAGAAATAAACAGAGGTGGTTTGCCATTGCTTGCCTTTGCGTAGCAGCCTCAGTCTTCCTTGACGGGCTGCCATACAGGTACCAATTCCAATCATCATTGAAGGCAACATACATGCAAATTGTTCTCAAAAATTCCCACCATAATAAATGCCCCCTGTGCATTTGGAGCCATTGTACTCTCATTTGATTTTTTTAAAAAGCATTCTCCGTTCTTTTAAGCATGGTCTGGCATTCCCCTCCCTTTGTATAGATAAAAGAATTGCAATAATCCTGGTGGTTTGCCCTTAAGTGACACTGTCTTCGTGTTTGCAAACAGAAAGAGACACGGCCGCCCCTTTAACAAACTCCTGTAAACTGATCTATTATCAGTGACGGGGGCTTGCTGGATAGCCTGCGGGCCCATTAATTAATTTCTATGCATATCATTGCCAGGATCGCTTACCGATCCGGGGAGCAAGATCAGAGATGTCACGCCATAAATTGAGTCAGAGACTTCACCTCCCCGTGTACGGCCTGCAATTTTACACAGCGTTTGACAAAGTAGCTACCAGGAGGTAAGGAAAGGCAGAGCTCCCCGTGGTGATGGACAGGGGGAATTGGCCCAATAAATTGTTCCCAGTAAAAAGCGATGCTTTCCTCATTAAAAAGCAGTGAATTCTCTATTGCTTTTCATTAGTTTTGGCCTTGCTAGACACAGAGGCTTAATTGGCAGTGTGTTTACAGGAGGCCAACCCCAGAGGTGAAGGAGACACAGGGCCCAAAAAGAGATTCTTATTTATTAAGGAGAGGTGACAGGAGGATGCTGAATAAGTTTTGTTGTGTGCAGGACCCAGAGAGAAGTTGCGGTGGGAGGAGAGGCTGCAAAAAGCCGAGCAACCCCTTTGTTGCTTTGGGTAGGGCTGCCAGATCCCTCTTCGCCACTGGCAGGAGGTTTTTGGGGCGGAGCCTGAGGAGGGGAGGGTTTGGGGAGGGGAGGGACTTTGATGCCATAGAGTCCAATGGTCAAAGCGACCATTTTCTCCAGGTGAACTGATCTCTGTCAGCTGGAGATCAGTTGTAATAGCAGGAGATCTCCAGCTAGTACCTGGAGGTTGGCAACCCTATTTGGGGGCTTTAAGCAGTATTGCTAAAGTTACCTTTGGAATGCAGAAAGGTCTTGTGGAGCCTTTGGGAACGGACTGTGGCTCAGTGGTAGGGCATTTGCCTAGCATGCAGAAGGTCCCATGTTCAATCTCCAGCCTCTCCAGCTACAAAAAAGGATTGGGTGGTAGGTGATGCAAAAGACCTCTGCTTGAGACCCTGGAGAGCTGCTGCCTGAGTAGACAGTACTGCCCTCAGAAAAATGCAGTTATCTGGACTCCCTGGGCAGAGGAAACAACAGCTAAACCAGTTCTAGCCTACAGTATGAATATATGCCATGTTAAACAGTCAGTTGATTTCTTTGAGCAAAAGCTAAATCTGGCTAATAACAGAAGAAGAAGAAGAAGAAGAAGAAGAAGAAGAAGAAGAAGAAGAAGAAGAAGAAGAAGAAGAAGAAGAAGAAGAAGAAGAAGAAGAAGAAGAAGAAGAAGAAGAAGAAGAGTGCTTCTGGATCAACCAAGTATAGTTCCTCAGTGTGATCTCTTTTCCAGCTGTATTACTCCTAAGTCTTCTCTTCAACTAGCAGGAGACTCACCAAGACAACTGGGCTGTCACCAGCAATGTAATAACATTGCCAGCGGCGCACTGACATCACTTCCTGGATGTCTGGAAGTGACGTCAGTGCGACTGGAAGTGACGTCAGTGTGTTGCTGCGGATGTGATACCTCAATAGGATTGCTGTTATGAAGATAAAATCGAGAAGGCGAGAACAATGTTGTAGGCTGCTTTGTGTCCCCCCTGGTGAGAAAAGTGGGGTATAAATATCTTTAAAAGCAGAAGTTTATTGGGAATTCCTCCAATAGAAGATAGGTAGAAGTTCAATAATGGCCAAGAAGATTCTCTGGCAGACCTCCATCCATTTTCTCCTGCAGTGCTCAGACCCAGGAGAATATTGGCTGTGTTCTTGGCTGTGCTTTCCTTTCAAGTAGAATAATAAAGAAGTCCAGTAGAAATGGATGGTGTTCAGCACCACTTGAACATGGTTGGGCTAGGCCCCAGAATCCGCTACGACATGGCTAGAATTGCCAGCTTCCTGGAGAAGAAGAAGAAGAAGAGGAGGAGGAGGAGGAAGAGGAAGAGGAAGAGGAGGAGGAGACAACAGTTTTTATATGTTGACTTTTCTCTACCACTTAAGGGAGACTCAAACCGGTTTACAATCTCCTTCCCTTCCCCTCCCCATAACAGACACCCTGTGAGGTAGGTGGGGCTGGCTAGAAATAATACTACTAGTAATAATAATAACCACAATAGTAATAATAATTACAACAGCAGCAGCTTATATATAAGACATTAAGCTTATCCTCAGGAAGCCTTGCAAAATTTTAAGGCAGTTTTTAAAAAAATATAAGTTTGCTATTATAAATGTTGGGGTGGGGGAGCAGCTGTGCTATAGAGACTTGCCCCAGGCCCACCCACAGAGACAATGACTGAGGTTTCAATTGAACCAGGGATTTCACACTACATTGTCTTAACCACGGTGCGTAACACCAGCTGCTTCCTGTGCTCAGAACCCAGCTCCTTCATGATTGTGTTCCTGCTCCCTAGCCCAGCAAACCAGGTCAAATATACCTGGGCGGTGGGGCATGCAGTCACAAGAATGCAGAGGTCATTATGGTAATTTATGCCTGGAAGTTTGACCTGATGTTCGTTGCTCGCTGGACCCACCCTTTCCCGTCTGGAATCTATGCACCAGCAGTCTCCAAGTTTAAATCGAGTCCCTGCCCCTTGAAATGCTGCTTTGTAATTGGCTTACTTTGTAGTGTTTGCTGTGAGAGAACAGCCCCCTCCCCAAAACCCAACTGCCACATAAAAAAAAGCATTTTAACAACAAAAAACAAAAAAACAGAACTACGTGAAAGCAAAGGGAGGGGGGAATCCAAGCCTCGTTTTTAAAAGCCTTTCTTCTGCTCAGAAAGAACTCCCAGGAAGCAGGAAGCATTTGAATCCCCACCTCTTTACACGCTGCTTTGTAATTGGCTATGAGAGAAATCAAGCTTGCGTGACCCGCACTTTGCCTTATGCACGGGGATTTCACCCAGGCTGAGCTCAGGGGAGAGGGAAGAATGAGGTTAACAGAGGAACAGGAAGTCCTGGGATTTGTGAGGGCTGGCAGTGAGGTCATCTCTAATGGAGGAGGATAACTCTAATTGAGTTCTCCTCCTCCTCAACCACCACCTCATGGTTTTAAGAATGGTCCAATACCTTCTTAAAATAATTTTTCTCTCTGAAGCTAAGCTGGTGTTGTCCTGGCCAGAAACTGGATGGGTGGCCACCTAAGAATTCCATGTACTCCTCTCTGAACTTTGAGAGCCAGCATGGTGTAGTGGTTAAGAGCAGCGGACGCTAATCTGGAGAACCAGGTTCGATTCCCCACTCTCCCACATGAAGCCTACTGGGTGACCTTGGGCTGGTCACAGTTCTCGCAGAACTCTCTCAGCCCACACTGAGGCAGGCAATGACAAACCACCTCCGAAGTTGGTCTCTTGCCTTGAAAACCCTATAGGGTCACCATATGTCAGCTGTGACTTGACGGCATACACAGGGTAAGAAGAGGCTAGATGGCCATCTGTCAGCAATGCTGATACTATGACCTTAGGCAGATGAGAGAGAGGGCACCTTGGATATCTTCCAGGCATGGAGTACGGGTCACTGAGGGTGTGGGGGCAGAGGTAGTTGTGAATTTCCTGCATTGTGCAGGGGGTTGGACTAGATGACCCTGGTGGTCCCTTCCAACTCTATGATTCTATGATGTGAATGGAATCTGTCAAAATGCAACAATAATATGGCAACAGGTTCTAGGTAAGAGTCTTAGTGGGGAAAGAATCCTTGACATTTCAATGGAACGTATTCCTTGGAATTCATATCAGAATTCCAAAGTGTCTCTTCCTTCAAGGTGCGAAGACCAGGCTGCGCTACGCATTCTGGGCAGGCAAATTGCAGAGCCATCCAACGCGCCGTTTACAATCGACACTGCAAATAAAAATCCTCCATATTTATTTTAACTTCTAATTAAGGAAATGCTTAAGAGTAAATTGCCCCTCTTCAGCGTGGCACTGCAAGGCTTGTTGTTCTTACAAGATATACCGGCAAATTGGGAGCCTTAAAATTAAGCAGCATGGAGTGTCCAATAATTAATTGGACTTTATATCCGTTGCTTATTTAATGCAAGTTGAGAACTACTTTAAGAAAGGGGGAGCGAGCAGAGTTATGTGCAAATGAGCTGGAAGGATTCCAAGCGTAGGCAAGGATTTGCATCCCCGGTCAAATGCAGAAGGATTCCGGCCAGAAAAGCCAGGGGCCAGGACCGACGTTTCGATAACAGCAATGGGAACATTGACCTAGCATTGTGACTATCTGATGTTGAAGCTGAACTGGAGTTTTGCCAAACATGATGCAATTTCTAAATTGGAAACAGCCATTTTGGAAATGTGAATTTTCACACGTACGCTCAAAAAAATTGAGAAAAACCAAAGTTTTCACTGAAAATGCATAAAAATGGAAGTACACAGTGAAGAGGTACTGCTCCCCACCCTATTGAGAAATTTTGCTTGTCTTACTGAGGGTGGCCCTCAAACTTTCCCAGATGTTTGTCCTGAGGAACAATAACCTGACTTCCTTCAAGAGAGCCAGCGTGGTGTAGTGGTTAAGAGAAGTGGTTTGGAGCGGTGGACTCTGATCTGGAGAACCGGGTTTGATTTCCCCACTCCTACACATGAAGCCAGCTGGGTGACCTTGGGCTAGTCTCTCAGCCCCATCCACCTCACAGGGTGTCTGTTGTGGGGAGGGGAAGGTGATTGTAAGCAGGTTTGATTCTTCCTTAAGTGGTAGAGAAAGTCGGCATACAAAAACCAACTCTTCTTCTTCTTCTTCTTCTTCTTCTTCTTCTTCTTCTTCTTCTTCTTCTTCTTATGAAATCCAGTGATCCTGAGAAGTTTGGAACCCATTGGAGCAAAAACAAGGCTAGGAGAAAAAGTCTGAGGAATGTTGCTTACATTGAATTTCCTGTGGGGAGGTGAATCAGTTTTATCTTCTCCAGTTTAATTTTTGTTGGTGGTAGAAAGCTCTTTCAGGTTGCAACCGACTTATGGCAACACCATAGCGTTTTCATAGCAACAGACATTCAGAAGTGGTCTCCCATCTGTGTACCAACCCTCGGTGGTCTCCCATTTAAGTACTAACCAGGGCTGACCCTGCTTAGCATCTGAGATCTGACAAGATTGGGCTAGCCTGGGCCATCCAGGTCAAGGCAGTGAAGTAGTTGTAGAAAAACATATCAAATTGGACAAGGTAATAAAAAAAAAATTAAAGATCAATAAGCATTGGAGATTTAACCTGGGACCTTCTTCATGCCAAGCAGGTGCTTTACCACCAATCTATGGTTCCTCCCCTAAATAGGGTTCCGAATTTTGGTTTGGATCTTTATTTTATTTAAAACATTTCTAGGCTGCCTTTCTACTGAAACAGGGGCCCCAAGGCTGCAAACGTCAAACATGAAAACATTTCAGCATTTATAACATGTAGAATAATTCAATAAGAACATTTAAACCAGTGTGGTGTAGTGGGTAAGAGTGTTGGACTACTGTCCGGGAGATAGGGTTGCCAACCTCCAGGTATTACAACTGATCTCCAAACGATAGAGATCAGTTCCCCTGGAGAAAATGGCTGCTTTGGCAATTGGACTCTATGGCATTTAAGCCCCTCCCTTCCCCAAACCCCTCCCTCCTCAAGCTCCACCCCAAAAACCTCCCACTGGTGGTGAAGAGGGACCTGGCAACCCTATTGGGAGGCCTGGGATTGACCCCCCCCTCGTGCCATGGAATGCCACTGGGTGACCTTAGACCCATCACACATGCTCCTCCTAACCCACCTCACGGGGTTGTTGTGAGGATAAATGGGAGGAGAGAGCATGATGTAAGCTGCTTTGGGTCCCCATTGGGGAGAAAGGCAGGATAGAAATGAATTTGATTAATGAAATGAATTTAATTAATTAATTTTTATATAAATGGCTGCATTTTGTTATGCAGACGTAGCAAACTGATCCTGGCTAGGGTCAGCACAGTACCGTTCAAACATCAAAGGAGGAATCCTAAACAGAGTTCTAACCTTCTACACCCATTGACTTCAATGGGCTTAGAGAGGAGGATTGCATTGGTGGGATGTTCTCCAGGGCATCATTGAAATGAGCCGGCATGTTATGCTGTGATTAATTCATAAGGTTACCCATAACTGACTACTGTAAGATTTCAGAACACGGGGAGAAAATCCCTCTGTTCTTGTAAACTCTTTTAGCGTGTCTTGTTACGGCTGTTAGGCGGATAGGGCGAAGCTAAGCATCAAAGCCGTCCCTCTGCAGAGATGAATGCTGAATTTGCTAACAGTATGGGTTCGGGTGCAAAATCTTGCCGAGAATTCAGTAGCCTGAGAATTGCAGACTTTGATTTTAAAAGAAGGACGTCTCTAGCCTTCATGGGGGAGGGCGGGGAACTCTGGAAATTCGACACCCTAACCAAGTCATTGCTGTTCTCCATTTCAAATTCAAAATTGTGATCCTGAAGAAAACACTCCAGTAGGCTTAGGTCATTTATGCATGGGTACTTTCTCTCATGTTCGCCCCCGGTCTGTCTCGGTTGCTCCTTAGAGTTATGCATGAGTTTTCTGTCCATTAGAGCTGACCTTGCTGCCCGCCCTCACAAATCCCAGGACTTTTTATTCCTCTGTTATCCCGATACTTCCCTCTCCCCTGAGCTCAGCCCAGGTGAAATCCCTGTGCATAAGAAAAAACGTGGGACACGCAAGCTTGGCTTCTCTCACAGCCCGTTACCAAGCAGCGTGTAAAGAGGCATGGATTCAAATGCTTCCTGATTCCTGGGAGCTCTTTGTGAGCCAAAGAAAGGCTTTTTAAAAGCAAGGCTTGGATTCCCCCCCCCTTTTCAGATTGCTCCGTGTTTTGTTTTTTGTTCTTAAAATGCTTTTTTATGCAGCAATTAGGTTTTGGTGGGAATTTTCTCTCACAGTAAGCACTACAAAGCAAACCAATTGCAAAGCAGCATTTCAAGGGGCGGGGACTTGATCTGAGCTTGGAGACTGCTGGTGCAGAGATTCTCAACAGGAAAGTGTGGGTCCAGCAAGCAACGAACCTCAGGTAAAACTCCCATGCTTAAACGACTTTCGTGTCAGCAGCTGCATGCCCTGAATACACATGAAGCTGGCTTTTATGGAATCAGCCCCTTGGTCCATCAAGGTCAGTATTGTCTCCTCCGATTGGTAGCAGCTCTCCAGGGTCTGAGGCTGAGGTCTTTCACATCACCTTCTACCTAGTCCTTTTAACTGGAGATGCCAGGAATTGAACCAGGGATCTTGTGAATGCTAAGCAGAGGCTATTTCATTCAGCCATGACCCTCCCCTGCAGTTTTGCTTAAGTTAGAAAATGCAGGGAAATCACAGAGAGTAGGCCAATACAGTCAACAGTATGGGACAAAAAAAGATGTGGACAGAATGGAGCGGGTGCAGAGAAGAGCGACGAGGATGATCAGGGGCCTGGAGACAAGCCCTATGAGGAAAGGCTGAAGAGCTGGGAATGTTTAGTCTGGAGAAGAGGAGGTTGAGGGGCGTCAGACTTCAGTACCTCGTTGCATTCCAGCAATATAAACTTCACTCCAGACGTTGCAGAGAGTTTAAAGTTTTATTAAGAAAGTAAACGGGTTCAGTGGTCTGTACAAACTTAAGGTTAGAATGCCAATGGGAAGGATCCAGGCTAACTATATAGAGAACACACACTAGAATTGATTACACGTAATCTTTGAAATGCAAAACATCAGGTTTCTTTCAAGCCTCTAGAGGTGCCAGGGTTCTGGCAGAATTGACACCTTGAGAACAGATAGTTGATTTACAATAGGCAGGCTTTGAAGTGGAAGTGTTACTGTCTCCGGCCTTCGTCCCCTCCTCCCAAACTGAAGGGAACTTTCTCACGAGACCGGGAGGGGGGGGGAAGAACACAGAGTTTGCTCATCCAGGGTCCGACTGGGTGCCCTCGCTGACACTCCGCCTCCCCAAAGACCCCTCCCCAGATTTTCTCGGTTTGGCGAGGTAGTGCCGATGAAATTCCGCCACCAGGGTGGGGGCCTTTACGTGCATAGCGGACACCCATTCATCGTGGCTGGAGTTCAGGTGTTTCCAATGCACGAGATACTCCAGCTGGCCCCTTCGCACCTGAGAATCTAACACCTTGGAGATCTCATAGTGCTGTTCCCCTTGCACCATAATTGGGGTCGCAGCTACGGGTTCAGGGTGCCATTCCGGTGCCGGTATAAAAGGTTTTAACAGACTCACATGGAATACTGGGTGCACCCCCTGTAAGGTTTTCGGCAGTTCCAACTCCACAGTAACCTCATTGATAACCCGGGAGATGGGGAACTGCCCCAAAATTTTTTGACTCAGTTTCTTGCATGGACGTAAAGACCTGAGATTTTTGGTGGAGTGGTAAACCTTCCCTCCGACCTTTAATTCCCATTGGGGCGCCCTGTGTTTGTCTGCCTGCGCCTTGTATCTCTCCTTTGCCTGCTCCAGATTTTTTACAAGCCAGGGCCAAGTGTTCCTCACTGTATTGGCCCACACTGACACCTCGGGGGGGTCGCCACCCGGCGGGAGGGGTACATGGTTGCTCTCTTTAAGTATTTGAAAGGCTGTCACTTAGAGGAGGACAGGGAGCTGTTCCTGTTGGCAGCCGAGGATAGGACTCGCAAGAATGGGTTTAAAATGCAGGTGGAGAGGTACCGGCTGGATATTAGGAAAAACCTTTTTACTGTAAGAGTTGTTCAGCAGTGGAATGGGCTGCCTAGGGAGGTGGTGAGCTCCCCCTCACTGGCAGTCTTTAAGCAGAGGCTGGACAAACGCTTGTCAGGGATGCTCTAGCCTGATCCTGCATTGAGCAGGGGGTTGGACTAGAAGGCCTGTGTGGCCCCTTCCAACCCCTTCTATGACATCCAATAAACAAGGCAATGGGATTGCCCAAGGTGGTTTCCAAATAAAAATAAATACACTACAGTAAACATTTGGAGAATGTGGTCTAGGAATTCATCAAATAAAAAAACACACATTTATACTTGCTTTCTACTAGAAGTGTGTCAGCCCTGAAAAGCAGCTCTTTCAGAGACACGACGGGAAGCTTCCTTTGAGGCCAGGAAACAGAAAAAATTGAATGGTCCAATTCATGGTGAAGGGAGAAGGCAGAAGCTCCACTCCTCGCAGGCAACTGGCAGGAAGGAAGTGAGGATCACAGCGGTCATCAAGGAGAGATGCTGTGGGCCTCCTCTTCTACAAGGGACGGGCTGTGGCTCAGTGGTAGAGCCTCTGCTTGGCATGCAGAACGTCCCAGGTTCAATTCCTAGCATCTCCAGTTAAAGGGACTAGGCAGGTAGGTGATGGGAAAGACCTCTGCCTGAGACCCTGGAGAGCCACTGCCAGTCTGAGTAGACAATACTGACTTTGATGGACCAAGGGTCTGATTCAGTTTCAGGCAACCTCCTGTGTTCATGTGTTCATCTTGGGTAGGGGCTGTGGCTCAGTGGTAGAGCATCTGCTTGGCATGCAGAAGGTCCCAAGTTGAATCCTCAGCATCTCCACTTAAAGGGACTAGGCAAGGAGGTGATGTGAAAGACCCCTGCCTGAGACCCTGGAGAGCCGCTGCCGGTCTGAGCAGACAATACTGACTTTGCTGGGCCCAGGGTCTGATTCAGTATAAGGCAATTCATGTGTTCATGTGTACAAATGGGAGCCATGGGACCTCATGGGATTTTTCAAAAAAATATTTCACACATTTATGGATTGTGCTACACAGTTTGGGGATGACTCCTTTAATCTATGAATGGAATAAGGGGAAACTTGGGAAGCGAAATCTTGTGACACCGCAAAAGATTCATTTCGATGCCCACTTTTTCATCAAGAAGCTGAAATCACTTTCCCCCCCCCCTCGTCCATTTTTACATCTGGCGAAGAGATTGGCGGTTTGAGCATGTATGTGGGGGGGGGGATGTTAACATAACAATCTCTGGCGGTGAGGCCTGTTGCCACCAGTAATGAAGCCCACCGCAAAAGCCTGCTTAACCCTTCTGTTACCGTCGCCGTCTTTTTCTTAAAACTCTGTCGGAGTGGGACCTGATGCTCTTGTGATGGAAAGCGAGCCGTGTGCACGGTTCACGGGGCTGCGGAATTGAGAGCTATTAAATACTAAAAAGACAAGGTGGGAAACAATTTGCAAAAATCTCCTCTTTTTATAGACTACAGCTATTGAGAAAAATTGAGTGAATTCCCTGGCTGCCAAGGCGGCAGTCTGTTTCAAGATTCCATCAATTTTTTACGGTACAATCAATATTTATGAATCCCCGAAGAACGCCGGCAAAGAGAAACATCGCAAAACGTGCCTGCGTCTGTATGTTCTTAAACCACACCGTTGCAAAGATGGAACACAAGGACCTAAATAACTTGTAAAATCATCTCGCTGACAATCAAAGCGCCTAACGCAACCAACGGGCTTAAATATCGGCAGTGGTATTTGGGGGGGTCCTAAAAGAATCAGGACAGGAGCACGAAAAGAATCCCAAAATGAACACTGGAAGTTTTGTGTCTCTTTGAAAGAATCCACAATGACACTGGATGTGTGCTGTAATTTGGTTCGGGGGGGGGGGGATGCAAAAGAAACATTCAGCAGAGAGGGTTTTCCCTTCCTAATGTATAAAGATGTTTCTCTATCATGCACACCATAGATTCTGTAGCTGGGTTTTTGTTTTTTTTCATCAGTCAGCCAGAAAACAGAAAGATTTCTATAAAAACTACACAAACAAATCTACATTCCTTTAATGGCTACTTTAGGTTCAATATCCAAACTTATTTAAATAACTCTGCACCCTCCTGCTGAGAAATATTGAAACTAATGGATTCCTTTGTGTGCAATCTCCATTTAAATGTAGAGTTTAATTTCCCTGTGGGCTAAACCTGTGTAAAACTTGACTTGAAATGTCCCTCTGTAAAAAAAAAAAGAAGAAAAAAAAATACCATGATGCATAAAGGAGGGGGGAAGTTGCTTTTGATTTTATTTAAAATTTATTTTGTACATTACAAGCCAACGGCGTGGTCTCCAAAGAACGACTCAAATTGAAGCTGTATACGTGCCAACTTTGCGATTGTCACAAGGGGGGTTGGAGGAAAGATTGTACAGTAGACAGGGGCTGATCCTGCATCTCCAAAACAGTGATGTAAAATGAGGATAACTCCAAGGGAGTCAGAGCTTTGCTTGTAACATAAGAGTGGAACAAAATAGAATTTTGTTCTGCATGGTGTTTTGACAAAAGAGGAGGAGCAGTCGCTGGATTTCTGCCTGGAAGGTATGTTTAAATAGAAAGATCAGACTGGGGAAACTGACTTCTAGCAAAGGGGAGGGAAAACAGGAATGGCCTATAACAGGTGGAAGAAAAGAACACGGAAAACTGCTTTAGGGTGACAGATATCACATTTTAGGAGCAAACCAGTCTACTGCATACACCCTGACTATTCCTTTATTTTGTCAAGGGAGGAGCCATGGCTTGGTGGTAGAGCATCTGCTAGGTATGCAGAAGGTCCCAGGTTCAATCTCTGGCATTTCCGCTTAAAAGGACCAAGCAGGAGGTGATATGAAAGATCTCTGCCTGACACCCTGGAGAGCAGCTGCCAGTCTGAGTAGACAATACTGACCTTGATGGACCAAAAAGGCCTGGTTCAGTATAAGGTGGCTTCATCTGATGAACTCTGAAAAATTAAGATAGGAAGAAGAAGAGTTGGTTTTTATACCCCCCCCTTTTCTCAGCCTTTAAGGAGATTCAAACCAGCTTATAATCACCTTCCCTTCCCCTCCCCACGACAGACACCTTGCGAGGTAAGTGAGGCTGAGAGAGTTCGGAGAGAACTGTGACTGGCCCAAGATTAGAGTCTGCCGCTCCTAACTACTACACCACGTTGGCTCTCAGGGGGTGTACATGAAGGAAATAAATAAATAAACCATCTGCTTGAGGAATCTTTTCCCCATAGTTTAATTCTTACTAGTCTTTTTTTTAAAAAAAAAAAAATCATCTAAATTCATCATCATGGGCATAAAAAAATACTATGCAGCAATTAATTATCAAAGACCATGCTGCAGTTTAGATACCTTTGCAACATTAGTGGTGCTCTTAGATGTTCGAGAATCTGTTGTATTTGCAGATTGCTTTCAGTGAGGTTTATTTGTTCCAATTTAATCAGAGGAGCTGGAATGCCAACTATTTATATGTCTAGTTTAAGTGTAGCTCCCTGGTGAGGATTCCCTCCCACCCCAGCATTTACAAAGGTATCTCAGCAATTCAGCCTCTTTTCCATGCCTCGCTTTCCCGTTCGGAAGAATCTCAGTAGACCAGAATGTGCTGGATCTATTTCTATATTTAATGACACATTTTATCATCGGGGAATACTTTATGGAACTATCTCTGCTGAAAGAGTACTTTTTCAGAATACCAAGCCACAGAAGAACTGCCCTGTTCTTAAAAGGGTTTTTTTCCCCCTCCAAAGGAAGTATAAAATATAAGACGAATCTGAAGACAGGCAGAAATATCCGAGGTGATAAACCTGTGTCTGAGGTACAGCATTTCAGATTGCGGGTCGCAATTTAGTTGTTGTTTTTTAATTAAAATATTCAATGAACCCATGTCATGTACAACAACCTCATATACAAAACTATACAAAAATCATTGGAGTAGGTGCATGTGTGTTGTTAAGTGCTGTCAAGTCGCTTCCGACTCATGGCGACCCTATGAATCAATGTCCTCCAAAACATCCTATCCTTGACAGCCTTGCTCAGGTCTTACAAACTGAGGGCCGTGGCTTCCTTGATAGAGTCAATCCATCTCTTGTTGGGTCTTCCTGTTTTCCTGCTGCCCTCAACTTTTCCTGGCATGACTGTCTTTTCCAGTGACTCTTGTCATCTCATAATGTGACCAAAATAAGATAGCCTCAGTTTAGTCGTTTGTAGGCACATACAATCAACTAGTGCGTTAACAAAATGTATAGGGTGTGCTAAATCCTCATTTACACTACCATGGCAATTCCAAGCTTACTTTCATGGCAAATCTTCCTTTCATGACCTTATATATGTAATAAAAGGAAAGGAAACTTCCTCTAAGGTAGATGTCATATCTCCTTCCTTTTAAAGATATGCAGATAGTTGTGGTAAGTTCTTAAAGGCTCAGCTTTTAGCCTGAGAAAATGGTTTCAATGTTGACTCACACCGTCATTCCCAGTGGCAGATCTACTATAAAACAAACTAAGCTTAAGCTTCAGGGCCCCTAATCCTGGTGAGGCCCTGAAGCAACTTTTTTTTTTAATGAGTGAATTTTTCAGCAAAATCGATGGGAGTTTTTTAAAGTGTTTGATATTAAAATAAGCCAGTGGGTTGAAGTGCTTAATATTGACCTTAGAATATGCTCTAATACCCATTTCATTTGGCCTCAAAATGTCCCTGCCAAAACCCCCAGCTGTATGGGCCTGCTGAGCTCGCCAAAATCTATTAATAGCCTACATTTTGGCAGCGGGATCCTCGGATCCTTTGTTGGTGCTTGGCTTAATAGTTCTATAGCTCAGCCCTTTGGCTAGAGCCAATCGGAACCATAAAAAGACATCTGAATTCTCAATTCAGGCTGCCCTCGTCTCGCTTGTGCATTTTTACACCCAAAATCAGATTTCCACCTCTTTATCCTAACGGGCCCCTTCTGATGACCTTCTACCACTCTATTAGAGAAGGAGCCAATACATCTGCCATAGAACAACCCCACTGAAGAAGATAACAGCGGTTACCCAGACCTCGTTGCTGGTGGGAAGGGGCTCACTGTATGGCCCATTTTCAAGGACTCCACCCCACCACCCTATTCTCCACCATTCTGGCAGCCAGGCCCTTTGGACCTTGTTGGGTGTTGCCCTATCGTTGCTGGCTGTGAAGGGCCCCCCAAAAGAGTTCAAGCTTCAGGGTCCCAGAAATGTAGGTCCCCCACTGGTCATTCCTGATGGCAACAGGACCCCTTCATCTCCTTTGGCAGCACACCAAAAGGCTCAAAGGTCCAGTCCGCACAAGATGCTAAGAACAAAACTACATATAGAGGCCAAAGCAAAAGTTCCAAAATGTTACAGTTAGTTCCATGGGGATAAAGACCAAGATAAGTAAGATGGGTCATGATTTATCTGATTGCATGTACCTCAACACATATTTTTTTCAATTTCCTGAATCTAGAAAATTAGCATGTTATGGAGGAGGAAAATCCAGAAAACTTTTCTGATGTGCTGGTTTTCTTATTTTTAGGGAATCGTTTTGTAGGGAGCCCTCTGAACTGGTACAACCCAGCCACCCATTTACCACCTCAATGAGAACTAGATACTTGAATGGACATATGATTATCCTATCTGCCCTCATCCTCATCCTGAGTCAGTGAGAGCCAAAGTGGAACAGGCAGTGACTTGGAAACCAACATCCAAATATGTACTTAACTAGAAAGCTCACAAGGAGAAAGGGTTGTAAGCTCCGAGTTGGGAAATATCTGGAGATTTTGGGAGTGGAACCTGAGGAGGGTGGGGTTTGGGGAGGAGAGGGAATTCAATGCCATAGGGTCCACCCTCAAAAGCAGCCATTTTCTCCAGGGGAACTGATCCAGAGAAAGGCAACAAAGATGGTGAGGGGTCCGGAAACCAAGTCCTATGAGGAAAGGTTGAAGAAGCTGGGTATGTTTAGCCTGAAGAGGAGAAGACTGAGAGGTGATATGATAACCATCTTCAAATACTTGAAGGGCTGTCATATAGAGGAGGGTGCCGAGTTGTTCTCTGTTGCCCCAGAAGGTCAGACCAGAACCAACGGGTTGAAATTAAATCAAAAGAATTTCTGTCTAGACATTAGGAAGAACTTTCTAACAGTTAGAGCAGTTCCTCAGAGGAACAGGCTTCCTCAGGAAGTGGTAAACTCTCCTTCCCTGGAGGTTTTTAAGAAGAGGCTAGATGGCCATCTGTCAGCAATGCTGATTCCATGACCTGAGGCAGATTATGAGAGGGAGGGCATCTTGGCCATCTTCTGGGCATGGAGTAGGGGGTCACTGGGGGTGTGGGGGGGAGGTAGTTGTGAATTTCCTGCAGTGTACAGAGGGTTGGACTAGATGAGCCTGGTGGTCCCTTCCAACTCTATGAATCTATGATTCTATGATCTTTGTCACCTGAAGATCAGTTGCATTAGCAACTGTGCCATAAAGAAACAATTGGGAAGGCAGTTACTTTTTGTGCTGGTTATGGAAGCTTCCCTAAGTCCATCGCCGGACAAAAGACAAACAGATCTCTGATATAGCAAGGTGCGTGATTATGTTCTTATGATGAATCCAACCTGGAGTGGGCAGGCAAATGTTATGCTCCCTTCTGACGCACTTGAGCAACTGAACCTATATATCAACAAAATGCCACGACGCCGAACCGTTCACCCAAAAAAGAGGGGGGGGGACCCTGGCTAGCTTTGATTCGTTTTAATGACTTTGCCGATATAATGTCGCTCTTTATCTTTCGATCCATTTAATCAACGACAAAGTCCGATGGAAAAACAACAAAACAATCAATGCCCCCAATTTGTGGTTTTGTTTGACTGCGAGTAATATTCATGTCCGCATGCGGATGGCATGTAATTAACATGTCATAATCAAAATGACTAAGTTTGACACATTATAATCACTGCATGGAGATTATAGCATAGCCACGGGCAATCCAAACAGCCTATCTTAATATCATTTGCATAATGAAAGCATGGTGTCAGTAATAGCTTTTTTTTTTCTTCTTCTCTTGTTATCATAATTTCACCCAGGGCTGCACGGAGCTTTTGGGGAATGTCAGATGGCGCCTGTTCAAAGCCACCGTGGCTTAACATGCTGTCTAGATCAGGGGTCGGTTGACTTCGAGTTCTACAAAGAGAGCCAGGGTGGTGTAGTGGTTAGGAGCGGTGGACTCTAATCTGGAGAACCGGGTTTGGTTCTCCACTCCTCCACATGAGCGGTGGATGCTAATCTGGTAAACCGGGTTGGTTTACTCACTCCTACACATGAAACCTGCTGGGTGACCCTGGGCCAGTCGCAGTTCTCTCCGAACTCTCTCAGCCCCACCTACCTCACAAGGCACCTGTTGTGGAAAGAGGAAGGGAAGGAGATTGTAAACTAGTTTGATTCTCCTTTTAAAAAAGGTACAGGAAGTCGGCATATAAAAACCAACTCTTCTACTATTACTATTACTCTTTTCCTTTTTCATTAAAGCCTTTGTGGGCCACCAATGTATGTTAAATTCCCATAGCCAGAGGCATCATCCGCATCTTTCAGTGGTCTGGTCATGTCACAGCTAATCAGTGGTAACTGCTACTCAGTGTGCATTCTTACACAAGGTGTGGTGATGGAAAATGCTGTCAAGTCGCAGCCAATTTATGGTAATCCCATAGGGTTCTCAAGGCATGGGATGAACAGAGATGGTTGGACAGTATCCTGCTTCTGAAGCCCTGAAGTCCTTTGGTGGTCTCCCATCTGAGTACTAACCAGGGCTGACCCTGCCTAACTTCTGAGATATGATCAGGTCGGGCTAGCTTGGACCATCCATGTCATGGCAGCTACATATTGGTGGAAAGTGCCATCAAGTCACAGCCAATTTATGGTGACCTTTCATGGAGCTTTCAAGGCAATAGACGTTCAGAGGTCATTTGTCATTGCCTGCCTCTGCATAGCAGTCCTGGGTTTCCTTGGTGCTCTCCCATCCAGGTACTAACCAGGGCCAACCCTGCTTAGCTTCTGAGATCTGACCAGATCAGGCTATCCTGGGCCATCCCAGTCTGGGCACACAAGGTATTCCTTGCTGAATTAGGCTAAGGTTTAACTAAGTTCCTAAGAATTGCTGGACTCATATGTCCGTTGCTGGACATATTAGTCCAGCAATTATTAGGAACCACTGAAAACACAGTCCAGATATATTCATCTAAGTACATCGTTATCTGAGGAAGAATAGCGAAACAAAAATTATACCGGACTCTTGTCATTCTTTTATCATTCCTCAGCTTGATTCTTTGCCAATAGCATCATCTCAGCAGCTCTCCTACATGCAACTGGACTACTTATCGTGAATCTGAAAGCCTGTACTTCTGTGAGCTATACATGAACTCACTTTGGGACTTTTAGCAAGGACTAGTTTGGTGTCCTGACATGTACTTATATTACTGTATTTTCTATTGTTTTAGTACCTGTTTTGTGCATGCAATTCATTACAATTGGTTATTGCAGGTGTCCCTTTGGATAGCCTGTTTTGGTCAGTACTGCTGTTTCTTGCTCAGCCCCTATTAGACAGCACGTTCTTTGCATTCTAGTACCTGGAGGATGGCAATGCTACCACTTTGGAAGGTGGACTCTATGGCATTAGACCCCACTGAAGCCCCTCCTCTCCCCAAACCCCGCCCTCTTCAGGCTCAGCCCCAAAATGGGAAGAGTGATGGTGAGTGAAACAGCCATGCATAAAAGACCTAAGTCTACTGCTGTTAACAGCCCTCCTCACATCTAGTGGCAGTATGGTCCAAAGTTGAAAATGCATTGTGAGAAGCAGCAGATCCTTTTGTCTGTCTGGAACATGCTGCTGTTGAGATCAGTTGTAATAGCAGGAGATCTCCAACTAGTACCTGGAGGGCGGAAAACCCGCCCTTGTTGTTGATTGCAACTTTTATACTTGGAATGGAATTTTGCCCTCCGAGACGGCGCACGCTACCTACAAGCACCGAATCATCCTATGACAAGTTTGTTGGATTATTTCTTTCGGATTCATTAACTATATACCTCGTTCTGACATTATTTGGATTTACAACGGTGGACATTACACCCTTTATTGTTACTTTAGGGACGGATCAGTGACTGTAATTTCCGGTGCGGCAACCAGTTTTTCGATTATGTTGGTGAAGCAACCTTTGTAATACTTGTGTTCCCTAGTTGTTTCAGATTACATCCTGTTGTGTTTGCAATAGTTTTAATATTATAATATAAATTACAGTTGATTTTCTTGAATTGAGCCTGTGCTGTGATTTTCTAAACTAAAGTACCTGGAGGTTGGCAACGCTATCGCTTTGGAAGGTGGACTCTATGGCATTATACCCCACTAAAGCCCCTCCCCCCAAACTCCACCCTTTTCAGTCTCTACCCCCAGAATCTCCAGGTATTTCCCAACGCAGAGCTGGCAACCCTATGCATAGGGTCACTAATCTCTAGATGGGGCCTGGAGAGCTCCCGGAATGACAACTCATCTGGAGGTCAATTACTCTGGAGAAAATGGCTGCTTTGGTGGGTGGAGTCTATGGCCCGCTGAAGTCCTTCCTCTCCCCAAACCCTGCCGTCTTCAAGGCTTCATCCCTAAATCTCTAGGAATTTCCCAACCTGGGGTTGGCAACCCTATGAGATATGAGCCCTGTTTCTTAAAACCAGCAGCAGTCTTCGTGGTCTCCTTTGCAACAATTGACGCTTCTGAACAATCTTGAAGAGAAGCCCCATTTAAAGCACACTGCAGTAGTTCGGTCTGTATGTAATCACAGCATGGGGTACGGTGTTCGGATCTTGCCTATCAAGATAACATCTAATTGACAGTCACACTGCATTGTGGGTTCCGTTGTATTAAAATGTTGCCAACAGCTATTGTGAATGATATGTCTTGCAAACAGAACACAAGCAGGGTCTCAGATCAACGAGTAATAATTATACCCACACAAATTTGATAATTGTAAGGCTTTTCTCCCTCTTAAAATAGCTGCTTTCTACTAGAGTTGCAGGTTTTCCCCCAATCAAAATATGTTTTCAGACCTGCTTCTCTTGAAATATTGGCTTCTTCTATCACCCCTTCAGTCTGCATCTCATTTGGTTACACCGGCAAACAGTAATCCTCTGGCAGATACGGAGCATTAAGATTTACCGGCTTATTTTACAGCAGAAAAATTTAGCAGTGACTTGACGTAATGCAATCCTACGCAATTTCCCCAAGCACTGAAGCTTGTGTAGATCACAGCAATGTGATAGAAATCTTTCGGTGTTTAGCATCTGAAATTCGGTTAAGAAAATGATCTGAAAGCCATATTCCAAACACAGCGTAACTTTCTTACATCAGGTTAGAGTTTAATTTTCGACTGGAATGAGTTTGCTCCCCAAAGCTCCTTGGCAAAATCTTCTGCCAATTGTGATATTCATAAGATGTTTTCCACATGTTTAACTACTTGGCCAGTGTCTGCAATGGATGAACTATGCTCGCGGATTTCAATTTCTGCTAGGGAAATACAGAAGTATTTTATATTTAATAGTTGCTATGCAACAGTTTGCAGATTCTGGTAGGTGCTTAGAATTCGTTGTGCTGGACATCTGTGGAAATAAAAGGGATTAAGAAATACGAATAAAACTAGATCATTCCAAGTTCAAACTTCTCAATTATAATATATTTTATATATTGAAAGGGCCAGTGTGGTGTACGGATTGAGTACTGAGTAGGACCTCAGAGTTCAAATTCCCCATTCTGCTATGGACGTTTGCTGGTTGACGCAGGGTTGCCAACCTCCAGATGGTTGAAGAAATAGGAAATCAGCACAACGCTGATTTCAGCACAACTCACTTCAAACAAAAAGTTTTTTTTTTGCTGTACAATGACAGTTACTATGATTATAACTTCAAATAACAAAAGTACATTGGTCAAACAGTACACGACCTATATCAATCATAAACATACATTGAAAACAAGACTGCGGTTGAATATGAACTAGGACTGGGGAAAATGGAAGAGTACCTTTTAATCTGATCTAGATGACATTGCTAACATAAAGAAGTGTAATTAATTATATTAATAGTATATTGTGATTGAAACTTAACTGAGATATAAGAATAATTAAGATCAGATTATATCACGATGGGATAGAATACTTTATTAAGAGGCGGACGGAGGTGATGGGGAAGTCAACAAATTTTCCTTTATTTTTTATTTTTATTAAGTACTTAAATAACTATAACAACATTACTTATGATTTAGTTTTTTATATTACTTTTATTCTTGTTTGTCAACATGGAAAATTTATATTATAAAAACCAATAAAATTTTCAGAAAAAGAAAAAGAAAACAAGACTGCGGAAAGGTCCCGAAAATGTTCTCAAACCAAAACTGGTCACGCCGCAGCGCCGCAGCGTTAGCGGTACACGTCAACCTTGCTGCGTGCGCAGCTGATAGCCATGCTGTAGAACGGCAAGGAGCCTGTGGGCGTAGTCAGGACGGCAAGAGAGAAGCGCCAAGCGCTGTGTGTAATCGTGGTGTGAAATGTCAAATCCCAGCGGGAGACAGGAGCTTGGAGACTACCCCTGTCAATAACAACTAACCAATCATGTGGGTCAGGGAAACCCACAACGGAGGCCGTTTATGCAGGGCTGTTTCCCCGCGGTCAACCCCGCCAGCTGCTCCGGCGCTTCATTTTGATTATGCATGCCTTTCCCGACCATCAGAGGTCACCTCACTCTCCCCTCCCGTTTCTGCGCGTTTCGCCTGCGTTTTCCGGACTCTCGCTAAAACGGCATCCGGAAAACACAGGCAAAACACGTGGAAATGTGCGGGGAGAGCGAGGTGACTTCTGACGGTTGGGAAAGGCATGTATAATCCAAACGAAGCACCGGAGCAGTCGGCAGGATGACCGCAAGGGAAACAGCTCTGCATAAACGGCCATAGATACATTGGGTCAGTTCAAGCAGATTTTAAAGAGTAGATGGGAAAACTCAACACAGCGCTGCCATTTTCAGCAGCAGCTCCATGTCCTTTGTAATGTACAGGTCCACCCCTAAAGTCCCTTTCAGGCTGAAGATGAGAGGACTTGGTTTCCTCCTGTAAGAGCAATATCTGGGTGTTTTCCAATCACTTGCTATTTGTTTAGCAAATGTGCCCCACAGGAGCTGATTAAAGGTTTATGCAAAACTAGAAAATCTGATAGGATTTGGGTTGAATCCATCCAGTTTTAAGTTTCCTACCCTTAAGCTTTTAAGTACTTTCAACCCATTATTGCTGCCTTTGAGGCAGGCAGAGGGTTCTTTCTCCTCTCACCCCCCACCCCCCAAATGAAGAGGGGGATAAATAAAAAGCAATGTCAGACACCGAACAGAGATTTTTTTATAAAAAAATGATTATCAGATTTGGATAAGGTTTTTTTTTTTTTAAAAGCACTAGGTTTTACATGGTCACCACATAAACAAATTAATGCAAAAGCTCTTTGAATTGACCCAAAGAAATTGCTTCTTGACAGAGGGATTCTCTAGCACAAAGTGTCTAAATTTTGCAGTAGATTTTAGTTCTTCTCCCAGGGGGTTGTACCAAATTCATACAGGACAGATCTCTCAGTGGCTAGTAACCATAATGAAAAAATGTAACCTCCATGTTCAATGGCTCCATATCTCTGAATAACAATGCGGAGGCGGCAACAACAATTGGATTGGCCTCCGTGTCCTACTTATAGACTTCCCCGCAGCATCCTCTGTCAAAAACAGGATGCTAGACTAAATGGTCCATTGGTCTGATCCACATGGCTGCTCTTAAGCTTTCAGGGTTGTTCCTTCAGTGGATCTTGGTAAGATGGAGGGGAGAAGAAAGATGCAAATGAATTTAAAGAAAGGAAAGTTGCTGCAAAATTCACTCCTAATGCCTCATTCAGAACTCCAGAATGTGGGAAGAAAGTTGGAAGAACAGAATTTCAGAAGCATCCCTGCTGAGGAAGGAAACCTTTCCGTAGATAGGGCTGTGGCTCAGAAGGGCTGTGGCTCAGTGGAAAAGCTCCTGCTTTGAATGCGTAAAGTCCCAGGTTCAATCCCTGGCATCTCCTCTCCAGTGAACTTCTGAAAAATGACTTCACACTCCCTCAAACCAGAGGAGGTTATATCTTTTAGGGGAGGGGCTGTGGGCCTGTGGTAGAGCATCTGCTTGGCACGCAGAAAGCCCCAGGTTCAATCCCCGGCATCTCCAGTTAAAGGGACTAGGCAAGTGGGTGATGTGAAAGGCCTCTGCCTGAGACCCTGGAGAGCCGCTGCCGGTCTGAGTAGACAATACTGACTTTGATGGACCAAGGGTCTGATTCAGTAGAAGGCAGCTTCATGTGTTCATGTGTTAGATGGAAACCTCAGAGGATTCAATGCCTTTGCATGCATGGAGGCCAAACAATTAGGGATCCTAACACACCCCTATTCACCCCAATCTCAATGCGTTCTTGCTATGCAGCCCTTCACTTTTCTGATGCAGGCTTTCTATAATCAGTGTCTAAATGTTAATTTCAGTAACACTCGGCATTTAAATAATATTATTCCAGCATTCTAAAAATACCTATCATTCTTACAACAACCCTCAAAGGCTGGTCAATATTATTATCATCACATCATTCTCAAACCTAGTGAGTTTGTGGCTGAGGTTACATTTGAACCCAGCAGCATTCTGGCTCACACCTCTCACCCTCGGCCGCTATAATAAACCAGTTGTCATGTTAAGTAAAAATAAAAGCCCTTGATTTGAAAAGACCTCTCCTGTCAGAAGTTCGCTGTCAAAATACTTGGTAGAATTCTAAGCTTTCCTGCTAAGGCTGTATTTCAAAAGGCAGAGACGAGTTAGATCAGGGGCGTCAGAAACCTTCATCAGATGAATATCGAAACTCACAATTAATTAGTTTTAATTGCTGTAAATTTCCTTCCCAATAAAAATCTCCAGAATTTTCCAATCACACTGAATTATTGGAGCAATTAGAAAGCGATTCACAGATGTCACTCTGATTACAAAAAATGTGTGCTTAATATGAGGCTTTCCTTTTAAAAATAGATTTCCAAGACCAGGCCAGAGGAGAGGAAGGAGGGCATCTTGAAGTGGGCACTATGAAAAGCACATAAAGCGGACGTCGTAATGGGGTCTCAGCTCTGTCCAATCCCATCTTAGGAAAGGCCACAAGTTCTGAGCCACTGAGTAGCCGAAAAGGTCTTTTTCGGGCTTATTTTCAGTTTGGGTTTATCGATATGCACAGCCCTACAACTGGGTGTCCTTGGGCTGGTCACAGTTCTCTGAACTCTCTCCGCCCCACCGACCTCACAAGGAGTCTGTTGTGGGGAGAGGAAGGGAAGGAGATTGTAAGCCAATTTGATTCTCCTAAAAAAGGTAGAGAAAGTCGGCATATAAAAAACAACTCTTCTTCTAAGTTGACAGAATCAGCATTACTGTCAGATGGCCATCTAGCCTCTGCTTTAAAACCTCCAGGGAAGGAGAGCTTACCAGCTCCCGAGGAAGCCTGTTCCACTGAGGAACCGCTCTGACTGTTAGAAAGTTCTTCCTAATGTCTAGACGGAAACTCTTTTGATTTAATTTCAACCCGTGGGTTCTGGTCCGACCTTCTGGAGCATCAGAAAACAACTCCACTCTATATCCCTTCAAATACTTGAAGGTGGCTACCATATCACCTCTTGGTCATCTCTCCTCCAGGCTAAACATACCCAGCTCCTTCAACCTTTCCTCAAAGGTTTTGGTCTCCAAGTTCTTCACCATCATTATTGCCTTCCTCTGGACATGTTACAGCTTGTCAACGTCCTTTTTAAACTGCAGTGCCCAAAACTGAACACAATATTCTAAATGAGATTTAACCAGAACACAGTGATACCATCACTTTGTGTGATCTAGAAACTATACTTCCGTTGATGCAGCCCAAAATCATATTTGCCTTTTTAGCAGAAGGGGTCTACAAGACAAAATACTGATAGGGATTCATTTCGGTTATGCTGCTATATTTAGAACAACACTACAACTATATCCAAAAAATTAATATCAAAATCTGTATAAGCCATGTAAATGAAATTATCCCAGCCCACAAGGTGTCCAAGTTACATTACCGCTCCTATACATTTCCTCCTTATTTCTACCTCAGCAATGAGGTCTCACACCCATTCTCTCCAAATCTTCCACATATAACTTCCTAATTCTTTTTTTAAAAACCTGGTTCACATAGTTTGGAACCTAGATGCTCACAGGAGATTTTTCAACCCGTCGATATTTTTCTCAAAGGGGAGGCAGTCTCTATCCTCTCTATATAGGGTTGCCAACCTCCAGGTACTAGCTGGAGATCTCCTGCTATTACAACTGATCTCCAGCCGATAGAGATCAGTTCCCCTGAAGAAAACAGTTGCTTTGGCAATTGGACTCTATGGCATTGAAGTCCCTCCCCAAACCCCACCCTCCTCAGGCCCCACCCCAAAATAGGGTTGCCAGGTCCCTCTTCGCAACCGGCGGGAGATTTTGGGGGCAGAGCCTGAAGAGGGCGGGGTTTGGAGAGGGGAGGGACTTAAATGCCATAGAGTTCAATTGCCAAAGCGGCCCTTTTTCTCCAGGTGATCTGATCTCTATCAGCTGGAGATCAGTTGAATTAGCAGGAGATCCCCTGCTACTACCTGGCAGTTGGCAACCCTACCCAAAAAACCTCCCACTGGTGGCAAAGAGGGACCTGGCAACCCTAATGTGGGGGCACTCTGGTATTTGGACAAAAGTCTATGGTAGAAGCCATTTTTAACATAGAATTGTTACCCAAATATGAGAGCATCCTTTCATCACTGGCGACCCTATCACTACACCCCTGCGCATACATGAAATCCACTGTTCACTGACAGAGATAAGAAGATGGAGATCAGAAGCCAATGGAAACCCCACAGACTTGGATATGGTAAATGTACTTACAAATCCTGCCAAAATACAAGTTAATTCATGAATTTCCGCCTCAAAGCTCATCTGAAAGACTGACTGGAAACATGACTTGACCCTTTTGAAAATGGAGCAGATTCCTTTTCATTAGAAGGATCGTTGTGTGTGTGTAAAGTGCCGTCAAGTCACAGCCGACTTATGGCGACTCCTTTTGGGGTTTTCATGGCAAGAGACTAGCAGAGGTGGTTTGCCAGTGCCTTCCTCTGCACAGCAACCCTGGTCTTCCTTGGTGGTCTCCCATCCAAATACTAACCAGGGCCGACCCTGCTTAGCTTCTGAGATCTGACGAGATCCAGCTAGCCTGGGCCATCCAGGTCAGGGCAGAAGGATCAATACTGATTAGTAAACCAGAGGGGAGTTCATGAAGGTGTCCGAAAGGCAGAGCAGAAAGGTTTTTGTGTTGTCTCACAAAATATAAAATGCAGGCACCACCAAGGAGCAGAAAAGAGAGGAGAGGATGGGGTTCTTCTGAGAACCGTCAGTGAACCCAAACTAGCAGCTGAGGCAAAATGGCCAGCACAGGAAATCACAGAAGACGATTATCACAGTTTTCGTACCCACTCACAGTTTTGCTAATAGCATGATATTTAAATACAGCCCCAACATGGTAATCCTTGCCTTCGCAGGATACGTTAAATAACAGGTTGCCCCGTGGCCCAAAGCAACTGCCTCCCTCTTGGGTGCCTAACATCTGTGGCAATAAGAAATTACCCCTCAGCCTGAGCTGTTAATGGCCCTAAAAGCTCGTGATTTTGTCTAAATAAAAGCATCGGGCTCCATGTAGGAAAGAGGTGGATGGGGTTTAATGGAGAGATTAGCAGACGGCACTGGGCTGTTATCGCCACCACAAAAACCGAGTCCCTAGGAAGAGATTTCAAAGGTTAGCAAAGGGTTTTGTTTTTTTTTTAAGGCTTACCCATTTCATAATACAGCCCTGTTGCTCTTAGTGCTGTTTAGCTTGGAAAGAAGGCAGTTAAGGGGAGACATGATAGAGGTCTATACAATTATGCATGGTATGGAGAGAGTGGACAGGGAGAAGCTTTTCTCCCTCTCCCATAATACTAGAACACGGGGTCATCTGCTGAAGCTGGAGGGTGAGAGATTCAACACAGATACAAGGAAGTACTTCTTCATACAACGCATAGTTAAATGGTGGAACTCGCTGCGGATGTGGTGATGGCCACCAACTTGGAAGGCTTTAAGAAGGGAGTGGACATGTTCATGGAGGAGAGGGCTATTCATGGCTACTAGTAAAAATGGACTCTAGTCATGATGCACACCTATTCTCTCCAGGATCAGAGGAGCACGCCTATTATGTCAGGTGCTGTGGAACACAGGCAGGATGGTGCTGCTGCAGTCGTCTTGTTTGGAGGCTTCCTAGAGGCACCTGGTTGGCCACTGTGTGAACAGACTACTGGACTTGGTGGGCCTGTGTCTGATCCAGCACAACTTTTCTTATGTTCTTATATCTGTCCACAGAAGCACAAAATTCTAAGGCACAGTAGACACGGCAGAGCTGAAGAGAGTGAAAAGAGGGCATCCAAGATGGTTAAGGGGCTGGATTTAATACTAGAACTTGGGGACACTCAATGAAGTTGGTTGGCAATAGATTCAGGGCAGATTTTTTTTAAGTATTTCTTTGTTCAACAAGCAATTAAATTATGGAATTCATGGCCAGCTAGGGTTGCCAACCTACAGGTGGTGGCTGGAGATCACTCAGGATTACAACTCGTCTCCAGGTAACCGAGGTCAGTTCACCTGGAGAAAATGGATGCTTTGGAAGGTGGATTCTATGGCATTATACCCCAGTCTTCCCCTCTCCAAACCCCATCCTCCTCAGTCTCCTCCCCCAAAATCTCCAGGTATTTCCCATCCTAGAGCTGGCGACCCACCCCTGCCATACAGTCCACACTCCAAAGCAACCATTTCCTCAAGAGGGGCTATGTGTGTAGTCTGGACATTACTTGTAGTTCTGGGAGCTCTCCAGCCCCCGCATGAAGATTGCAGCCCTAACAGCAGTCCCCAGGTTGTTGAGGTAAAGCCAGAAAGGGTCCTGAATTCTACATCTGGGTAACAGAAATGCAGGACATGTACACTAGATGGGGGATATACGTCTGGGCAGCAGTGTGTGTGAACAAGATCTTGGGGTATGGGTGGACCGTGAGTTAAATATGAGCAGCTAGTGTTAGGCAGCAACAAAAAAAGCTAATGCGATCTTGGGGTGCATCAACGGAGGCATAACATCCAAATTGCAAGATGTCATAGTTCCACTGAACACAGCATTGGTCAGGTCACACCTAGAGCATTGTGTGCAGTTCTCGAGGCCTCGCTTCAAAAAGGATGTGGACAGAATGGAGCGGGTGCAGAGGAGAACGGCCAAGCCATATGAGGAAAGGCTGAAGTTGGGAATGTTTAGTCTGGAGAAGAGGAGGTTGAGGGGAGACAGGATTGCTCTCTTTAAGAATTTGAAGGGCTGTCAGTTAGAGAGGGCAGGGAGCTGTTCCTGCTGGCAGCAAAGGAAAGGACTTGCAATGATGGGTTTAAATTGTGGGCAGAAAGGTACCGGCTGGATATTAGGAATTTTTGTTTACAGTAAGAGTTGTTCGACAGTGGAATCAGCTACCAAGGGAGGTGGTGAGCTCCCCCTCACTGACAGTCTTTTAGCAGAGGCTGGACAAACACTTGTCAGGGATGCTCTAGGCTGATCCTGCATTAAGCAGGGGGTTGGACTAGATGGCCTGTCTGGCCCCTTCCCTTTGAGTCTATGAATTGCGCTCAGGGCAGCAGAATGTATGGAAAACCAAAACAAGCTACAAAAATACAGCCCCTTTGCCCAAGATCGTTGGGGGGGGGGTTGAACTACACAATTTGATATGCAAGCCTGGCCACTCATTCCCTCCCCCCCCCCCGATGTTCTCCCCACTATGGAGAGGCCTGTCAAGGGATTGGAGGCTTTGAATTTCATTATGTAGCCTCACACACACACACACACACACACACACACACACACGTCTACAGGATTGCTTCTGTGTCAGAAGCCCTGAGAGTAAACCTTGACCTTAATCTCCGTCAGGATCAAGGGGCAACGCCGGGGATCAATGTTCCCCTTTAAATGGGAAAAAAAAGACACACAAAAAGGTTTTAAAATCAATAACATAGAAGGTCTCTGGCATTTGTCACACGGTGGCAAACGGCCTGGGTTTTTCCATACTTTTCGGAATAGACAGATGCCCTCTATCCACTGAGCAAGGAAAATATTTTCCAGGGGAAAATTAACACCCTTGCACGCTGTTTGTGGGCTTCCCAAATGGCCAATGCAGCAAAGAGGGTGCAGGAGGAGGAGGAGGAGGAGAGGAGGAGGAGGAGGAGGAGGAGGAGGAGGAGAAGAAGAAGAGTTGGTTTTTATATGGCGGCTTTCTCTACCACTTAAGGAAGTATCAAACCAGCTTTCAATCACCTTCCCTTCCCCTCCCCTCCCATCCCCACAACAGACACCCTGGGAGCTAGGTGGGGCTGAGAGAGCTCTAAGAACTGTGACTAGCCCAAGGTCACCCAGCTGGCTTCATGTGTAGGAGTGGGGAAAGAAATCCAGTTCACCAGATTAGACTCCGCCACTCATGTGAAGGAGTGGGGAATCAAACCCACTTCTCCAGATCAGAGTCCACCGCTCCGAACCACCGCTCTTAACCACTACACCACGCTGGATAGAGATACCCTCTATCCACTGAGCAAGGAAAATGGGGAAATGAGCACTCTTGCACACTGCTTGTGGGCTTCCCAAATGGCCAGTGCAGCAAAGAGGGTGCGGGACTAGAAGGACCTTTGCTCTCATCCTGCCGAGCTCTTCATAGGTTCATAACAGGCAGGATAGGGTAGTGGTCAGACTAGGGTTTGGGATGTGCATGTGTTATGTGCTGTCAAGTCAGGGATCCTGGGGGGGGGTTGTTGCCATCTTATGGGCATGCAGTAGGGGTCACTGGGGTGTAAGCAAACGGATTGCCTATCTCCCGGACGGGACATGGCATCCACAAACAGTCTACGTGTGTGCCCTGTTCCAGCCGCGCGCCTGCCTAAACGCTACAGGGAAGGCTTGTGTGCGCGCCAGCGAAACTGACACGACGGCTCCTGTGTGTTCCGAGCGGCCGGCAGCTGAGAGACTGAGGCCAGAGCAACCTCCAGAGAGCCTGAGAGACCTGGTCACCTCCATTCCAGCAGAAGCCATGGCCAAGAAAGCGCACAAGCACGTAGCCTGCATCTGCATTTCCCCTCCCTTGCAACATCGAACTGCTTAAAGCTAAGCCATTCAGAGACATTAAGATAACGATGACTCATTCTCCCAGCTATGTGAAATCGCGATCTCTGGACGTTATTACGATCGTGCCTTTTGTTTAGGATTGTTAAACCCATCAGCACGGATCTCCCGGTTCCTCCCGGGTTGCACAAGCCACTGGAATTAGAATAGATTTCCAAATTCCAACCTCCACGCCCCGGTAGCCGAACATTAAATCCTTTGTCACCTTTTGTCACCCGCCCCAAACCCCACCCTCCTCAGTCACCACCCCCAAAATCTCCAGGTATTTCTCATCCCATAGCTGGCAACCCTAGGTGGGGCTGTAAGTCAGTGATAGAGTATCTGCTTTGCATGCGGAAGGTCCCAGGTTCAATCCCCTGCATCGCCAGTTCAAAGGAACAGGTAGTAGGCAATGTGAAAGACCTTGACCAGAGACCCTGGACAGCTGCTACTGGTCAGAGTAGACAATACCTTCCCTTTCCTTTCCTTTCCTTTTATCCCTTAGAAGCTCCTTGATCCATTGATCTTGAGCAGCATATAACTAGTGTTTGAGGGATATAAGGACTGAAACAAATTTTGCCACTGACAATGTAGCCTTGAGATACCTATCGCTTAGTAGAAAATGCATTATGTCAGACACAGAGGCATTAGATTTGTAAGTTAAAAGGGAGAAAATGTAGACAATACTTATGGATGACAGATCCCAAGTCTGACTCATTATAACACCGCTTTGTGTATCCCTGTGGCTGTGCCCCAATAAAAAACAGCCATTCTTAGGTGCCTGTGTCATTACCACATTGAATCAGCAAAGAAGAAGAAGAGTTGGCTTTTATATGCCGACTTTCTCTACCACTTAAGGAAGAATCAAATCGGCTTACAATCGCCTTCCCCTCCCTACAACAGACACCCTATGAGGTAAGTGGGGCTGAGAGAGTTCAGAGAGAACTGTGACTAGCCCAAGGTCACCCAGCTGCCTTCAGGTGTAAGAGTGGGGAAAGCCAAACCGGTTCACCAGATTAGCCTCCGCCGCTCATGTGGAGGAGTGGAGAATCAAACCCGGTTCTCCAGATTAGAGTCCACCGCTCTGAACCACTGCTCTTAACCACTGCACCACACTGATAGAGCGCATCCGATTCCTCCACCAGAAGTCCATGCGGTTTCTGACTATGTGAGAGAGCAAAAGAGAGACAGACAAATGGCGGGCGGCCTTCGCTTTTGACAAAAGCATAGATTCACCAAAGAGGAGGATGAATATTTAATGCCGACAAGCCTGCTGTGATGCTGAACGGATGTAAATAAGTTAAGAGAATGTGATATTTACCCCCACAATAAAACATTCATGAAAGCAGAGCTCTTTATAAAAGCTAAATATGACACTCCCTTCGCCATGGGTCACCTTCAAAGGTTAGAGATGAAAAGTTTTTGGTCTAATGGAAAGGAACAACGTCCGCCATAACGGCGCAACCACTGTCTCATCTGCAGAGAAATATCTCCTGGCTCTCCTAGTTTTCATGTGCAATTACAGTTGGCCGACGGCACGGCTGGAAAATGAATGAAGGGTACGTCATGCTCTTGGGGTTCTACACCTCTGTCCACATTCAGATGGGAGCTCTTGTCTGCAAGAGGCAGGAATTCCCCCTCTCGGGACACGTTGTCGTCTTAGGTTGCTTAAAGAAAGGATTAGTCCAGCCAGAGTTTCCCAAACGTCTGCTGGCCAAAGGGACATCTGAGTTGTAATCGGAGAACTCGCTTCAATCACTCTTACACCTAAAAACTAAACTTGGTTCACACAAAAGCAGGAGAAAGAAAAGCCGTGGAATGTGAAGGTATTAGAATGGACTGTACCAGTTCAGACAATAGGGGGAAAGGATCACATTCCGCAATGCTCACCTGCAAAGAGGGGGGGTAGAACCTTCCTCCCTGCGGGGATGCTTTTCTCTTTGTAGGGAATTCTGGATGCAAAAGAAAGTTAAAGATGGAATCCTCTACCCTAAGGTTGCCAGCTCAGGTTAGGAAATATTGGGAGATTTGGGGGGAGGAGCATAAGGAGGGTGAGATATGGAGAGGGGAGGGACTACATTGCCATAGAGTCCAATTGCCAAAGCGGCCCTTTTCCCTAGGTGAACTGATCTCTGTCGCCTGGAGATCAGTTGTAATAGCAGGAGATTGTCGCACACAGCTTGTCTGGACTTCAGGAGTTTACCTGGTAGCAACTTCACTCCACGCAGTTCTGCTATGTACAGTTTATTTACAATATTTATACAGAGTCCTTTAGCTGTTAACATTCACAGCTCTGAGCATCAGCATGCTCCGCCAGCACGTATATATCAGGCAAGAAGTAACTTACATTCACTACACAGACTTATATACACATTTATGACCAATCACAGTTCACTTGAGATGAGTCATTCTGGAAATCCCCATTCCTGGCTGTACAAACTGGATCAGACCAGCATCATCACATGATTCAGCTGTCACTCTGATCAGTATGATCTATTTAGCAAACTGCAGACTAGGCATAACTTTGACATATGTTGACAGAGATCTGGGGTTGCCAACCTCCAGGTGGTGGCAGAAGATCTCCTGCTATTACAACTGATCTCCAGCCGACAGAGATCAGTTTGCCTGGAGAAAATGGCCACTTTCACAATAGGACTCTATGGCATTGAAGTCCCTCCCCTCTCCAAACCCCGCCCTCCTCAGGCTCCACCCCAAAAACCTCCCGCCGGTGGCAAAGAGGTACTTGGCAACGCTAAGGAGATCTCCAGCCACCACCTGGAGGTTGGCAATCCTACTCCACCCTAGGGTTGCCAGGTCCCTTTTTAACACCAGCGGGAGGTTTTTGGGGTGGAGCCTGAGGAGGGCGAGGTTTGGGGAGGGGAGGGACTTCAATGCCATAAAGTCCAATTGCCAAAGTGGCCATTTTATACAGGTGAACTGATCTCTATTGGCTGGAGATCAGCTGTAATAGCAGGAGATCTCCTGCCAGCTAGTACCTGGATGTTGGCAACCCTACACCACCCCAGTCTGAAATGGTAGGGAGAAAATGTTTATTTCTTCCCAGTGGAGACCCAGAATGGCATACAATATCATTCTCCATTTTGTCCCTACAATATAACTCTGCGACGTCAGTTAAGCTAAGAGGTAAGGACTAAGAATGAGTACCAGGGGAAAGGGTGCCTGCACGTATTGCAACTCTAGGCCTGGATCCCCGAGGACAAAGTACTGCATCAACAGTGGTACTTCTGGATAGGGTTGCCAACCTCCAGGTAGTAGCTGGAGATCTCCTGCTATTACAAGTGATCTCCAGCCGATAGAGATCAGATCACCGGGAGAAAACGGCCGCTTGGGCCATTGGACTCCATGGGATTGAAGTCCCTCCCCTCGCCCTCCTCAGGCTCTGCCCCCCAAACCTCCCACCGGTGGCAAAGAGGGACCCGGCAACCCTACTTCTGGATACGATGTCAGCACATTTCCGGCAACAGAGGCCTAGGCCTCAGTTTGCTGCTGGTAAATCCGTCGGCTGGCTGAATGGTGCTGTGGGGAGGGACACCAAAGCGGGGGTTCTGGCAACCCCACTTGGCCTCCTGCCTCCCAGGTCCTTCTTCCTCCCCCTTGAGCTACAAGCCCGCTGGCTCCCAACAGAATCGTCTTGAGATTAAAGAGATACTGAAATCAGTGACGAGATGATGAATAGAGGCAATGATCTTTAACTAAGCCCTGGGATATCTCTCTCGGGGGCCTGCAGGGGAGTAAATCTGACTATTGATACACTCAATGTACATACTTCAGACGAAATGAAATATTGCCGCACATCTAAAGCTGTTTGAAGCATCTGCTTATTACACCCCCATGGAGAGGGGGCGGGGAAGGGGAGAAATTTCATGAATGAGAAGCAAATCGAAACTACCCCAAGGTAGAGATCTTTTGAGTTGGACCTGATGACCCCTCTTCCTTTGCACTGGATGCTTCCAGTCTTTGCCACGAAGTGGGTTTCTTGCATACGCAGATATCTCCACTCATTTCAGTGGACAGCCCAATCTGCACATAGGGTTGCCAACCTCCAGGTAGTAGCTGGAGATCTCCTGCTATTACAACTGATCTCCAGCCGATAGAGATCAGTTCACCTGGAGAAAATGGCCACTTTGGCAATGGGACTCTATGATATTGAAGTCCCTCCCCTCCCCAAACCCTGCCCTCCTCAAGCTCTGCCCCAAAAACCTCCCGCCGGTGGCAAAGAGGGACCTGGCAACCCTATCTGCACAGTGTCCTCAATGAAATGATTGAATAGGTGTACGTGTGCATTCAACATACCTACAGCAGCTCCAGCGAGTTCTCAGGCAGAGATCTTTCCAGACCTGGAGAAGCTCCAGACTGAACAGGGTTGCCAGCTTTGGGTTGGGAAATACCTTAAGATATTGGGGGTGGAGCCTGAGGACGGTGGGGTTTGGGTAGGGGAGGGACCTCATCAGGGTATAATGCCATAGAGTCCACCTTCCAAAGCAGCCATTTTCTCCAGGCGAACTGATCTATGTCACCTGGAGATCTGTTATAATCCCAGGAGATCTCCATCTACCACCTGGTGGTTGGCAACCCTACTTGTAATAAACGTAATTACTTAGTAAACCTAAACATGCACACGATGTAGAACAACCACCTGCCAGCTAGCCTTCTCTGTTGAAACAATATACTTAAAAAGATAATGTTTTTCTAATTGATCTGACAAGCGCTCATTGCGGAGAGATATTGGCGTGCTCTCGTCCGTCCGTCCCCCCTTGGATTCAATGCCAACCCATCTTTGCCTCTTTTTCTATCTCCAAGAATCTATGACTGGGTGGGGGTGGGGGTAGGGTTGCCAGGTCCCTTTTTGCCACCGGCAGGAGGTTTTTGGGGCGGAGCCTGAGGAGGGCGGGGTTTGGGGAGGGGAGGGACTTCAATGCCATAGAGTCCAATTGCCAAAGCGGCTATTTTCTCCAGGGGAACTGACCTCTATCAGCTGGAGATCAGTTGTAATAGCAGGAGATCTCCAGTTATTACCTGGAGGTTGGCGACCCTGGGTGGGGAGGCTTGGCGAATGTTCCTAAGCCTACATCTCCCTGAGGTCACTTTTGACATCCTCTCGGCGATATAAAAGAGGGCTCCACTCTTCAATCTTCTCTCCCGTTCCCCTTACTCCCCCCCCCCTTTATTAGTTTTAGTAGGGCTGGGTTATTTGTTTTGACCATAAGTCAAAAAAACAAAATTGCAATTTGGAAGGATGACAAATGCAGGCCCGCGTCCATTTGTCATTAAAACAACACGCCGCATTAGCTTCAAATTATTTCTGCCGTGTGCGAAGGAAAGGGAACTTTTTGTGGATGCCGAAGTGACTATTCGGTAATACTTGCTAAGAAGTGGTCGAGATACATAGACCCTGTCCTAAGTGAATCTTGTTGCGCTTTGCTGGCACAAGGGGGAAAGGTTTTGGCCTAAACCTGAAAGGGATCAGAGGGTAATAGGCTGTATGTGCAAAAGACTTGTGATTGTTCACTTAAATACAAGCACAACAGCTAGGGTTGCGAACTTCCAGGTACTAGCTAGTAAGTAAGTAAGTAAGTAAGTAAGTAAGTAAATTTATTAATACAGTCCACTGACCAATCACGTGCCAACACATCAAAAATTCCAGACTCAATAGTTTTGCACTGCAGAATCACAGACTGTCCGTACATAAAAAGTTATAAGATCAATAAAAGCAACCCCTGGTTAAAATTATCATCTTAAAATTGTAAGATATTCTAACAATCATTTTCTAATAAAGTTCTGCGTATTTTAATAGTAACGGCACAGAACTTGGCAGTTTGGAGCGTAAGCTGAGGGTCTTCTCCTAATAGGAGATTCTTTGCCAAAAGCTCAACTGACTCTTCAGGGAATTTGCCAAGTAGGGGGGAAATAAGCTTTCATCTAACTTCGTGGTAGAATGGGCAACATGTTCAATGGACCTCTGGTCGATCCAGCAGAGCTGCTGTTGTTGGGGTTGCCAGGTCCCTTTTCATCACCGGCGTGAAGTTTTTGGGGTGGAGCCTGAGGAGGGCAGGGCTTGAGGAGGGGAGGGACTTCAATGCCATAGAGTCCAATTGCCAAAGCAGCCATTTTCTCCAGGTGAACTCTATTGGCTGGAGATCAGTTGTAACAGCGGGCGATCTCCAGCTAGTACCTGGTACCCTCCAAAGCTAGCCCATCGTGATATCTACCACGAAGTTAGATGAAAGCTAGTCCAACATCCAGTTTCCAACAGTGCCCTGTCAGAGGCCAAGGAGAAGTCTTCAAGCAAGTTCCACAGAAAGCAGTTCTCATCTTTTGACTGCTTGCCATAGGGGGGCAGGGGCCCCCTGGCCACCGATGAGGGGTAGGGTTGCCAGATCCAGGTTGGGAAACTCCTGGATATTTGGAAATGTAGCCTGGGGGAGGACAGTAGGGTTGCCAACCTCCAGGTAGTAGCTGGAGATCTCCCGCTATTACAGCTGATCTCCAGCTGATAGTGATCAGTTCACTTGGAGAAAATGGCAGCTTTGGCCATTGGACTCTATGGCATTGAAGTCCCTCCCCTCTCCAAACCCCGCATTTATTTGGCACAGTAGCCCCGCAGGGTTTCAATTTAGCTAATGATTTATCTTGTTTTGTTTGAAGGATATGACAAGTGTTTCTTTCACTTGGCTGGCATGTGAGCTTATCCCTTGATTTACACCTGTTGTTAATTAGGATGATATATGTTGAGTGTTAGAGTTGGTGTCGGCTAAATGCATACCTGTATCCCACTGAGGAACGGAGGAATTGTAAATATGCAGGATTAAGAATTAATGCCTGAAATTAAGTATTAATGCCTGAGATACAATTATTGAAGTAAGATTTAATGTATATATATCTTTATTATTATTTTTCAGTGGGGTTTACGTTAATGTATTGTTGATTATATATATGAAGGAGAGCTTTGAAATGGAACTGAAGAAGGATGACGAAACCGAGTAAACTCGAGAAAACTGTCTTCCGGATTCTCCTGTGCAGTCTCCCGGAAAGACCAGTTACACATATGAACGGTTGGGATTGTAAAGGCCTATGAAATTTTGAGCTTGAAGCTCATACTGATGTATATTTTTGTTTGGTGCAACAATTCATGTTGGTATTCTCTCATGTGAAATTAATATGCTATATGTGGGTTTTGTAATAATACAGCGATATTAGGTATCATTGCCTATCTGTGTTGGATTTGGGTGTAACTAGAGTAGGAACGCAGAGGCGTCATATTTTTTGTGTACATTACCTGGAGGTTGGCAATCCTACTAGGGTTGCCAGCTCCTGGTGGGGAATTTCCTGGGGATTTGGGGGGCAGGGCCTGAGGACGGCAGGGTTTGGGGAGGGACTTCAATGCCATAGAGTCCAATTGCCAAAGCGGACGTTTCCTCCAGGTGAACTGATCTCTAACGGCTGGAGATCAGTTGTAATAGCAGGAGATTTCCAGCTACTAGTACCTGGAGGTTGGCAACCCTACCCATAGCACCTCTTGGGGCCTGTCCAATTATAACCTTCAACCCTACCTAGATTTTTGAGTGCAGGAAACGGAGATGGGATGCACACTGCATATGCCCAGCAGTGCTGTAGAAGTTTCATTTTTAGAAAAAATAGGAAAGAGGGGGGGAACCCCTTTGATACAGACAAGACTCCCACTGCATCCAAATTGCCCGGCGCTCACCGGTACAGAGGGAAAGGAGAAAAGGACTTTGATGGTATTACATCTTGATCAATGGATGACTGATAATATTCCAGCCTGCCCCCATCTTTCAGGCCCCTCGTTTGATGACAAAGCACGGCCGATGTCCTGCCATCCATTATCCGCTTCCATCCCCGAGGCAAAGGCATCAATAACGCTCCCTCTTCTCGCCGAAGCCGCGTCTCCCTTCTGTGTACCGGAGAGGACACTGCGGCTGGCTAGTGGGTATTTCCATACGGCAAGGGCACATCATTACGGTCCAGCAATCTTCCCTGCAGCGCACGCGGCGAGCGGCGCGGGGCGTTTTCTGTCTTTTCCCATCTGCCTTTAACTATTTTGTAGACTGTACAAGTATTACTGCCTATTGGGGGGGGGGGTTCCTCTCCTCGGCTGTTTATGCAGTGTCCATTTTGAAGCTCACTCAAAGCTCTTTTTTTAAATGTGACCTTTAAAATGACTATTCATGGTCTCGATGCAAAAGGAGACATTCCACCCCCACGCTCCTTGTTTGCATAGCTATTAGCAATCGCCGGTTGCATAGCTAACGCGCAGATTTGATTTTGCATGTTTCCTTGAGGGGATTGTTTGCGGCGGGGGCAGAGCAAACGCAAAAGGCCGCGTTAAAGGGGCTCCTAAGTAATGCGAAGCAGGTATGCGCCAGCTTCGCAGTCACTTCCTCAACGATGGTTCATTGTGAAAAACTCAAAAAAAATATGCGGGGCAATTCAGCTTGGAAAGAGCTGCTAATTACCAAGCATAAATGGCCATTCTCTCTAACTTCCTTTGTTTTAATGTTCAAGATTGACCATTTAACACAGAATGAGAAACCAGGTGAGACGGAAAGAACATTCATGTTATGCCAGATCTTTTTTTAAAAAATGCTCTGAACATTTAGGCAGGCAACCACGAAGTCAGATTTTTTTTACGTGCCTACATGTCTTTTATTAATTAATAAGGAAACTGGTACATCCAAGAGGGCTAACAGTTTGAATTTGAATGCAAACATCTTGGAACATCTGTTGCCATAATTTGGCTGGATTAACGGTCTAGTTTCCTAGACCATCTGCTGCTCCCCAAGACCGTAGTCAATTCCTAGTGTATTCAAGTTTCTGCCTGCACTTTGTTCCGTGGGACGCACCTAGGGTTGCCAACCTCCAGGCGTGGCCTGGAGAACTTCAACTATTACATTTCCAGACAACAGAGGTCAGTTCCCCTGGAGAAAATGGCTGTTTTGGAAGGTGGACTCTATGGCATTATATCCTTCTGAGGTCCCTCCCGTCCCCAAACCCTCCCCTGCACAGGATCCACTCCAAAAAACCTCCAGGTAATTCCTCACCCAGAGCTGGCCACCCTAAACACACCAGTATGTAGGGTTGCCAACCTCCAGGTACTAGCTGGAGATCTCCTGCTGTTACAACTGATCTCCAGCCTATAGAGATCAGTTCACCTAGAGAAAATGGCCACTTTGGCCATTGGACTGTATGGCCTTGAAGTCCCTTCCGTCCCCAAATCCCGCCCTCCTCAGGCTTCACCCAAAAAAACTCCCGCCAGTGGCAAAGAGGGACCTGGCAACCCCATGTAAACCGGACGTCAGACTATCATGTCAGCACAGCCGGGTAAAACCAAAAGTGACGTGGGCGCGCCACGCGGGCGCACATGCACATGTTGCCCACTGGCCCTCAGGTGGTCGGCGGGCAGCCCGGTGGATTGGCGGGATTTTACCTGCCACCACGGGGCACTTGGCAACCCTACAGCGGCGCGCAGGCGATCCCTGCCTCAGCTCTGCCCAAAAACCTCCCACCGGAGCCGAGAGGGGACCTGGCAACCCTAGCCAAGAGGTACATGGATGGGAGCAAGTGACTTTAGGACAAGGGAATGTATGCAATTTACAATTCTAACTAAGGAGCAGAATGGAGAGGCAGGGACTCCTCCCCACGAGACTAAACCAACATGCACAAATCTCCGGGGGACAGACTGTTCCATGGCCATGCACATGCAACAAATGCAGCACAGTCTTAACCCAGTCAGTTTTCGCTTCGACAGTTGGGCCCACACGTATTGATGGATATTGTGCTGCCGTAATCATTCACCTCCCAGATTTTCTTGTCTGCACAGAAAAATCCAGGAGATGAATGATGACAATAGCCAGTAGCCAATACTATGTAAATCCTATCCAGACACTGGGGGCGCAGGAAAATGGATGCTTGTATTGCCACCGGCCTTTTAGGGGTTCTCCACCCCCCCCAGGTACCATCGCTATAAAAATTAAATGAAAAGTTATTCCAGGTGTTTATGGTAGGGTTGCCAGGTCCTCCCTGGCCATTGGTGGGGGATGGGGGTAGGATTGCCAGCTCCAGGTTGGGAAATTCCTGGACATTTGGGGGTGGAGCCTGGGGAGGACAGAGACCTCATTGGGGTACAATGCCATAGAGTCCACCCCCCCCAAGCATCCACTTTCTCCAGGGGAACTGATCTCTGTCGTCTGGAGATCAGTTGTAATTCCAGAAGATCCCCAGGTCAGACCTGGAGGCTGGCATCCCTATAGGGTTGACAGGTCCCTCTTTGCCAGCAGCGAGAGGTTTTTGGGGTGGGGCCTGAGGAGGAGGAGTCCAATTGCCAAAACGGCCATTGTCTCCAGGTGAACTGATCTCTATCGGCTGGAGATCAGTTGTAATAGCAGGAGATCTCCAGCTAGTACCTGGAGGTTGGGCAAAACCAAAAAACAAAACCAACGGTGCTGTAATACAAGCAGTGAGGAAAAAAAACAGCACACAAGCTCAAAATATAAGAACAATTTGTCTTGTAACGATCATTATAATTCTAAAGCAGTGTTAAATAATACGATAATTTTATCTACAAACAATACATCTTATATGGCTTAATGGTGCCCACAGACGAAAGGAGACCGCGAAACGAAGATCCCAAAGAAAAGTTGGTGAGTTTTGGCTCAGTGAAGGGCGCCCTAGCAAGCGCGACGATGTCCATTACGATCCAATAGATCCATTATGATCCAATGTCCATTATGATCCTATATCACAATGCCCGCCTGAAGGCTGCTGGAATTCTTCGCCTCTCAGCACGAGGCGAGGTCGGGAGACCGGGAGGTCCCAGCGTGGCCGCGGCCAGCCACGCAGCGAAGGCAGAAGGGAACGTTATTAAAATTATTGCATTATTTAACACTGCTTTAGAATTATAAGAATCAATACAAGACAAATTGTTGTTATATATTGAGCTTGTGTGCTGTTTTTTCCGTCAGTACCTGGAGGTTGGCAACCCTACATCCCTCGTTCATGGGTTGCTCTTGAGGAGACGTTTCATTACACATTAAGCAGTTCCCGATCCTGTCCTGATGGTTACTGTGGTGCCTTACTTATTTTCCAGTGGTGTGCTTCATGGTCACTTTACAGCAGTTTTTTGGCACTAAGAGTTAGCAACAGGCAAACAGCAATCATTCCCCCCCCCCCGGAGGAAACAGCAGCTTTACAGGGTGGACTCTATGGAATTGCATCCCTGCTGAGATCCCTCCCATCCCCAAACTCTACCCTCTCCAGGCTCCGCCCCTGAGTCACCAGGCATTTTCCACCCAGGAGTTGGCAACCCTAGCTATCAGTCTGCTGTTTCCATGGGAAGGGTGTGGAGAGAGCCATGCCTTGAAAAGAATATAGAAATAGATAACTATTTTTGTAATTTGGCGGCATCCTCTGCATCTTCCAGGTCATTTTATAAATCAGTTTATAAACCGGTCAATGTGGAACCAGTAAGCTTTTTTTTTTTTTTTAATCACAGTCTTCTCTAACCTAAATAACCGTGTCCCCCACTGCCGGCCTCCTGTGCTACCAGCTTGTAACTCTGCTTCCATCAGAATTTCTCTGTCCCCTGCCCCCTCCCAAGTAATTCCCCGTTATTTAAAATAATTTAAAATAAAAATAAAAACTAGGCCACAGAAAGGGAGAAGAAGAAGGGGAAAAGGTTGCATTGCTTTAATAATTAGCAATTATGATTGCGGCAATATTAATTGCGTATTTCCACCTTGCGCACACCCCAGGAGGGGTAATGTGATCAGTGGTTAGAGACCATAAAAAAACCTAAAACAAAACAAAACAAAAACCATAAGGGAGGGAAGAATGAATTTCAAGACCGAAAAAGGGACATAGGATACTTAAAACATCTGTATTCTCAGACCAGGGATGTTTGGGCAGACAGACCCAAACAGAAGCATACATTGGGCTGTCAACTAAGCAGAAAATAAAATCCACCCTAGCTGAGACCGATTTTTATTATTTGTTTGTGTGTGTGTTTGTGTGTGTGTTTGTTTTGCTTGCAGATCTGTAGGTAGGGTTGCCAGGTCCCTCTTTGCCACCGGGAGGAGGTTTTTTGGGCAGACCCTGAAGAGGGCGGGGTTTGGGGAGGGGAGGGACTTTAATGCCGTAGAGTCCAATGGCCAAACCAGACGAACCAGTGGTTTGATACTCTGAATCTCTAGTTAAAAGAGTGGAGTAGCAAGTGATGGCCCTGATCTGGATAGCCCGGGCTTTCCCAATCTCGTCAGATCTCGGAAGCTAAGCAGGGATGGCCCTGGTCAGTACTTGGATGGGAGACGACCCAGAAGTACCTGGTCAGTACTTGGATGGGAGACGACCCAGGGTCGTCATGCAGAGGCAATCAATGGCAAACTGCCTCTGTTTGTTTGTGCCCTGACCTGGATGGCCTGGGCTAGTCCAACCTCTTCAGATCTCAGCAGCTAAGCAGGGTTGGTACTTGGATGAGAGACCACCACGGAAGTCCAGGGTTGCTACTCAAAGGCAGTCAATGGCAAACCACCTCTGTTTGTTTCTGCCCTGACCTGGATGGCCTGGGCTAGCCCAATATCTTCAGATCTCGGAAGATAAGCAGGGTTGGCCCTGGTTAGTACTTGGATGGGGGACCACCAAGGAAATCCAGGATTGCTATGCAGAGGCAGGCAATGGCAAAATACCTCGGAACGTCTCTTGCTTTGAAAACCCCATGGGGTCACCATAACTCAGGTGTGCCTTGTTGGGAGAAAAAAAGTAGGTGATCTGAAATAACTCTACCCTGGAGAGTAGCTGCCCAGTAGAGTAGATCTTTATAGACCAAGGTCCCAGGATTAACTCCTAGCATCTGCAAAAAACAAAAAAAAAAGGACCAGATATTAGGCAATATGAAAGACCCTGGAGATCCGTGGCCAGTCAGAAGAGACGATACAGATCTTCGTAGGCCAAGGGTATCATCAGTAGGGATGCCAGCTCCGGGTTGGGAAATACCTGGAGATTTGGGGGGAGAAGCCTGAGGAGGGTGGGGTTTGGAGTGGGGAGGGACTTCAATGCCATACAGTCCAATTGCCAAAGTGGCCATTTTCTCCAGGGGAACTGATCTCTCTAGCCTGAAGATCAGTGGTAATAGCGGGAGATCTCCAGACACCACCTGGAGTAGGGTTGCCAGGTTCCTCTTCACCACCGGTGGGAGGTTTTTGGGGTGGAGCCTGAGGAGGACGGGGTTTTGGGAGGGGAGGGACTTCAATGCCATAGAGTCCAATTGCCAAAGCGGCCATTTTCTCCAGGGGAACTGATGTCTATTGGCTGGAGATCAGTTGTAATCGCAAGAGATCTCCAGCTAGTACCTGGAGGTTGGCAACCCTAACCTGGAGTTTGGCAATCCTAATCATCAGTATAAAGCAGCCTCCTGCATTTAACATTACTTCAGGTCAAATACATTCAATAACATTTAGAATCTGCATAAAGAGCAGAGGTGTGCGGATGAAAGGGACCCCACAGCACTGTGAGTCTCACACGCATATACTAACAAACTGTTTTGAAAGGCATCCCTAAAATCTACCCTCAAAAACCAAAACTGAGACTAGATTGGGTTGATGATTTCCTAAGGGTGGGGCGTGCCAGAAAAGTGGGACAGACCCCGACACAGGGGGACGGTCAGAACATATGGAGGAAATGAGGAAAGACAGAGAGGGAAAGGGAATTGGCATCGCCATAAATTATCTCTGGGATTCCTTAGCAGCCTTTAATTAGCCAGCATCCCTTGTCTCAATTATTGGTCTGCGCCATTATTTTAGTAGCCCTGGTCCTTCATTCTCATGGATGCTTTGTTTCTGTTGCTGTTTTTGGCCATTGAAGGTGGAAGAAGATGTTCTCAGCCCTTTCATGGCAAGGATCAGCCACTGACAAGGTAGGGCAGGCGTTAGGGTTGCCAGGTCCCTGTTCGCCACCGGCGGGAGGCTTTTGGGGTGGAGCCTGTGGAGGGCGGGGTTTTAGCAACTTCTGCTAAATCAGACCCTCCATGAACATGTCCTCCATGAAAATGTCCACTCCCCTCTTAAAGCCTTCCAAGTTGGCAGCCATCACCAAAAGCTGGGGCAGGGAGTTCCACAATTTAACTACATAAGAACGTAAGAAAAGCTCTGCTGGATCAGACCAAGGCCCATCAAGTCCAGCAGTCTGTTCACACAGTGGTCAACCAGGTGCCTTTAGGAAGCCCACAAGCAAGACAACTGCAGCAGCATTATCCTGTTTGTCTTCTACAGCACCTAATATGATAGTCATGCTCCCCTGATCTGGAAAGAATAGGTCTGCATCAAGACTAGCATCCATTTTTACTAGTAGCCATGAATAGCCTTATCCTCCATGAACATGTCCACTCCTCTCTTAAAGTAGGGTTGACAGGTCCCTCTTCGCCACCGGTGGGAGGTTTTGGGGGTGGAGCCTGAGGAGGGTGGGGTTTGGAGAAGGGAGGGACTTCAATGCCATAGAGTCCAATTGCCAAAGCGGCCATTTTCTCCAGGGAAACTGATCTCTATCGGCTGGAGATCAGTTGTAATAGCGGGAGATCTCCAGCTAGTACCTGGAAGCTAGCAACCCTATTTAAAGCCTTCCACGCTGGCTTTCACGGGCAAGCTATTTCTGTTCCTGCCTTGCCGGGACGGAGCAATGTTCCAGCCACCTGGGACCACGCCTGCCAAGCCCCCGATCTGATTTCCACAAGAAAGTGACGAAAGGTAACTCCCCCGGGAAAATGTTTCTGCTGCCTTTACCTGGCTCCGAGTCACAGGCCTCGAAGTTCGCCGACAGCTGACGGAACCGGGGCAGAGGTCTAGGGGAAACGGATGCAGGTATCAGAACAAGAGAGCCGTGCCCCCATTGTAATTATTCCACGCCTGCAGGTCTTGTAGAGGAGTCGAGGTGTCTCTGCCGGTTAACCTGGCAAGATTTCAAGCCAGATAATTGCTTTCTACTTCTGTCAGCCCCTCGTGCCAGTCCAAAGGGAAGAGTGCTTGCCTTCTGTATTCCGAGTTGAATTACAAAGAGGCAGGAAAGGGGGGGAGATTGACTTTTGGAATATTCTTTAAACAGGCTTGGAGGTGGGGCATCCCTCACACAAATAAAATGAAACTCAGTCAAATATAGGGTTGCCCAGGACTGATCCCTGAGGCACTCCACTAGTCACTCCTCTCCAAGTGGATGAAGAACCATTAACAAGCACTCTTCGGGTGCGATCTGTCAACCAGTTACAGATCCACCTAACAGAAATAGGATCTAAACCACATTTTCCCAATTTGTCAACAAGAATATTATGTGGAACCTTATCAAAAGCCTTACTGAAATCAAGATAAACTAAGTCTACAGCATTCCCCTGATCCAGCAAGGTAGTAACTTTCTCAAAAAAGGAGATTAGCCTGACATGACTTGTTCTTGAGAAACCCATGCTGGCTCTTAGTAATCAGATCCATCTTTTCTAAATGCTCAAGGACTGACTGTTTGATGATTCGTTCAAAAACTTTTCCCGGTATAGAAGTCAAGCTGATGGGTCGGGAGTTACCCAGATCCTCCTTTTTCCCCTTCTTGAAGATGGGGACGACAACATGGCCATTTCACACAGTTATCACTTCATGAGGCCATCAGGGGATGAGGATGTGAAGCCATCAGGGGATGAAGATGTGAAGTATTTCTTCACACAACTTGTGGAACTCCCTGCCCCAGGATGCGGTGATGGCTGCCAGCTTGGAAGGCTTGAAGAGGGGAGTGGACATGTTCATGGAGGAGAGGGCTATTCAGCCAAAATGGATACTAGTCATGATGCATACCTATTTCTCCAGTATCAGAGGAGCATGCCTATTATTTTAGGTGCTGTGAAACATAGGCAGGACAATACTGCTGCAGTAGTCTTGTTTGTGGGCTTCCTAGAGATACGTGGTTGGCCACTGTGTGAACAGACTGCTGGTGTGCCTTGGTCTGATCCAGCATGGCCTTTCTTATGTTCTTATGTCTGTGTGAGCTGGCCCTTACGCTAGTTCCCTGGTGATGTAAATGACTCCAGTTAAATATGCACCACGGAGAATTCACAGCAGTTGGATCACAAACCCACAATATTGGAAGGTCTCAGGTCCACAGAAATTCCTGCCCGGTTACTAACTTACTGCGTGCTATGCTAAATTCACATGTTGAAAACTGGCCTTCTGTTGACCCTACAGTGGGCTGCTTTTACATCTGTAACTAGAAAGCTATTTCAGTGTGAAGAAAAAAAAATCTTCCCCAAGAGACAGATTACGAGCCTTAAAATTCAGTTCTTTCCACCACCGTCTACTATGTAAACTGTTTGAAGCATAGCTTTCCCTGCTATGTGTGTGTACACATATTAGCTGGTCTCAGGCTTATCCTATATATCCCTGAGAATTTCTTTTAAAGCTTGTGTTTAGAAACCCATTAATATGAAGTAACTTAGTGGATTTCATGGTTGGGGCAATGCTTTCCAATGGTTTTAGCTACAAGCTTCAGAGCAGGAGAGAAACCAGAGGAATTTTATTAGCATCTGAAAACAGAGTATGAATAAAAGCATTGAAACAAACCCAGCATTAAAGACAAAGGGAAAGGAAGGATTTCAGCAGATAGAAAATATACAACTTAACCTCCCTCCTCGAATAGTACAGATTGGTTATGTATATCTGTAAGACAGATTCCATATATTTTATATATATTCACATGGATATCAGCTCACTTAAGGTCTTCCGCAGTAGACAGAAAGCTGGTGGTTGGTATCCATATTGTTCACAACTCTGCTCACTGGGGAAAGTTGTAGAATCATAGAGTTGGAAGGGACCACCAGGGTCATCTAGTCCAACCCCCTGCACAATGCAGGAAATTCACAACTACCTCCCCCATGCACACCCCCAGTGACTCATGCTCCATGCCCAGAAGATGGCCAAGGTGCCCTCCCTCTCATGATCTGCCTAAGGTCATAGAATCAGCATTGCTGACAGATGGCCATCTAATCTCTTCTTAAAAACCTCCAGGGAAGGAGAGCTCACCACCTCCCGAGGAAGCCTGTTCCATTGAGGAACCGCTCTGTTAGAAAATTCTTCCTAATGTCTAGATGGAAACTCTTTTGATTTAATTTCAATCTGTTGGTTGTGGTCTGACCTTCTGGGGCAACAGAAAACAACCCTCCTCTCTATGACAGCCCTTCAAGTACTTGAAGATGGTTATCATATCCCTTCTCAGTCTTCTCCTCTTCAGGCTAAACATACCCATCTCCTTCAACCTTTCCTTGTGGGACTTGGTCTATAGACCCCTCACCATCTTTGTTGCCCTCCACTGGACACGTTCCAGCTTGTCTACATCCTTCTTAAACTGCGGTGTCCAAAACTGAACACAATACTCCAGGTGAGGTCTGACCAGAGCAGAGTAAAGTGATACCAGCACTTCGTGTGATCTGGACACTATACTTCTGTTGATGCAGCCCAATATTGCATTTGCCTTTTAAGATGGGAAATTTTTATGTCTTTCTCCTAAACTTTTGGATAATAGAGGACATGGGCGGCATTCACATCCATTTGGATCGCTGGCTATTATGACATTATGACAAACACTTGCAAGTTGATTGTCTTGTCCACACAAGATTATCCACTTGCAAATAACTGCTGTAGCACAGCATCCAGTGATGTGTGGATGCAGCCATAGTTTTCTGAAATTCTGTGTGTAATAGTAATAGTAGCAGTAGGAGTTCAAGAGATACAGGGTATGGTAGAAGTTACAGTGTTGGGCATCTTGGGCATCTTCTGGGCATGGAGTAGGGGTTACTGGGGGGGTGGGAGGTAGTATTTCCCAACCCGAGGCCACACCCACGTTCCAGAAAAGCACCCCTATCATCACGCATAAGTTTGCAAAAATTTAATTTTGGAATACTTCCTTGGCAACTTTTACTGTAAGATTAAACAACAAGGAGAAAGGGTGCGTTTCATTTTCCAAAATATAATTAAAAAATCTAGCGAGGATGTGCACAAACTATAGAGGCCCGCAGCGGTTCTAAAACCTCATGGGTAGCTCTGCCCTCATATCCGAGAACAGCGACAGAGAAGCGTCTCTTCCTACAGGAAAGCAGAGTCCCCCCCACCCCAAGAGAAGGATAAGGACTAATCCGTTGACTATGAATTTCATTTTATCTCAATACCCTGCCCTATTTAAACAGTGCGGAAGACAGCTTTGTCCAGTATGTGTGTACACACATATTAGCGTGTGTGTTTTTCATCTCACTTATCCTGGGGAATTTGGAAGGTAGCTTGTGGAAATTCATAAGTAAGTAGTAACACACTGGATTTTACATTCTGATCAATGCTTTGTAGTTCTCCGTACAAGCTTTTTCTACAATGCCAAAGGTTAGGATGAGGAAAAACCAAAAGAATATAATGACTTTTTTGGGGGGGGGGATTAGAACTAGTAATGGACAGAGACTAAGGTCCAAGCAAGACATCTTGGTGGCACAACTCGAGAGTAAAATGAACTAATTTTCTTCTAAAATTGGAACAGGGCATGAAGAAGAAGAAGAAGAAGAAGAAGAAGAAGAAGAAGAAGAAGAAGAAGAAGAAGAAGGAGGAGGAGGAGGAGGAGGAGGAGGAGGAGGAGGAGGAGGAGGAGCTGGTTTTTATATGCCGACTTTCTCTACCACTTAAACAAGACTTAAATTGGCTTACAGTTGCCTGTAACTGACACCCTGTGAGGTAAGTGGGGCTGAGAGAGCTGTGACTAGCCCAAGGTCACACAGCAAGCTTCACGTGGAGGAGGGGGGAAACAAATCCAGTTCACCAGATTAGCGTCCGCCACTCATGTGGAGGAGTGGGGAATCAAACTCGGTTCTCCAGATTAGAGTCCACTGCTCCAAACCACTGCTCCTAACCACTACACCAGAAGGAAAGCAGAAAGAAGGAAGGGGCTGAACCCTCACTTTTCTGTCCCCTTCTCACCCCAAAAAACTTTATTTCCAGCTACTTTCTCCCAACGGAGCTCCAAGAATGGAAGTTACTCCCATTAACAGAAAATGGCTCTGGAGAAATTGCGTCATAGAAGAAGCCACAGTATGGGTAGGGTTACCAATCTCCTAGTGGGGCCCTGAGTTCTTCCAGAATTACAACTGACTAGAGAGACCAGTTTGTCTGGAGAAAATGGATGTTTTGGAGAGCGGAATCTATCTAATCACATCCCTACTGAGCTCCTTCATCTCCCAAAAGCTCCAGCCCTAAGCCTCCAGGAATTTCCCAGGCTGGGGTTATAACCCTAATAAAGTTTATAACTCCCAAAAGCTCCAGCCCTAAACCTCCAACTGCTCAGTGTGGTGGAAAGCGCCCTCAAGTCACAGCTGACTTACGGCAACCCCATAGGGGTCTCAAGGCAGGAGACGTTCAGAGGCAGTCTGCCGTTGCCTGCCTCCACCTCTTCGGAGAGCACCATGACGGGCCCAAGGTCACCCAGCAGGCTTCATGTGGAGGAGCGGGGAATCAAACCCATTTCTCCAGATTAGAGTCCGCCGCTCATGTGGAGGAGTGGGGATCGAACCCGGTTCTGCAGATTAGCGTCTGCCGCTCTTAACCATTACACCACTCTGCTCAATGCCATGCTTTAAATTGGCCTATTGCATTGTGGGAAATCGGCATGACCCATCCCATAACCCAGGTCTTGTCACTACAACTCTGTTGGCCATTTCAGTTAATACGGTGCCAAGTGAGTGCATTTGTGCAACATTCAGGAGGCCAGCTTCACATTTAAATGGGGTCTTGAGTCACCATGGGTAAACAGGTGGGAGGAAGGTCCTGGCAAACCACCTCTGTTCGTCTCTTGCCATGAAAACCCCAAAAGGGGTCGCCATAAGTCGGATGCGACTTGACGGCACTTTACACACATACACACGCTTGTGATTCCTAGAAAAAAATACCAAGGTGGGGGCGGTGGGGAGATCTTTCTGTTTAGAGGCTACCGCACCTCCAGTAAAAACCATTTGTGCCCTCGACACCTAATGCCGCATATAACAAAACAAGAATCAATATCTATGTGATGCTTTTTATTTCCAGCCAGATAACCAAAGGACATACAGTAAAAAAAAAAAAAAATCAAAAAAAATCTTCCCGGCGGCTGATCAAAAACCAGCGTCGAAGCAGTTAAGCCACTGGCAACAAGCGGTTTCCTAATAAACACTCAGCTAATTCTGTAGGAAAAGCACTAATTAGAAAAGCAATAATAATCGGTGTAATTGCTCTAAATTACCCTCCAAACAGAGAAGTGTGTTTGGGTACTAAAACGCAGCTGCTGCTGAGCGCGGGAACGCAGCGGCTTCCAGCCGAAGGCAGCTTCACTTTTCGCTACTGCCCTCTAGAGCAGCGCGCGGGGAAAAGGCCGGGAAACAGGACATTCCGATACTACGGACACCCTGGAGGTGTCTTCAGGCGTTGGGTTCACAAGGTGGGGCATCAGATCACGCGAAGTGCTGGTATCGCTTCACTCTGCTCTGGTTAGACCTCGCCTAGAGCACCGTGTTCAGTTTTGGGCACCACAATTTAAGAAAGAGGTAGACAAGCCGGAACGGGTCCTGAGGAGGGCAACAGAGATGGTGAAAGGTCTGGAGACCAAGCCCTATGAGGAAAGGTTGCAGGAGCTGGGTATGTTTAGCCTGAAGAGGAGAAGACTGAGAGGGGATACGATAACCATCTTTAAGTACTTGAAGGGCTGTCGTATAAAGGAGGGTGCCGAGTTGTTTTCTGTTGCCCCAGAAGGTCGGACCAGAACCAACAGGTTGAAATTAAATCAAAAAGAGTTTCCATCTAGACATTAGGAAGAAATTTCAAACAGTTAGAGCGGTTACTCGGTGGAACAGGCTTCCTCGGGAGGGGGTAAGTGCTCCTTCCCTGGAGGTTTTTAAGAAGAGGCCAGATGGCCATCTGTCAGCAATGTTGATTCTATGACCTTAAGCAGATGATGAGAGGGAGGGAATCTTGGCCATCTTCTGGGCATGGAGTAGGGGGTCACTGGGGGTGTGGGGAAAGGGTAGTTTGGAATTTCCTGCATTGTGCAGGGGGTTGGACTAGATGACCCTGGTGGTCCCTTCCAACTCTATGATTCTATGATCATGTGGTGGGGGGGGACTTTGTCTTAAAAGTCACAGATTTACTGGCTCTGTCAAAGCCAAATTAGACAGCCAGTGTGGCGTAGGGATGCCAGCCTCTAGGTGGGACCTGGGGATACCCCGGAATTACCGCTCGTCTCCAGGCTACAGAGATCAGTTCCCCTGGGGAAAACAGATGCTTTGGAGGGTGGACTCTGTGGTATTCTGCCCCACTGAGGTCCCTCCCCTCCTCAGGCTCCAACCCCCAAATCTCCCAGGATTGCCCAACCAATAAATGACAACCCTATGCCTGCGGGTACCATAGAGCTAAGGATGCTAGGCTACAGGTGGGGCCTGGGGATCCCCTGGAATTACCGCTCATCTCCCGACTACAGAGATCAGTTCTGTTAAGTCCGCGTGGGAAGGACACACGAGGTTGAGAGGAGGGCGAGGTTTGGGGAGGGGCGGGACTTCAATGCCATAGAGTCCAATGGCCAAAGCGGCCATTTTCTCCAGGGGAACTGATCTCTATCGTCTGGAGATCTCCAGCCACCATCTGGAGGTTGGCAACCCTAGTGCCTGATTCATGGTCCTGTAGCAACACCAGCTCTCCTACTACAGCAAGAAACCTCTCAGCCTCCTCCTGCTCTGCTCACTGATGCTCAGGTTGGGGGAAATGGCTGCAAAACTTAGTAAAACCATAGAGGGTTTTTTTTTGGGGGGGGGGAACCCTAGAGCATCATGCTGATGCTTTGACATCACTCCTAGTTATTCACCAGAAGTGCCATCATGCCATCGATGTGATGTCATTCCTTTGTCCTTGTTCCATTCTCCAGCTTCATGGTAGAGTGGGGATTTGGACCCTAGGCCTCCCAGATTCAAGTTCAGCTGCATATAGGGTTGCCAGGTCCCTCTTTGCCACCGGCGGGAGGTTTTTAGGGTGGAGCCTGAGGAGGCAGAGTTTGGGGAGGGGAGGGACTTCAATGCCATAGAGTCCAATTGCCAAAGAGGCCATTTTCTCCAGGTGAACTGATCTCTATCGGCTGGAGATCAGTTGTAATAGCAGGAGATCTCCTGCTATTACCTGGAGGCTGGTAACCCTAACTATACCAAAAGGACCACCATTCACATTACCATTGGTTTCCCGATCTACCCAACAAGCCAGTCAAGATTACCCAGTCCTTGTATAATTATAAGTCTCTGCTTGCTCATGTGTTTGTGGCAGGGTTATTCATCTTGGCTTAACGACCCATTGAACACATACTGTACTTTATGAAGTGACAAGATTAATTACGGCAATAACATCGTCAAGCAAAATGACCGATCTTCGCCAATGACCACTGAATCGCTTCAGGGAAAAACTGGCAATGACGTCGGGTAGCTCTAGGAATCGCCAGAAACTCTGTGGTTTTACCATAGAATTTCTGGTGATTCCTAGAACTACCTGACATCACTTCAGCAGTGAACTGGCGAGAAATGAGCCAGAACCTGAGCCGCCGCTTGTCCTTCAGAAACCTCCAGGCCCTCTCAGATATCTATAGAGGTCTAGACCAGTTCCAGCTTTTGAGGCCCCTAGCCTTAATTAAAATAAAACATTGAGACTCACAGTTAGGGTTGCCAACCTCCAGGTATTACCTGGCAATCTCCTGCTATGGCCAGCATGGTGCCATAGCTTCATCTATTGCAAATTAGTGAGCAACACAGTTGAAGGGGCCCACCTCTAGCGCCCCCTGCTGCCCTTTTGCCTCTTAGTGCCCCCCTAGGTAATCCCACTGCCCCCCAGGGGGTGGTACTGCCCACTTGGGGAACTACTGTCCTAGAGCATCTACTCTTTCTAAAATATTATCTGTGAGTGCAAATGCATTGCTGGGGATTCAGCTCTCTCAGGACTCTAGAACTGTTATCTCACAGGCACAGTTTAAACATGACCAGTGTGAGAGTGCCCAGTCGTGGGGGTTATAGGCTTTGCCACTGTTGAGGGGTGTGGCTGTACCACATGGATATGTACACACGGAGACTGAAAATGCTCGAACCCTATTCCCCTTTTGCCTCCAAAGTCTGTCCATAAGAACGTAAGAAGAGGACTGCTGGTTCAGACCAAAGATCCATATATTTCGGCATCCCATCTTGTGCAGTGGTCAACCTGTTGTCCTTGAGGGAAAACAAACAAGGCATAGAAGCCAAGGTCTAACATAAGAAGAACCTTGCTAGATCAGACCAACAGTCCATCAAGGAAGAAGAAGAGTTGGTTTTTGTATGCCGACTTTCTCTACCACTTAAGGAAGAATCAAACCAGCTTACAATCACCTTCCCTTCCCCTCCCCACAACAGACACCCTGTGAGGTAGGTGGGGCTAAGAGAGCTCTAAAAACTGTGACTAGCCCAAGGTCACCCATTTGACTTCATGTGTAGGAGTGGGGAATCAAATCCAGTTCACCAGATGAGCCTCCACATCTCGTATGGTGGAGTGGGGAATCAAAAACCAGTTCTCCAGATCAGAGCCCACCGCTCCAAACTACTGCTCTTAACCACTACACCACACTGGCACACGTGCGTCTCTTTCCTGGAAGGCCGTGAAAATGACACTGAATGTACTTGAGTTTGTTCCTTTGGTCAAAAATGTGGACGATTTCATACAATCTTTGCTGCCAAGTGGACACCTCGAAAGGCCCTTTCCTTGCCCGCCCTGCCCATGAAAAGAACATTGGCGAGAACAGAGGATGTAAATCAGAGTCATTCCGCGGAGGAGAGACGGCTTTGCCCTCCTCTTTCTTCCCTCCACAATTAGCCCTCGTAGATACATATTAAATGCCTGCTGCTTCTTTTATGCCTTCCCCTTCCCTCCGCCTTCCACCCGCCTCGTTCCTTTTCCAAAAGGGCTCCTTCTGTCTTGAGATCTCGCTTATTGTGCTTGGCCTGGCAGAGTGGAAAATTTAATTTGAAACTAATTAGCTTTGAAGTTGGTGAACATCCTCAAGTTACGGGGCTTCACCTTTCCCAAAGGATGCGACTCACCTGTAGCCAACACTTGACAAAGCCGGAATCATGTGGGAGACGACAAAGGATCCGGGATTGGCCATTGTCCCGGCTGAAAGGTCGAGGGTAGTTTATGACAAAGCTCTAATTAATACTTTATTACCCATAAATGACCGGAGGGTCTCTTTTGTCGGCATTTAGTATTATTAGCTAAAGGTTTGGTTTGCATGCAAAAGATCCTTATCGTCACAATCAGCTTGTTCCCTTTTCTTCAGCGCTCGAACAAGACAGCCTTCGAGGTCCTTACTTTTGAACCTCTCTGAACACGGGTTCTATTTGTGTCAACAACATTTCAAGGGAAACCTAATCAGAGACATACCTGTTCAATGGAGTCTCGGTCAACGAAAGGTCACCCCTGAATGGAAATGTCATTCAGAGTTGGCTCCAAGGTTCAGCCATAGCACCGACGCAACAGGGCGAATTGTTGGCTCTGATGTAGCTGACAGCATGAGCGGCGCTCCGGCAGGTCACCGGTTCAAATCTCATCTCGGCCACAAACTCACTAGGTGGGCTTGGGTAAAGCCGTCTTAGCCCCGCATCTGCAGGGATTATAATACTGGCTGAGACTGACCTTCCAGGGCTGTGGATTACTGTGCTTTTGAATACTGAAACCCTATAAGAAAAAAGGTAAAGGTAGTCCCTCGTGAAAGCACCGGGTCATTACTGACCAATGGGGTGACATCACATCACGACGTTTACTAGGCAGACTATGTTTACGGGGTTGTTTGCCACTGCTTTCCCCAGTCGTCTCCACTTTATCCCCGGCAAGCTGGGTACTCATTATACCGACCTCAGAAGGATGGAAGGCTGAGTCAACCTTGAGCTAGCTACCTGAAACCAACTTCCGTTGGGATCGAACTCAGGTCGTGAGCAGAGCTTTTGACTACAGTACTGCAGCTTACCACTCTGCACCACAGGCCTGCTGAAACTACTGCTAAACTAGGACTTTTGTTGTAGAAGACTTGGGACCCCTTGCTATGACCTTATGCTCTTCTGAGCAGCCTAAATAGCCCTGACCAAGCCAATCTCACTCCAGATTGAAAGCTAAGCAGGGTCAACCCTGGTTAGTACTTGAGTCTTTTGCGTGGCCCTTTCCCTTGCCGTCACCCCTCCAACAACTTTGGGATTTTGTTTTGATTAAACATGCTGTTTCCTAACATCAGAGGTTTTGATTATACATGCTGTTTCCTACCATCAGAGGTCACCTCGCTCTCCCCCTGTGTTTCCCCACATTTTGCTTGTGTTTTCAAATTCGAGATAAAACAGGTCCCTGAAAACCCGGACAAAATGTGGAGAAACGCAGGGGGAGAGCGGGGCGACCACTGACAGTCGGAAACAGAATGCATAATCAAAACAAAGACCCGAAGTCGTCGGAGGGATGACGGCAAGGGAAACAGCCATGCATAAAAGACCTTGGATGGCAGACCACCAAGGAAGTCCAGCATTGCTACACAGAGGCAGGCAGCAGTTGGTTGAGACTCGACAGCATTATCATGCTCTTCTGAAGCCAAGTAGGACCAAATGATGGAAAGTTCGGACAAACTCATTCAGAATCCAAATAATATGCCTTTGATGTTATGGGTTGGATTTCCCCAGAACCATTCTGCTAACAGCACCATTGAGGAGTCTCACCAAAGAGTCCCACGTCAGGGGAATGCTCCGTGAGAGAGGGGAAACACACTGCCATTAGTGGAACAGATCCAGGGAATCCGGTCCTATTTATTTGCTTCATTTATAGCTTCTCTTTTGGTTCAAGGAGCCCTCGAGACAGCTGATGACATAAAACCATTTTAAACCCTCACGTCAATACAATAAACCCCCACAAATTCCTAACCAAGGCAGTGAGGGAACATCCCCCAATATCCCTCATGCTCCAAACAACTAGCATAATTTAAACAATCTCATAGACATAGACGGGGAAAACTGTTGAGGATCACTCTCTCACACCAAACGAGTTGTAGTAATTGTGTAATATTGAGGAGGAGGAGGATTGCTGCCTAGATAGGTGGGCATAACTCTGGGTACCCTAGGGTTTTATTTTCTGGGGATTACAGTTGTACACAGAGGAGAGGAAATAGATTCTTCTCCCTCTGTAATTATGTGAATTTTGTTGTATTTATATCCTTCCTACCTTCTATCAGCCCTGACCTTGATGGCCCAGGCTAGACTGATCTTGTCAGAGCTCAGAAGCTAAGCAGGGTCAGCCCTGGTTAGTATTTGGATGGGAGACCACCAAGGAATACCAGGGTTGCTGTGAGGAAGGCACCGGCAAACCACCTCTGTTAGTCTCTTGCCATGAAAACCCCAAAAAGGGGTCGCCATAAATCAGCTGCGACTTGACGGCACTTCACACACACACACACACACACACCTTCTATCATGGAATTCCAGGTGACTTTCCTAGAAACCTCAGCAGATCTTGCATCCAGACAGTGACCAGGGTCTTTTATGCATTGCTGTTTCCCTCACCGTCACCCCTCTGACGACTTTGGGTCTTTATGCTGATTATGCATGCCATTTCCGACTGTCAGAGGTCGCCTCGTCCTCCCCCTGCGTTTCCCCACATTTTGCCTACCTTTTCAAATTCAAGATAAAGCAGGTCTCTGAAAACGCAGGCAAAACATGGGGGAGGGGGAAACGACCTCTGATGGTTGGAAACAGCATGCATAATCAACACAAAGACCCAAAGCAGTCGGAGGGGTGTCAGCGAGTGAAATAGCCATGCATGTTTGTGTATATTTGTAGGGTTGCCAGGACCCTCTTCGTCACCAGCAGGAGGTTTTTGGGGTGGAGCCTGAGGAAGGTGGGGTTTGGGGAGGGGAGGTTTTTCAATGCCATAGAGTTCAATTGCCAAAGCGGCCATTTTCTCCAGGTGGACGGATCCCTATCGGCTGGAGATCAGTTGTAATGGCAGGAGATCTCCAGCTAGTACCTGGAGGTTCATATGCTTATAAATCCCACAGGCGCAGGAAGAAGAAGACTGGCGAGAAATGGAGGAATACCGTCCGGATGCTTCGCGTTTTCACTACCACGTGGGCAGCTTCATCAGCTCTCTAATCAAGCTGGAGTCAAAGCTCCTTCAGAGCAGCCTAGCGGGCGCATGAAATTTGGTAACTTTGTGAAACTTTGTATTTCATCTGAAGGAGCTTTGACTCCAACTTGATTAGAGAGCTGATGAAGCTGCCCACGTGGTAGTGAAAACGCGAAGCATCCGGATGGCGTTCCTCCATTTCTCGCCAGTCTTCTTCTTCCTGCGCCTGTGGGATTTATAAGCATATGAACTGTACACAAGTCCTAAGCGATTACAAGTGATTGAATGAGATAAGAACTGAATACTTGCCTGTGGTACATTGTTGTATCGATTTTGTACTCTTAGCATTTTGTAAGTTTCCTTTGTTAATTTTTGTAGTTTTCACTTTGGCACTAAATTCACTTTTTCATTGAATACTTGTTTGTGTACATTTTTTAGAGCCATTACTGCTCTTTTCCTTTTGCTTGACTATTGTAGTACCTGGAGGTTGGCAACCCTATGCCTTTGGGAATTGTATGTACCACCCCTTAGCCATCTGTCCTCCCCTTTTTGGTACTGGTACAACATAACAAGTGAAAGATACTGGCCAACCGAAAGTTACCCGGAGCCAGCATGGTTAAAGTGTTGGACTAAGATCCGGGAAACTCAGGTTCGAATCCCCACGCTGCCATGGAAGCTTGCTGGGTGACCTGGTGCCAGTCACACACTCTCAACCTAACCTACCTCACGCAAGCCAGCGTGGTGTAGTGGTTAAGAGCGGCAGAACCAGGTTTGATTCCCTGCTCCTCCACATGAAGCCTCCTCCAAACTCTCTCAGCCCCACCTACCTCCCAAGGTGTCTGTTGTGGTGAGAGGAAGGGAAGGTGATTGTAAGCCACTTTGAGACTCCTTAAAGATAGAGAAAATTGGGGTATAAAAACCAGTTCTTCTTCTTCATGAAGAGAACAATGTAAGTCTCTTTGGGACCTCCTTGAAGAGAAAGGTGGTATATAAATAAAGTAAATAAATGCCCAGTAAGCTCTATGACTGAGCATGGATTTGAACCCAGGTCTACGTCCATCCCTGTAACTGCTTCAACGCAATTTCCCTGTTTAACCTGCTACCTTCCATACTATGCCACACAACCTACATCAAGGCCTAACGTAGGGTTGCCAGGTCCCTCTTTACCACCAGCGGGAGGTTTTTGGGGCGGGGCCTAAGGAGGGCGGGGTTTGGGGAGGGGAGGGACTTCAATGCCATAGAGTCCAGTTGCCAAAGTGGCCATTTTCTCCAGGTGAAATGATCTCTATCGGATGGAGATCTGTTGCAATAGCAGGATATCTCCAGCTAGTACCTGGAGGTTGGCAACCCTAGCCTCACGTCCTTCAAACCCCCCCCCCCACTTCCCTGAACACAATACATTACTGGGTATGTTTTTTTTAAACTCTGTTTTTAAGAAAGTAATTGTGTGTTAAGTGCCGTCAAGTCGCTTCCGACTCATGGTGACCCTATGAATGAAAGTCCTCCAAAATGTCCTATCTTTGACAGCCTTGTTCAGATCTTGCAAATGGAAGGCTGTGGCTTCCTTTATTGAGTCCATCCATCTCTTGTTGGGTCTTCCTCTTTTCCTGCTGCCCTCAACTTTTCCTAGCATGACTGTCTTTTCCAGTGACTCTTGTCGTCTCATGACATGACCAAAGTAATTATGAACAATGTATTTTCCATCTGGTAATCATGGGAAAGAACAAACAAACTGGTAAACCAAGTTGCTGAAGTCCGAGTCACCGGAAATCTTGCTTCTTCAGGTTTCCCCCAACGTTGCTCATACGGGAGGGTCCAACCTTCCAAGGCCTTGAAGACACGAGGCCCCATTTTCTCCTCTTCACCTGCCTGCCATCCCATCAGATGGAGATAAAAAGAGGTTTGGTGCCTCACATCGAGAACTAGCTTCATTTGTATTATCCACTGCAAGGATGGAAGGTGAGGCTGGGCCTCCAACAGACCACCTGATCTTTTCCCCTACGACTGCTGAACTTTCAGCCCTCTCCTTCCTGCCTCTGTCTAAATATAGCTTCGGATATACATATTAAAGAGTTATAACCTTGAAACGGACCCTCCCCTCGATGTTTTTTCCCTCACCAGCTCCTCCGTCTGTGAGGATGCACTTCCATGCAATAAAGAGCATTGTGGTATTAATGATCCCTGGTCAACGGCACTGTAGTTAGAATAACCTAGCTTAAAAGTATTTTTAGGCTCCTGTGAGCAAGGTGATGCGGCAAGCACAGCGGAAAACACGGCATTTGTGAGAATGCAGCACCCCCCCAGTGTTACAGCTGACGGGACCATCGCATAATTTGAGGCACGGGCCTTTTAAAGCATATACCCAAATGAGTACCCAGCTTGCTGGGGGTAAAGGGAGGATGACTGGGGAAGGCCCTGGCAAACCATCCCGCAAGCAAAAGTCTGCCTAGGAAACGTCAGGATGTGACGCCACCCCATGGGTCAGGAATGACCCGGTGCTTGCACAGGGGACCTTTTCCTTCCGCAGGGGGGGCTGTCAAGATCCCATTCAATGGATGCCCGCCTGCAGGTGGGACCAGGGGATCCTCTGGAATTATAGCTCATCAGATCCTCTGGAGAAAACGGCTGCTGTGGAGGGTGGACTCTGTGGCATCGTACCCCATCGAGGTCTCTCCCCTCCCCAAACCCCGCCCTCTCCAGGCTCCACCCCCAAAATCTCCAGGAGTTTCCAAACCTGGATCTGGCAACCTTACTCCCCATCCCCCACCAGTGGCCATACAGTGGGAGGGCTGAAGGCTGCACAGCAATGAGCAATCGTAGCCTTCTTTCTCTGGGAGGTGCAAGTGGGACGGGGGGGGGGGGTGCTGCTGGAAGAATTCAGCCTGCCCCTGCCTCCTTCCTTGGAACCCATACCACCATTAGAGGTGGTGCCCCCTCTCCTAGGTGATCAGAGAGCAATGCCTCCTTGTTCACCAAGGCTACTAATATATAAAGAGGGGAGTGGTATAGAATCATAGAATCATAGAGTTGGAAGGGACCACCAGGGTCATCTAGTCCAGCCCCCTGCACAATGCAGGAAAATCACAACTACCTCTCCCCACACATTTACACACAGTGATCCCTACCCCATGAGCAGAAGATGGCCAAGATGCCCTCCCTCTCACAAACTGCCTAAGGTCGTAGAATCAGCATTGCTGACAGATGGCCATCCATTCTCTGCTTAAAAACCTCCAGGGAAGGAGAGCTTACCACCTCCCGAGGAAGCCTGAACATAAACAAATAGAAACAGAATAGGGGAGGGGGTGTGGCTCAGTGGTAGAGCATCTTCTTGGCATGCAGAAGGTTCAATCCCCGGCATCTCCAGTTAAAGGGACTAGGCAAGTAGGTGATGGGAAAGACCTCTGCCTGTGATCCTGGAGAGCCGCTGCCGGTTATATATATATAATGCAGTGTGGTGTAGTGGTTAAGAGCAGTGGTTTGGAGCAGTGGACTCTGATCTGGAGAACTGGGTTTGATGCCCCAGACTGCTGGACTTGGTGGGCCTTGGTCTGATCCAGCATGGCTTTTCTTATGTTCTTATGTTAAAAACATTAAAATTGATAAAACAAGGCACAATAGCAACTATTAAGGTTGATCAATTTAAACCACACACCATACGCGTTTCGGCCAACTGGCCTTCATCAGTGGTCAGATATAATCCCATGTAATGGGAAGGCAGCATGGTACAGCCCGATCTCGTCAGATCTTGGAAGCTAAGCAGGGTCAGCCCTGGTTGGTATTTGGATGGGAGACCACCAAGGAAGTCCAGGGTTGCTGTGCAGAGGAAGGCACTGGCAAACCACCTCTGTTAGTCTCTTGCCAAGAAAACCCCATAAGGGGTCGCCATAAGTCGGCTGCGACTTGACGGCACTTTACACACACACACAATGCACACACAAACAATACACAAATGCATCACAATATATAAACAGAATAATAAAAGCCCAGGTATGCGTGTAGGGGTGTCTGAGAAGATAAAAGATAATGGCTAGTTGGTCTCAATTCAATATTAGCAACTTTTGTAATAGTTAATACAAGTATATGGATTACTTACAGATCAATTTTCAAATATGGAAAACGGGGGCAACCCTCATCATAAGCACCAAAGAGACCTGCATTGAACCGGCAGCCTCCAGTGGCGGTTTGAAGGCGACCTTCTCCAGCAGCAGGAGGCCTGCCCTAGAGGGAAGAATTTCCATCATGCCGCTTTTAAGAAAACACAAATCATATTGCCTATAAAACCTGAAAGGATCCAGCATGGTTTATAGTTAAGTGACTAGGTTTACCCTTCTCATAACTCCTCTGCTCTCTGCAGGTCACTGAAGCCGCCTGCCTGTTCGCCATTCCTTATTCTCTGCTGTCATCCAGTGGCTGTTACATGCCATGCAGCTGAAGGCAGTGACAGGCATACACACGGTCGATCATTAGTATTGGAAAGTGCCAAGAGTGGTAAACTTCCTATCCCCCACCCCCACCCCCAAAATCTGTCCTGATCCAGCTTTTGTTATTTCACCCTGCTTTCTAAGTTGGGTTGCCAGCCTCCAGGTGGTGGCTGGAGATCTCCTGGGATTACAACGGATCTCCAGGCGACAGAGATCAGTTCCCCTGGAGAGAATGGCCGCCTTAGATAGGGTTGCCAGGTCCCTCTTTGCCACCGGTGGGGGGTTTTTGGGGCGGAGCTTGGGGAGGGCGGGGTTTGGGGAGGGGAGGGACTTCAATTGCCATAGAGTCCAATTGCCAAAGCGGCCATTTTCTCCAGGTGAACTGATCACTATCGGCTGGAGATCAGTTGTAATAGCAGGAGATGGCCAGCTAGTACCTGGGGGTTGGAGCAACCCAAAACAGCACTATGAAAATTTTCTTATGCAAAGAAAGTGAATTTTATCGTGAACAAGTGCAAAATATATACAAATATATACAAAATGAGGATACAACAAGATACAAATATGCAGAATGCAATCCGAAAACTATGACCATAGATAGGATATCACGGATCCTAAATTGAACAGGTAAGTCAAAATATACGACCCATTAAGGTGTCTTTTGGCGTAAAGTCTCTGGTAAATGCAAAATTTGATTTTAGGTTTCAAGCAACTGCATGCAAACGACTGGAAGAAAGCCACGGAGGGCACGATGCCAGGACGTGTCGTCTAGATCGGGACCACGTTTCGCTTATGGCTTCATCAGCTACCTGTATCAGTAATACAAATATCAGTTGTATGTAGGTCTCAAAAGGACAGAATGATTCATTCTGTCCTTTTGAGACCTACATACAACTGTTTGCGGTCCTTATGAAGCGTTACTTATTAGGGTTCTGATATTTATTAGGCGTTACCTATTAGGGTTCTGATATTTAGGATCCATGATATCCTGTCTATGGTCATACTTTTCGGATTGCATTCTGCATATTTGTATCTTGTTTACTATAAAATTCACTTTCTTTGCATAAGAAAATTTTCATAGTGCTGTTTTGGGTTGCTCCAATTATCCTTACAGCACTGAGCCTTAATATTTGTGTGGAGTACCTGGAGGTTGGCAACCCTAACCTTAGATGATGGACTCTGTAATGTATTTAGTTGGTGCAAGGACTATGCTGAACTATTCAGCTATTGAACTGTTGAACTCAGCTGTGCTGAACTGTGTTGAGCCTGAGGCTTTGCTCCAGGCTCCATCGTCTGTTCTTCCTATTAGACAGTGGACTTTGGCCGTCCAACCATGGACTGGGGGGCTGTTGGCTCTGGGTGGTTGGGAACTGTATATAAGTTGGGGTGTTTTGCAGTTAGCTTAGTTCTCTCTTCCCTGTTAACTGAATAAAGCGGTTGCTGTTGGAACTCTGCCTCCCGCCTTGTGTGTAACCTACGGGTACATAATAGACTCTATGGCATTGTACCCTGCTGAGGTCCTCCCCCTCCCCAAACCCTGCCCTCCTCAGGCTCCACCCCAAAATTTTCAGGTACAGGTTGAGTATCCCTTATCCGGACTGCATGGTACCAGAAGGGGTTGCTAGAAATCCCCTAGGTTTACAACTGATTTCCAGGTGATAGAGATCGGTTCACTTGGAGAAAAGGGCCGCTTTGGACGGAGGACTCTATTGCATTATACCCCACTGAAGTCCCTCACCAATGACCCTGGTGGTCCCTTCCAACTCTATGATTCTAAGGGGAGCTCACTGCCTCCATAGGCAGCCGATTCCACTGCTGAACTACTCTTAATATATTTTTGAAATTCGTAACTTCCAGCCAGTACCTTTCCGCCCGCAATCTAAACCCATTATTGCGAGTCCTGTCCTCTGCTGCCAACAGGAACAGCTCCCTGCCCTCCTCTAAGTGACAGCCCTTCAGATACTTCAAGAGAGCAATCCTGTCCCCGCTCAACCTCCTCTTCTCCAGGCTGAACATTCCCAACTCCCTCAGCCTTTCCTCGTAGGGCTTGGTCTCCAGGCCCCTGATCATCCTCGTCGCTCTCCTCTGCACCCGCTCGATTCTGCCCACATCCTTTTTGAAGTGAGGCCTCCAGAACTGCACACAATACTCCAGAGCAATCTAAAAAGGATTTCTTCTACTCAGAAAGAGCTCCCAGGATGCAGGAAGCATTTGAATCCCCACCTCTTTACACCCTGCTTTGTAATTGGCTGTGATCGAAACTAAGCTTGTGTGTCCTGTGCTTTGCCTTCTGCACAAGTATTTCACCCGGGCTGAGCTCAGGGCAGAGGAAAGAACTGGGTTAATAGAGGAATGGGAAGGTCCTGGGATTTGTGAGGACTGGCAGCGAGGTCATCTCTAATGGAAGGAAAACTCATGCATAACTCCAAGGAACTACCGAGACAGATGTGGGCGCTGTGGAACCCAGGCAGGACAATGCTGCTGCAGTCGTCTTGTTTGTGGGCTTCCTAGAGGCACCTGGTTGGCCACTGTGTGAACAGACTGGTGGACTTGACTGGTGGACTTGATGGGCCTTGGCCTGATCCAGCAGGGCCTTTCTTGTGTTCTTATGCGGGGTGAAAGTACCCATCCATAAATGTAAGTGAAAGTACCCATGCATAAACGACCTATAAATAACACAAATAAATAAATTCTGTTAAGCAGTTTAAGAGGTGAAATATTGAGAATCTCACACAAGATTAAGTAAGACCCACCAGACAATAACCACCAGGTAGGCCAGGCCTGCCTGACTTCACTTTGAATTCCATTCCTGCATCTCTCTGGTTAAGCCATTTTTATTTCAAAAGAGCATTTGGAGAACAGTCTTGTTGAAATATGTTCCGGTACTGCTCTTTATCATCCGCACCCTACCATTTTTCCTTCCCCCTCAACACTTGTTGATTTATAATCTTTGTAAGACACCTTTAGAGCCAGCGTGGTGTAGTGGTTAAGAGCGGCAAACTCTAATCTGGAGAACCGGGTTCGATTCCCCGCTCCTTCACATGAAGCCTGCTGGGTGACCTCGGGCCAGTCACAGTTCTCTCAGAACTCTCTCAGCCCACCCGAAGGCAGGCAATGGCCGACCACCTCTGAACATCTCTTGCCTTGAAAACCCTACGGGATCGCCACAAATCAGCTGCGGCTTGACGGCACTTTCCACCACCACCAAGAAGAAGAAGAGTTGGTTTTTATATGCCAACTTTCTCTACCACTTACGGAAGAATCAAACTGGCTTGCAACCCCCTTCCCTTCCTCTCCCAACAGACACCCTGTGAGGTAGGTGGGGCTGAGAGAGCTCTAAGAGAGCTGTGGCCAGCCCAAGGTCACCCAGCTGGCTTCTTGTGTAGGAGGGGGGAAACCAGCCCAGTTCACCAGATTAGAGACCGCCGTTCAGGTGGAGGAGTGGGGAATCAAACCCGATTCTCCCGATTAGAGTACACCACCCTTAACCACTACACCACCTACTTCACCTTTAGCACTATTTCTTTGGTGGAAAAGTGGTAGTAGGGTATTTTCTACATAAAAGGGAGCGATGAGGGTTAACAGGTATTGAGATGGGAGGCTGGAGCATCCTTAGACTAAATTCCACCAGCTTGATGAAGACCAGCCCATGGCCTAGAGGAAAGCAAGGTTAAGAAAACAGCAATTCTGCCCATTCACTGCCTTCAGGGCCCTCTCTTTCGACAGTCTTGATAAACCAATTCATAACACTGCATAGCTCCCTGGATCTCTCCATTAGCCATTTATGAGCCCTGTCCCCCCGCCCCCAGCCAAATTACAGTTTCCACCCATTAACCAATATCCTATAAGCTTCTTTGCACTGGTGATGATGCAATTTCTGCTAATTATCCAAACCATTTCAATATGCCCGTTCTCCCGTGGTTTATTATCAAACCAATTCTTTAAAATTTACTTCCATGGCTGGCTCATTTATCATGTGTGTATTTTCTCTAGGGCCTGTACTTGAGCATCAAGGCCGCAAGAAGTCTAGACATAACTTTGCCTCGGCTGACAAGGATATTTTGCAAAAACGGTTTCTCAGGACTCATGCGTAAACCCCGTTTGATGTCCTCTATCTCCACATTTTTGGCTCACAGCGATGTTTGTCTGTTACCAGCCTTATCACATTGCTGTATAGTAAACTTCAAGAAGATCTTGGGAATATTTACCTTTTGCCGTGCTAAGACAGACAGTGACCCTTACTAACAGCTGAATAAAAATCTCAGAAAGCACAGCACATTAGGTTTTCGTCATTTCACACTGGTCCATATAGACCAAACTGCTGACATAAGAGCATAAGAAAGGCCATGCTGGATCAGACCAAGGTCCATCAAGTCCAGCAGTCTGTTCACACAGTGGCCAACCAGGGGCCTCTAGGAAGCCCACAAACATGACGACTGCAGCAGCACCATTGTCTTGCCTGTGTTCCACAGCACCTAAGATAATAGGCATGTTCCTCTGATCCTGGAAAGAAAAGGTATGCATCATGACTAGTAGCCATTTTAACTAGTAGTTAACTAGTAGCCTCGCTCTCCCCTAGCATTTCCCTGCATTTTGCCCGCATTGTCAAGGACCTGTTTTATCATAGATTTGAAAACGTGGGCAAAATATGCTGAAATGCAGGTAGAGATAGGGTTGCCAGGTCCCCACTTACCTTTGGCGGGAGGTTTCTGTTGTGGGCGGGGGGGGAGTGTAAACAGGAAGTGCTGCCTGCCGCACGCAGCTGCAGCGGGTAGCCCGCTCGCCCCTGGAAGGGCAAGGGGAGGGTTCCTGCTGGCGCGCGCAGCTGCAAACAGGCGGCCCGCTCGCCCCAGGGAGGGCGAAGGGCGTTTCTCACTGGTGCGCGTGGGCCTGCGCATGCTCGATTGCCCGCCGACTCTCAGCTGGTCGGCGGGCAGAGGGGAACTTTACCGGAGGTTTTCCTCCCACCAGCAGGCACCTGGCAACCCTAGGGAGAGAGCAGTGGAAATGGCATGCATAATCCAAACAAAGATCCAAAGTCATCGGAGGGGTGACCACGAGGGAAACAGCCATGCATAAAAGTCTATATACTGCTCAGCGGTGCACATTAAACTTGTTATCTCAGCTACAGTTTAAGATATCTTTGCATTTCACAGCCCTTGCGACTGTAGGAAAGAATTCTTCTGTAGTACATTAAAGCTGTTTTATATGTCTTCCATATGTACTACATTTCAATGTGGGCCTTCCATGAAAATATGGATTTCATTTGCTTACCCCCAACTCCCATTTAGCCTGCAATGTGTTTTTGTTTTAAAAAATAAATCCCAATTCTGAATTTCCATAACCACAGGCTACCACTGTTTTTATTTTCTGCAATTCTATTTGAATGCCAAGAGAACAGGGTTGCCAAGTATACCAGAACTAATAATTCATGGTCAAAGGGGAAAAATGAGGGTGGGGGAGATCTGATGTATGGAAACCTTCTACTCAGGCCAGAAACCTCAGGGGGGCCCAGTAGTTTTTAAGTACCTTCAAAATATAATTCAACGATTTCCTGTCTACTTCCTTCCTTTCAAGTTCAGCGGACCCATACTTTTTGTGAACAGTAGAAATTAAAAGATGCTGGTTTTGATCACTGCGTAAGTATGCCTTCTTGCATACCTAAAACTCCGCCTACTTCAGAAACATTTAATGCTCTTCCTGCTTCTCTTTAGCAGAATACACAAATGAGGTAGGGCAGTAATAGCAAAACTGGGAGACAGAGCTGAACGGCGTGCCCTGAGAAATTTTGCAAACCTAGGAGGCCTGGTGGATCTCTGCATGATTTACTGCTCCAATGTGACCAGCCATTTTCTTTTGAAGGCTCTACCAAGTGTGGACCTTTCTTCACACAACGCATAGTTAAATTGTGGAACTCCCTGCCCCAGGATGTGATGATGGCTGGCAACCTGGAAGGCTTGAAGAGGGGAGTGGACATGTTCGTGGAGGATAGGGCTATTCATGGCTATTAGACAAAATGGATACTAGTCATGACTCATGATGCATACCCATTCTCTCCAGGATCAGAGGAGCATGCCCATTATATTAGGTGCTGTGGAATACAGGAAGGAGAATGCTGCTGCCGTCATCTGCCTAGAGGCACGTGGTTGGCCACTGTGTGAACAGACTGCTGGACTTGATGGTCCTGGGTCTGATCCAGCATGGCCTGTCTTATGTTCTTATGTACCATAAGTCTGCAAATGGTGCAATGGATTCATTTGGTTATTCCCATAGCAGAGATGGGTCACCCTTCCAGAACTGCCCTTGCCCCAGTGGTCGGGCGCTTCCTTGGCTGACAGAAGGTCACAAGCTCAGCCCTTTGCCATTGCTAGTCCAAGACATTTCTCTGCCTAAGAACCCGGAGAACTGTTTGCCTGTTAGAAGAGACAATTACCAGGTCTTGGAATCATACAGTTGGAAGGGACCACCAGAGTCACATGAACACACATGAACACATGAAGCTGCCTTATACTGAATCAGACCCTTGGTCCATCAGTCAGTATTGTCTACTCAGACTGGAAGCAGCTCTCCAGGGTCTCAGGCAGGGGTCTTTCCCATCACCTACCTGCCTAGTCCCTTTAACTGGAGATGCTGGGGATTGAACCTGGGACCTTCTGCATGCCAAGCAGATGCTCTACCACTAAGCCACAGCCCCTCTCCTAAGATATGTGTGTGTGTCTCAGTGTATAAAGTGGCATCAAGTCACAGCTGACTTATGGCAACCCCGCAGGATTTTCAAGGCTAGAGAACAGTTCGGAGGTAATCTGAATCAAACGTGGTTCAGATTAGAGTCACATAAACACATGAAGCTGCAGTATACTGATTCAGACCCTTGGTCCATCAAAATTAGAACTGTCAACTCAGACCGGCAGTGGCTCTCCAGGGTCTCAGGCAGAGAGATCTTTCACATCACCTACTTGCCTAGTCCCTTTAACTGGAAATGCCGTGGATTGAACCTGGGACCTTCTGCATGCCAAGCAGATGCTCTACCACTGAGCTACGGCCCTACCCTAGTCCAACCCCCTGCACAATGCAAGAAATACCTCCCCCCCCACAGCCCCTGAGGATGTTGCCTGATCTTTTCCCTGTCCATACCTCCTCCTCCCTCACATACCAAAGCCAAGGTATGCCAGGACAGTGTTGCCAGGACCCCCTGAACACTGGCAAGGGATGGGGGGTAGGGTTGCCAGATCCAGGTTGAGAAATTCCTGGATATTTGGGGATGTAGCCTGAGGATGACAGGGTCCTCAGTGGGGTACAATGCCATAGAATCCACCTTTCAAAGTCCAGTTTCTCCAGGGGAACCAATCTCTGCCATCTGGAGATGAGATGTAATTCCGGGGGATCCCTAAATCCCAACTGTAGGCTGGCATCCCTAGCCAGGACCCACTAAGGATGTTGTTGGGGGCAGGAGGGGCAGAATCAACAGCCCCGAGCTGGCAGCCATAAATTCTGAGAAACCACACTAAGCTAGAAAGAAGGGTGGTCTGGCACAGTATAGCCAGCGTGGTGTAGTGGTTAAGGGCAGTGGTTTGGTGTGGTGGAATCTAATCTGGAGAACTGGGTTTGATTCCCCACTCCTCCACATGTGTGGCGGATGCTAATCTGGCGAACTGGGTTGGTTTCCCCACTCCTACACATGAAGCCAGCTAGGTGACCTGGGGCTACTCACAGCTCTCTCAGCCCCAACTACCCCACAGGGTGTCTGTTGTGGAAGGGGGAGGGAAGGGGATTGTAAGACGGTTTGATTCTTCCTTAAGTGGTAGAGAAAGTTGCATCTAAAAGCCAACCCTTCCTCCTCTTCCTCTTCTCCTTCTATAGGAAGGGCCAGTATCAGTATACCATGAGGTGGAGCAGCTGCTAGACCCCAGGGCTTTCAGTGAGGGCTTGCTGCTGCCACCACCTTAGTGCCCGTCTGCTTCCTGTTTGCTTGTAAGCCCTCCTGCCTCTCACACTATCGGCCGCACACAGAGTCTGGAAAAGTGCAGCTGACTGGTGCACAGCAAAAGCACTTCCACCTGTGCACGCTGCCTGGAACCACTGGGGAAAGATGTGCGAGCACTGGTTTGTGCGTGAGACCACATTTGGACTACTATGTACAGTTCTAGACACCACATCTAAAAAGGGATATTGCAGAGCTTGAGAAGGTGCAGAAAAGGGCAACCAAAATGATCAGGGACTAGAGCAACTGCTGCCCTATGAGGAGCGGTTAAAACGCTTAGGGCTGTTGAGCTTGGAAAGAAGGCGGTTAAGGGGAGATGATTCGTTGTTGTTAAGTGCTGTCAAGTTGCTTCTGACTCATGGCGACCCTATGAATAAAAGTCCTCCAAAATGTCCTATCTTTGACAGCCTTGCTCTGATCTTGCAAACTGAGGGCTGTGGCCTCCTTTATTGAGTCAGTCCATCTCTTGTTGCGTCTTCCTCTTTTCCTGCTGCCCTCAACTTTTCCTAGCATGACTGTCTTTTCCAGTGACTCTTGTCTTCTCATGATGTGACCAAAATACGATAGCCTCAGTTTAGTCATTTTAGCTTCTAGGGTCAGTTCAGGCTTGATTTGATCTATAACCCACTAATTTGTTGTTGTTTTTTTGGCAGTCTAGGGGATCCGTAACACCCTTCTCCAACACCACATTTCAAAGGAATCTATTTTCTTTCTATCAGCTTTCTTCACTGTCCAGCTTTCACACCCATACATAGTAATAGGGAATACGATGGCATGAATTAATCTAGTCTTGGTGGCCAGTGACACATCCTTACACATCAACATCTTGGAGACATGATAAGAGGTCTATAAAATTATGCATGGTAGGGAGAGAGTGGACAGGGAGAAACTTTCCTCCCTCTCTCATAATACCAGAATGCGGGGTCATCTGCTGAAGCTGGAGGGTGAGAGATTCAAAACTGATAAAAGGAAGTATTTCTTCACACAACACATAGTTAAATCGTGGAACTCCTTGCCCCAGGATGTGATGATGGCTGGCAACCTGGAAGGCTTGAAGAGGGGAGTGGACATGTTCGTGGAGGATAGGGCTATTCATGGCTATTAGACAAAATGGATACTAGTCATGACTCATGATGCATACCCATTCTCTCCAGGATCAGAGGAGCATGCCTATTATATGAGGTGCTGTGGAACACAGGCAGGATAATGCTGCTGCAGTTGTCTTGCTTGTGGGCTTCCTAAAGGCACCTGGTTGACCACTGTGTGAACAGACTGCTGGACTTGGGCCTGGGTCTGATCCAGCATGGCTTTTCTTATGTTGATCGTATGATTGGTACGAGAAGTATGATTGGTGGATTTGTGGGGAAGGGGTGCATTCACCATTCATTCTCAAAATTAACGTTTGCCCAGCTACACCCCCTTTCATAAAACCTATAGATTTACATCTGTTTGGGTGAGGTTCTTTTTCTATCTCACAACCACCCTGTGAGGTGTGGGGCTGAGTAAAACTGCCTCAGGATCACCTAGGGAGCTCCCTGGCCCTGAGCAGAAATTCAGCCTCAGCCCCTTCCAAAGCCAACAGCTCTTTAACTACTAAGTACCACTGCTTCTCAAAATACCATCACAGAACAAACAGCCATGCCTCTGCTTCAGAGTATGATACTTCAACCCCTTATTCTGAAATCTATTTAGCAATACTATCTTCAGACCTAAGAGCAGCCCTGCTGGATCAGACCAGTGAAGGTCCATCTCATCCAGTCTCCTGTCTCACGGTGCCAAGCAGTTCCTCTGGAGGTCCAACAACACGGCATAGAGCCGAGGCCTTCATAAGAACATCAGAAGTGCCCTGCTGGATCAGACCAGTGGTCCATCTAGTCCAGTCTCCTGTCTCACATAGTGAACAACCAGTTCCTCTGAAGAAGAAGAGTTGGTTTTTATATGCCGATTTTCTCTACCAGTTAAGGGAGACTCAAACCAGCTTACAATCACCTTCCCTTTCCCTCCCCACAACAGACACCCTGGGAGGTAGGTGGGACTGAGAGAGCTCTTAATAGAACTGTGACTAGCCCAAGGTCACCCAGCTGGCTTCGGGTGTAGGAGCAGGGAAACACATCCAGTTCACCAGATTAGCCTCCGCCGCTCATGTGGAGGAGCGGGGAATCAAACCGGGTTCTCCAGATCAGAGCCCACAGCTCCAAACCACCGCTCTTCTTAACCACTACACTACGCTGGCTCTGGAGGTCCAACAATAGGGCACAGAGGCCGAGGCCTTCGTAAGAACATCAGAAGAGCCCTGCTGGATCAGACCAGTCGTCCATCTAGTCCAGCATCCAGTTTCGCACAGTGGCCAACCAGTTCTTCTGGAGGTCCAGCAACAGGGTACGAAGGCCGAGGCTTTCCCCAATGTTTATGATGTGACTGTAAGCACGGACTTCTGCCTGCGAGAGGGGACTCAGCTTGGAGTTAATCTGAAAGGGAATTCTGAGTTTTCTCATAGCTGCAAATAAGGATCAGAAATGCTACCAGGGCCATGTGGAGAATTCATGTATATTAATTCAAGCGCCACTGCCAACTTGGAGAAAGCACGTTAAAAATAAACTGTTCAAGGCGCCAACTCAAACAACAACAAAAACACACACGCACAAAGCAGCCTGTGAGAGACTCGGGCCGCTTAAGATCTCAAAACGTGCCGAGAATTAGAGCAGGGAAGTCAATTCTATGTGACTGTGAGAAAGAGGCAGTTATTCATACTGCATAGATGTACCCCATCTCTTTTACTCAGTGATTGGATTGGATCTAGCGGGGGGGGGGGGTAAAATTCCTCAGATGTACAAACGTAATGTAAATTCTGTGCTACATTTATGTCTGGCAAGTCGGAAGCAGAGGCTTGGAGAAAACACACCCTGTACAAGGTCAAAGGAGAGGAAGGGGTATGTGGGGCACAGATTTGGGGAGGAGAGAGATGGGGCGCTCACCAGGAGAGCATTGTAAGGAGTCCAAGGACAGAAGTGTCTGGAAGGCGAAAAGATGTTAAAACCGTTCATTTGAGAGTTTAAGATCTAGCAAGATTTCAGCAACAGATTTCCAATTCTTGATAGGGTTGGATCCCATGGATGTGTTCTGCTAGCTGTGCCACTTTCCTTTGGCCCAAGGAGCCTCTCCCAGCCTCGGGTAGGGTTGCCAACTTCCAGGTAGTAGCCGGAGATCTCCTACTATTACAGCTGATCTCCAGACAATAGAGATCAGTATCCCTGGAGAAAACGGCCGCTTTGGCCATTGGACTTGATGGCATTGAAGTCCCTCCCCTCTCCAAACTCTGCCCTCCTCAGGCTCCACCCCAAAAACCTCCTGCTGCTGGCAAAGAGGGACCTGGCAACCCTAGCCTCAGGGTAAGAGCTGTTTCCTCAGGAGAAGGCATAAGTGCCCCCCAAGCAGAATGGATGTGCATTATGTGGGTCTCCACCGGAAAGAAAGGTGGGGGTTTAATAGTAAGATATTCTGGGGAACACAGGAAGCTATACTGAATCAGACCCTTGGTCCATCAGTCAGTATTGTCTACTCAGACTGGAAGCGGCTCTCCAGGGTCTCAGGCAGGGGTCTTTCCCATCACCTACCAGCCTAGTCCCTTTAACTGGAGATGCCGGGGATTGAACCTGGGACCTTCTGCATGCCAAGCAGATGCTCTTACCACTAAGCCACAGTCCCTCTCCTAAGATATGTGTGTCTCAGTGTATAAAGTGTCATCAAGTCACAGCCGACTTATGGCAACCCCGCAGGGTTTTCAAGGTAAGAGAACAGTTCGGAGGTAATTTGCCATTGCCTGCCTCTGTGCGGACAGAGTTTGGAGAAAGCTGCGACTGGCCCAAGATCACCCAGCAGGCTTCATAGGAAGGAGCGGGGAATCAAACCCAGTTCTCCAGATTAGAGTCCACCGCTCTGAATCACTACGCCACGCTGGCTCTAAGCCTAACCAAAATTCTCATATCACTGTGTGTGTGTGTGTGGGGGTGCAATAATCTAAACTGGAAGGATACTGATTTATGGCAACCCTGTAGTGACTTTCAGAGATGGATTGCCGTTGCACCTTCTTCTGTGTAGCGACCCTGGACTTCCTTGGAGGGGGGGGTGTCTCCCATCCAAGTACTAACCAGGGCTGACCCTGCTTAGCTTGATCTGACAAGATCAAGCTAGCCAGGGGAAAGGTGAGGAACTACATAGCCCTCTGTCCTAATCTCCATGTCCTCATAGAAAACCTTCATAAAATATTCTTGCCCTGCATTTTGTACACAGAAAAATCTTAATTCAGGAACACACACACTGTTTTGAGATTTGAGCAACTGCCCGTATACGTAAGGTCTGGAAACTTGTTTTCTAAACAGTTGAAAATTAGAGATGCGCTGCCAACGTGGTGTACTGGACTAAGTAGAGCAGCGGACTAAGTAGACTAAGCAGTGGTTAAGAGCAGCCAGGAGGGGCCGTGGCTCAGTGGTAGAGCATCTGCTTGGCATGCAGGAGGTCCCAGGTTCAATTTCCGGCATTTCCAGTTAAAGGGACTAGGCAAGGAGGTGACCTCGGTTTGAGACCCTGCAGAGCAGCTGCTGGTCTGAGCAGACAATACTAATTTTTATGGATCAAGGGTCTGAATCAGTATACATCAGCTTCATGTGTTCATGTGACTCTAATCTGAACCACAGTTGATTCCCCACTCCTCCACATGAGCAGAGGACTCTAATCCCGTGAACCGGGTTGGTTTCCCCACTCCTACAAATGAAGCCTGCTGGGCTATTCACAGCTCTCTCCGAACTCTCTCAGCCCCACCTACCTCACAAGGTGTCTTTTTGTGGGTAGAAGTGAAGGTGATTGTAAGCTGGTTTGAGACTCCTTAAAGGCAGAGGAAACTGGAATATAAAAAACAACTCTTCTACGTCATGCCTATACAGCGAACACAAACTTCGGCAGTCCTGTAGGAGGGCAGTACACTCAAACAGCCTGTGCCTTTTAGTATCAGCTATCAACAACTAATATTTTTGCAGAATTCATAAAGGGTTCATCACTGCAAGAAACTCCCCGGGTACCTGTACTGAGTTCACAAGAATCGCATCCCGCCACTCGGTTTTTAAAGAGACCCCTGTCAAGCAAATGCAGCTATGCTTTTAACAATTGCAACGGAAAGCAAAGAGTGGGAAAGAGGTGAACATGAAAGGGGGGGGGAGTGTTTTCAGTTTTGTATTGACGCATGCCTTCAATTTGAGATATGCCGATGATACTACATTACTGGCAGAAAATAGCAAAGACTTGAAACGACTACTGCTGAAAGTTAAGAGTAAGTGCCAAAGCAGGACTACAGCTGAACATCAAGACAATAGTAATGACTACAGAACTACAGCTTTAAGGTTGACAATGAGGAAATAGAAATTGTTGAAGACTTTCTATTCCTTGGTTCCATCATCAACCAAAAGGGAGACTGTAGCCAAGAAATCAGAAGGAGGTTGAGACTAGGAAGGGCAGCCATGAAGGAGCTAGGAAAGATTCTTAAGTGTAAGGATGTGTCACTGGCAACCAAGATCAGGTTAATTCATGCCATCGTATTCCCTATTACTATGTATGGGTGCAAGAGCTGGACAATGAAGAAAGCTGATTCTTTTGAAATGTGGTGTTGGAAGAGAGTGTTACAGATACCCTGGACCACCAAAAAAAAAAAAAAAAAAAAAAAACCCAAATCAGTGGGTTTTAGATCAAATCAAGCCTGAACTGACCCTAGAAGCTAAAATGACTAAACTGAAGCTATCATATTTTGGTCACATTATGAGAAGACAAGAGTCACCAGAAAAGACAATCATGCTAGGAAAAGTTGAAGGCAGCAGGAAAAGAGGAAGACCCAACGAGAGGGATTGACTCTATAAAGGAAGCCACACCCCTCAATTTGCAAGATCTGAGCAAGGCTGTTAAGGATAGGACGTTTTGGAGGACACTGATTCAGAGGGTCGCCATGAGTCAGAACCGACTTGACGGCACTTAACACACACACACATGCCTTCAGGCATCCTCCTTTGGACACATGTGTCATCATGCTTGTGTGAATTTTAAATTAACAAGCTCTATATTTATCAGTGGCAGTTTGAAATCTGGCACCCTCGCTCAGTCTTGGAATAAATGAGCAGGGGTGGCCTGCCACTTCGCCGTTCAAACAAACCACAGAGAGAATTAAAACTTTTTTTTATTAGTGTATTCACATATTAGGCAATTGCAACACGCATGAAAAGCTTATTTCTTAGGCTCACGAGTTCTACCAATACAAGAGGCTACTGGTAAAACTAGCACAAAAAATTGGTAACTGCTTTGCCGATCCTTTTACTTGCCTGACCCCCGCTCCGACCACCTCCCCACCCACCCGACGACACCTCCACGCTCGATTTTTGGTATTACTCCTATACCCTATTAATTAATGGCATAAAAAAAAAAAGATTCGTCGTTGCCACCCTCAGTTCAGTCAGTCGATTACAAAGCTTAACACTGGCCACATTTTTGTTCTTGAAGCTGAAGTCGGCACTAGGTGTACTCCGGAAGCACAGCCCTAGTGCAAATGAACAGTTTGGGGGGAAGGGGGGAGGAGAGGGAAAGAAAAACAGACAAAAGGCAATCCCGCTACTGCCACGACGACGAGAATGACAGACAGCTAGAATCACAAGATTGTTAGTAAGATGTATACTTTTTTTTCAAGTCAGAAAAAACCCTCCTATACAAGTTTCCCAACCCTCACCCCAACCCAGTCTTATCTGTAGAATATAATTCAAAATATTTTTTTTAAAGTAAGGTTCAGATGTAGTGTCCTAGAGTTCACAATAACATGTACTATGGAAGTCTTCCTTGCCGCCAGGCACAACCAGCCGACTGCTCCTGCAAGATCCAGCCCCGTAGCGATGGACACTTGCAAAAAACCGCATCCTTTGGATCTCGCCGGCCCCGTAAAGCCTTCCCCGAACCTCAAGTTATTTCTTTACACCCCTGGGGAAGCTGAACTCCATGGCACAGGAGGGACAGAGGGGTGGTCCGGGTCTCAAGGGCAAGACCCTTGTTTCACCTTTAAGCCCACCAGCGGGAGTCCAAGATGACACAGATGTTCTCGCCCGTTCCTGGTTCTCTTTTTCATTCAGCGCCATCTGCTATTCCACAGCAACCTTGGAATCCTGCTACCATAGCTAAGACCAGTTTAGGGAGGAAAAACTGCAGCTTGCCAAACAGCTGGCAGATTTAAAGGGAAAGCAACCTGCCAATCTTAAAGGGGGGTGTACTGTGATGGAATGGAGCCCACTCTACTTCCAAAATGCCATATTCCAGTCCATACTAAACTGACCACTGAAGATTTACATCATGAAAGACAGAAACAGCACACGCAGGGCTCTTCTTTTGGACAGGCGCTTCTCAGAAAGTATGCTCGTCTGTGAAAAGGGATCCATGGATCCGCCATGCGCATGATTCTTCTCTGAGCAGAAGTGCAAGAATCTGGAGCTGCTTCGGGGCACTGCTCAGCTAGACTTCTCTCGGGGCGCACGCTGCGAACCCAGTGCTTGGGTGGCACGTCAGAGGACCAACGCCATGTCGGTCAATCTCGCAAGCAGGTCATGGGACTGAGCGCTCCCGCCAAAGTTAACTACATTACCCTGGCGCCTCCCTATGACCAAGGCTAGCCTGGCTTCTGCAAACCAAGGTCTGAAGGTAATTCCAAAATCGGGACCGAGGAGGAACCGTGGTTAGCCATCAACAACCCCTTAGTGCTGACCTTAACCGTGGTTAACTGTAGGCAGGTAATTAAATAAGAGTGTATGAAGCACATGATTCCATAGTCTTATCTATTCTCCTAGCCATGGTTAGAGATTAAACAAAACAGCTCATGAGGGAGTCTCTTAAGAGTGCCCCCCCACACACACACTCTGTGGGACCAGCAGTGCTGAGCACCCATCGCCGGCAAGATGAATCACCCTCGATGGGCAGAGGAAGGAACGGTTTACTACGCATGATGCCGCACAGGATTAAAGTGGTGAAGGTATACGTTTCGGGCCCATGAAGCACGTGCGGCATCAACTATCTTTCAAGACGACCAAACCCAAGTATCGTGTCCTCTCCAAAGAGGGGCTTAAGGCGGTGGCTACTACGGTAGGGAAGGAGGAGGAGGGGAAGGAAGCTTTTCTGCGATAAAAGCCTATTATAGGGCAGCGGAAAGCCTGCATATATATATATATATATTTATATATAAAAATATAAAAAAAAATATGGAGAAAGACCTGGGCTTTGACGAGATGTCTGCTTAAATTAGAGAGGCAAGCTCTAAACGTCTATCGAAGGGGATCAAAAACAAGACAGCGGGACGCTGCCCTACTGGGGGTGGGTCCAGGACGCGTTCAGCAAAACCGTCCATGTTATTGGTAAACCTAGAGGACACTCACATTTATATATACCCAATAAAAACACCATTAAAGTCTTTTAAAATGTCCCTCCCTCCTTCAGAAGAAGGCGTTTCTATATACTAATGTTTTTTTAATCTAGTATCAGAGTATAGGAAAACAGAATTCACAAGGTGCTTTAAAACTGATCAGACCCTCAAGTGCTTTTCATCCCCTCTCTCTCTTTTTGGATAGGAAAACAGTTCATGGAGACCACACACAGTTACTATGACAGACGAGCTGTTGGCTTAAGTCTGTTGAAGGGGCTCAGCATCTTCAGCTCGCCCCGATAAAGAGGAGGTGATTTACGACATGCTGGAACAGCGTACTGAAGGGGAGCCCATCTGAGTCAATACTTTATCCAGCCACTGGAGAGGCCCGTTCAGGTGAAGCTCGATCCAGCAAGGAGTGCTTGTTACCGTTTGCCGCCTGGAGGAGAGGGGGAGGGAAAAAAGGAAACACGCTGTAAAGCCATAGCTGCCAGTTACATGTATGGCCCCTGCCAGCACCCTAGGCCGGGGGCCCCTAACCTTTTTGAGCCTGCAGGCACCTTTGGAATTCTGACACGGCGCAATGGGCGCAGCCACAAAACAGCTGCCCCAAGAGGCAGAGCGGCTTACAATCACCTTTCCTTCCCCTCCCCCAAAAGACACCCTGGGAGGTAGGTGCGGCTGAGAAAGCTTGTAGAGAGCAGTGACTAGCCCAAGGTCATCCAGCTGGTTTCATGTTTAGGAGTGGGGAAGCAAATCCAGTTCACCGGATCAGCCTCCACCGCTCATGTGGAGGAGTGGGGAATCAAACCTGGTTCTCCTGATCAGACTCCACCACTCCAAACCACCACTCTTAACTACTACACAATGCTGTAGCTGTTGTCGAAGCGGCATTTAAAACGGCCATGCCTCGCCAGCCCAGATCGAGACTGGAAGGGGTGGCTGCGTTGGCTGCCCTGCGGGTTGGATAAGAGCTCTCAAGGGGCCGGATCTGGCCCGCGGGTCTTATATTCGACACCCCTGCCTTATAATGAATTACACCCTTGGTCCATCCAGGCCAGTGTTATCTACTCAGACTGGCAGCAGCTCTCCAGTGTCTCAGGCATAGGTCTTATCCCCTCCTACTTGGTCCTTTTAACTGGAGATGCCAGGGGACTGAACCTGGGACTATCTGCATGCCAGGCAGATACTCTACCACTGAACCATGGCCCTCCCTTTGTTTTGGTGCCACATCTTGGCCCTGCAGTCTTCACGAAATTCCTGGAAGAAGAGGCTGTTTGGATGTAACTGGGCTCCACTGGTGGGCTAGGGGTAAAGTCCCCAAGAGAGGCAACATCAGGGGAAGGCCTCGGCCTCTATGCCCTGTAGCTGGACCTCCAGATCAACTAGTTGGCCACTGCGTGAGCCAGGATATTGGAGTAATGGTCCACTGGTCCGATCCAGCAGGGCTCTTCTGATGTTCTTACAAGAGGGTTCCTGTCCTCCTTCACCAGGTGGCTGGTGCCTCAGGTGAAACGGTGTCCTATTTTACTGAGGTCTAAATTTGGCCCAGGGGCTCCTAGTTCTGGAAATGTCATCTAGAAACATCGATTTGGGACGGGCCATGGCCTTCTTTACCTAACTGCTACTGGAGTACACACACACGGGAGTGAAGGACTTGCTGTGTCTAGAAAGAGCACACCTTTACACACCTTTGAGGTGGGCTGTTAAGAACACAAGCCTGATGTAAAATCCTGGAAGTTATGTTTAGTACATATTTGGGAATGCAAACACACAACCTCCCATGGCTTACATCCTTTAACCCTTCATCTTGTGTGTATGTACTAGTAGACTGCAACCACTGAGGAAGGTCTTCTTAGCTGAAACACATTTGGTCCATGAATATTATGTCACTGGAATTATCTGTGTTACTTACAGGAACTGCAATAGGTGCAAAGTGTACAGCACAATTTGTGACTTATATGGCCTAGAAGTCTGTTTTGTTTTTGATATAATTTTTAGTGCACCCCCAGATTAAAGATATACTTTGTTCTATTCTTTTTTTGTTTTTTACACTGTCAACCCATAACCTCTCAGGTTTCCTATTTAGTGGTACAGCATCTGCTTGGCAAGCAGAAGGTTCAGGGTTCAATCCCCGGCACCTCCAGGTAAAAGGATCAGGTAGTAAGTGACGTGAAAGGCCTCTGAGACCCTGAAAAGCAGCTGCCAGCCCAAGTAGACAGTACTAACCCTGAAGGACTAAGGGTCTGATTCAGTATAAGGCAGCTTCATCTGTTCAAGTTACTTTCCCCAAACCTATGTTGCATGACTTAATACATACAACTCCTGCGCTGGCAGTCCATAAACCTATTATAGCTGCAAGGGTTAGTTGCCATATAGTTCTATGACCCAGAGGCAAAATCCTCCCAAGCCAAACACTGCTTTACTGATTAGAAATTGTATTAGAAAACCCAGGACTGTAGTGGATAGATCTGGAATTCTATTAAATATTTTCAAACTTCTTACAAAATGAAGCAAATGCAGGTTGAGTATCCTTATCCGGACTGCTTGAGACCAGAAGTGGTCTGTATTTCGGATCTTTCCGCATATTGGAATAGTTTGGAAATTTTGCATATGCATAATGAACTATATCTTGGGGATGGGGCCCAAATTCCTTTATGCTTTATGTGCACTTTATACACCTAGCCTGAATGTAATTTTAAACAATATTTTAAATAATTTTGTATACACTGAACCATCAGAACACAAAGGTGTAACTGTCTCACCAGAATACCTGTAGCAGCTGTTAAACAAGAGCATCAACTACAAACTAAAAACGGCAGCCTTTTAGTTTCCGCCTACAATGCAGTGTTTCGTTTTTTTTAGGTGAGAGGAAACACTGAAAGTAGGCAGCACGGATCTGCCTGCATGCCGGCCGAAGGTCTGTTTTTTGGCTCAGTCCGGATATTCTACCTGTAGAAAGATTAACCCATTATTCAAACCGTAAACCATCTGCATCAGAACCGGGGGGGGGGGGGGGGCGGGAGGAGGGGAGGGAAGAATTCACTTCAAACTCCAAAGGTAGCCGTTACACATGAAGCAAAAGCTGACCGCTGGGTCACTTCAAGCTCACTGCTGACCAACGGCGGCAGATCAAGCCTAACTTCCAAATCTTCCACATGTCCTACAGAAGCAGAGGGAATCGATCAGGAAAAAAAAGACAGATCACGATGGGTAGCTGTGTTAGTCTGTCACTAGCAGTAGAAAAGTGCAGGAGTCCAACAGCACCTTAAAGATTAACGCAATTTCTGGCAGGGTCTGAGCTTTCATGAGCCACGAAAGCTCATGTGTGTGGGTTAAGTGCCATCAAGTCGCTTCCAACTCATGGCGACCCTATGAATCAGTCCTCCAAAATGTCCTATCTTTGACAGCCTTGCTCTGATCTTGCAAACGGAGGGCTGTGGCTTCCTTGACTGAGTCAATC